>NW_015961949.1:183104-574490 GCF_000497045.1 Kalmanozyma brasiliensis GHG001 | reverse complement strand
CCGTCTTGCCAGGCTTCCCATGCGCCAACACCGTTCAACCGGTGACATGAAACCCTAACCCTAACCCTACTCTAACTTCAAAATCTGTCCCCTGAACAATTTTTGGTTTAAACTTTCTGTGATCCTTGGTGGTTACGGTCTGCTCTTTGGTAACCCTAACTTCATTTTGCAATCCCAATTATGAATGCTCTGTTTGCTTAGGGTTACCGGGACAACTGATTCTGTGCTGGTCATAATTTGCCTGGGTCATTCTTGGGCAACTTTTGCGACCATCTTTCTTTCTTTGCGCTATTGACCGGGTTTGACGAGGTATGACCGGGTTACAAGCTGGTTCTTGGTGTCTCAATTGGTCAAGAAACAGGAGGAGATGGATGAGATGCGTTGCAGAGCGATGACGCATACTACAGACACCTGATACATGATCGACGATATGTGTGTCGACGTGCCGAAGCTTGCAACGGCGAGAAATGACATTGTCGTTGAGTTTCGTGAGCAGCGTTACGAGTGGACGGCCGTCAGACAACCAGAGTATCGCGCCAGCTTTCGTACTGGCGGATCATGAGCGAAGTGATGCGCCGCTTGATCGAGGAAGCTGCGCTTTCGAAGTGACGCTGTTCGATCGCTTGGCAATCGATGTTTTCGTCCATGGCGAGCAAGCCGGCCTCCTGGCAGATCGAAACAACTTCGGCGCCCGAGCATCCGTCCGTCATCTGCGCCAGCTTGTTCAGGTCGACAAATTCCGTGCTGACGGCCATCTTTGACATCCTCGTCCGCAAGATCTGCTTCCTTGCCTCGCCATCCGGGGGCCCAACGTAGACGAGCCTGTCGAGTCGGCCGGGGCGAAGGAGAGCGGGATCGAGCGACTGCGGTCTGTTAGTCGCACCGATGACAATGACGTCCGACATGGCCTCGATGCCGTCCATCTCGTTGAGTAAGGTTGCAATGATGCGGCTGTTGAGCGCGTCGCCGCTCGAATCGCCGTCGCGACTGGAAGAGAGGGCGTCGATCTCGTCAAAGAAGATGATGCTCGGCGATGCTGCGCGTGCCTTCTTGAAGGTATCACGGATAGCGCGTTCCGATTCGCCGACGTACTTCGAGTACAGCTCGGGGCCTTTGACAGCGAGGAAGTTGAGGCCAGACTCGGTGGCGAGCGCTCGAGCGATGAGAGTCTTGGAACAGCCTGGCGGGCCGTACAGGAGGACGCCTCGTGGTGGTGAGACGCCAAGTCGCGAGAACGCGGCGGCATGCTTGATGGGCCATTCCACGAGCTCGCGAACCTGCGCTTGGACTGATTTGGTGGACAAGGCTCCCGAGCCGCCAGCTGAGGGTGTCGATGATCCGGCGATGTCGGACCAGTAGACTTTCGGCGGCTCGAGGAAGATCTCGCGCATGGCAGAGGGGCGTACCAGGGACAGCGCCGCGTTGAGATCCGCAGCAGTCACGTTGTCGAGGATTCCGTCGTCTGTCTCATTCTTCTCGAGCGACATAGAATGAATCCTGTCTTCGAGCTGGTCTGAACTGGAACGGCGACGAGCAAATGTGCGACGGACGGCTCGCATGCCGGCTTCGCGGATGAGAGCCGAGAGATCTGCGCCCACGTAGCCGTGCGTGCGACCAGCAAGGTCCGAGATCTGCTCTTGCGTGAGATCATGCGGCACTGGCCGAATCAGTGTGTGAATGATCTCGCCTCGTGCAGCGGCGGTTGGGATGCCTATCTCAATTTCACGATCAAGACGACCTGGACGGCGGAGAGCTGGATCGATCGCGTTCGGCCGATTCGTGGCTGCAAGAACAACGACGCGGGCTGGGCCTTTGCCCGTCGACGAGCTTTGAGCTAGCGCTTTCCTCTCCGTTGCATCGTCGAGTGTCGCATCGTCTTGCTGCGCTTGATCCTCGTCATCGTCGGCCTCCTCCATGCCATCGAGCAGCGTCAACAGCTGCGCGACTACTCTGCGCTCGACTTCGCCCGCACCATCCGCATTGGCGCCGTCCCCGCTGCCCCCTTCTCTTCTTGGGGCTAGAGCGTCGATCTCGTCGATGATGATGATACATGGGCTCTTGCGTCGTGCTTCTCGGAATATGCTGCGAAGCTTGGACTCGGTCTCACCATGGAAGGCAGAGGACAGCTCGGGGCCGTTGATAGTGAGATAAGACGATCCGGTTGCCGCAGCAACGGCCCTTGCGAGCGACGTCTTTCCTGTTCCCGGTGGACCATACAGCAGCACTCCCTTTGGTGGTTTGAGGCCGTACTGGACGAAGATTTCGGGAGACATGAGGGGCATCTCGATCAAGGTCTTGATCTCCGCGATCTGTCGGTCGAGACCGCCGAGCCTGGAATAAGGATCCTCTTTGGGGATCTCAAGCGCGCCGTTTGTTGTCGACTCTTTCGGGTACTTTGCATCAGCGCCAAAGCTTTCAATGGCGACGTCAGTAGTTCGGCTCACCGAGCACGCCTGTGTGGTCCTGGATGCCGAAGTAGGGTCGACGGAAGTGGAGACCGTCCAGCCTTGGTTCTGACTCGTATCGAGTACCGAAGCGACCGTGAAGGAGTACACTTCCCCTTGAAAGCTGAGTGGCAGCACCTGGCCTTGGTGAACGTACTCGAGCTCGGCAAGACATTCTTTGGCGTGAACAGTGAGCATCTGGCGATCCGAATTGCCAAGCTTCGCGAACGTGGAGGCGCTAGCAGACTCCTGTGAAGAGAGGGAAAGGGTGATCTTCGTGCATGTTGGAGGCTTTCTGGTTGCATCGCCAGCCTGTGTCGTAGCGAGAGGCAGTATCGAGACGGTGTGCCCAGATTGGAGGCCGGGCGGAAGGTGGGCCGCTATCGGGAGTCGTATAGTACCGGTCTCGAGAGCAAAAGAGGGCCACACAGAGCCGACGAAGAAGTCTGCTGAAGTCGCGCCTTCGGCAGTGACGAGCAGCGCATCGCCGGTTTGAAGCTTCAAGGCGCGGATGGTATCGACAGGGAGCAGAACCTTGCTGCGAGAAGAGCTGCTTGCGGCGGTCCCTGCCTCGACGACGCGTGCCTTGAAGGAGTCAGCAGGCCGCGACTGATCTGCAGCCGCGAGTGAGCCGCTCATGATGGAAGTGCGACCTCGTTACCGGCGCCGGTGTAAGACGAAGGTGATGGAGTAGGTGGTGCGAGACACAAAAGTCGATGTGGTATGAGGCAACTTTTTTTCGTTGCTCGCTCGGAATTCGGACTGGAACCGTGGGCACGGTGTTGGACCCTTTGAAACGCAGCACGAACCTCCTGGTCTCTCTGAGCCACACACACGCACAAGCTCGGCCATGTCGCTCGACCAGACGCACTATGATGTGGCCATCCTCAGCACAGGGCTCACACAGAGCATAGTTTCAGCCGCTCTCGCCGCAGCAGGACTGTCGGTGATTCACATCGACAGGAACGACTACTATGCGGATCAGTGGGCGAGTCTGACACTGTCAGAGCTGCTCAAATGGACTCAGGACACCTCGAGCGGCGTCGAAGGTGTTCGGCTCAGCTTTCCTTCGACCTCGCGGGCCGACACGAATAAGTCTGGAGAACCGTCGAGGCTGCCGGAGTCGCTGGCGTCTCTGGATCGGCACTATGCCATCTCGCTCGCCCCGACGTTGCTTCCCGCAACAGGACCATCGATCGACTGCTTGATTCGATCCAAGGTCTCGTCGTACGCCACCTTCCGCCTACTTGAGCGCACTTGCGTGGCATCGGTCTCCTCGCATGATGACGGCCCAATGCTGCTGACGAGTGTTCCTGCAAGCAAGGAAGACATCTTCAAGACCAAGACGCTCTCCCTCATTGCCAAAAGAAAGCTCATGAAGCTGTTGATGTACATCGGCACCGAGGACTGGCAGTCGGATCTTGCGCAGAATCCGGACACGTCGCAGCGATCCTTTGTGGAGTACCTAGCAGACGTGCACAAGATGTCGCCCGACCTGGTGGACGCTGTGGCCTACGGCGTGTGTCTATGCGCGACTCCAAACGAGACGACAGAGGTGGCCATGGCGAGAGCAAAGAGTCACATGCAGAGTGTGGGCAGGTATGGCAACTCTGCTTACTTGGTCGGACAGTATGGGGGGGCGGGTGAGCTGGCGCAGGGCTACTGTCGCGCATCGGCAGTCAAAGGAGGCATGTTCATCTTGGCCCACGAGATCAAGTCTGCGAAGCGGGACGCAGCAGATGCCAGATGGGAGATCGGGATAGACGGCATCGACGATACGGTCACAGCCGATTACATTGTGTCAAGCGAGGAGATGCTGCAGCAGCTTGGCATCACGGATCCAGGTCAGACAAGCGCCCCCGGGTCCGCAGATATTGTGCTGCACAAAGCGGTCCTGGTCCTCGACAAGCCGATTCACTTTGCCGCCGCCGTTGGCAAAGACTCGTCAACAGGAGGTCAAAGCACGCAAGGGAACTCGCCTGAGAAGGACGCATCTGAATCGCCTCCGGAGACAGGACTAGTTGTCTTCCCGCCCGGCTCCATTGGTGGGAACGTCAACACGGTCACGGTGCTGATGATGGGCGAGGGCACCTTCTCGTGTCCTAAGGGTCAATGTGAGTACCTTCTGGGCCTTCCAGCTTGTCCGACACTTCAGTGCAGCATTGTTGACATGTTTTCTCACTTCGCTTTTGCAGATGTATACTACGTACAATCGGAAGCGTCGCAGGCTGATCGTCAGCAAACGGCAGAAGACGCTCTCAAGCCGGTACTGGAACAGATCATCAACTTGACGACCGAGTCACGGCGGGCTGAAGCAGCAGATGCGGCCTCCGTCCACCCGCTTCTACAGCTCACATATCGTCAAGCGGTTCCTTCCACATCGAGCGAGTCCTCCCTTCAGAATCTGTCAAGCATCACTTTCCCACCTACATCCACAGACTCGACCTCGTCCAACACTCAGCATCCAGTGACGTCCATCTCTGGGCTCACCGATGCGGCTGTTCAGCTGGCAGAGAAGGTATACTACGACGTCTTCGCATCACGACTCACATCACCGGATTGCGGAAGCACGCACAAAGAGAGGGTCAAGTGGGTCAAAGAGACTGTGGAGAGTCAGAGGCTGGAAAGGAAGCGCAGAAAGGGTCGCGATCCCGCCGAATACCAAGGGAGAGGCGGGAGAGGGGCGGACGACGGAGTCACGCGCCTACAGCCAGATGGAGAAGGCCGCGAAGAGTCGCAGGAGCAGGTGAAGGTGGTGGGCTTCTTCGAGGCAATCTCGGGTCAGGACGACGGTGATGACGACGACGATGCTCATGGAGATGGACAATGAGCCTGTGATCAGCACGAATGCACACAGGCTGGTCACAAGATCAGTTGCGCTGGCGTGGTGGTGATGCCTGAACAACACTGATTTGAGCATTTCCGCGCTGAACGTGACAGGATGATTGTAAGGTTAGGTCTCATCGACGAGACTGGTTGACCTGGTTCTTGAACTTGTTGCTCTTGCCACCAACAGGCGATGGTGCGCCACTCGAGCCGCTCTTGGACCTCTGCAAGGTGGATCCCGCCTTGCTGCTCGACCTGAGCGTGTCGTACGCCTGCTGAGCCTTCTTGGCCTTCTTGCCGTTCCTTCCGTCGAGTCCTGCGCCTCGGAGCAGATCGCCAAACTCCTCTTCCATACCACCTCCAATCCTCCTCCTTCCATCGCGACCCGAGCTGAGACCAGCACCGCCGAGCGCCACGTCGGCCTCGTCTCGTCTGCGCTTGCGAGAGTCCTTCTTGGACATGACGAGACGGGTGAAGTTCTCTTCTTCGAACTCTTCCATGCGTGCCAGTGCCTTTGCGCGTGCTGAAGTGTTGGATGCAAGTCGACCGCGACCGCCGACACCAACACCGCCAGAGGAGGCCTCGTAAGGATTGGACGACATGCCAGCCGTAAGATCGGATAGCAGTGCCGAGTTTCGCGTGATGGACGACGCTTTGTCGCCAAAGCGAGGGTCCTTCTTGTTGGTGCGAGCGTCGGGGTCGTACGACATAGGAACGAGCTTGGGCGGTCGATACACTGCGGTTTTTCCACCTTCGTCGCCGTCTGAATCGGACTCCGAGGCATCCCGAGCGGAGCTTCTTCTGGACGCGCCGTTCGATTTCGAAGGCCTGTCGAGGGCTCGAGCCTTGTCTTGCATGAAAGCGGATGGGTTGGGTCGGAAAGCAAGCTCGTCGTCGCTGGCATCATCGTCGTCACTGCCGTCAGCCTTGTTCTTGCCGTTCTTGGCCACGGCAGGCTTCGAACGACCAAGCAGGACCTCCTTGTCGGCATCTCCGGCGGCACGTAGCAGCTTGTCGGTCTGATACTTGAGGCGGCTCTCCAGCGGACGAAGCTTTTCGAGCATCAGTCGCAGCTTGACGAGGTTCTGAACGACATCTGCTGGTCCTTCCGAGACGCTGTTCTTGCTGCTGCCGGCCAGCGATCGACCAGAGATCTTGCTGAGACAGACGGCCACGACGTGATGGAGATAGTCAAGCATGGCATCATTCTTTACCGTGAGTAGCGAGATACCATCTGCGTACGCGAAAGGGTTATCCGAAGCATCGCTCGATGCTGCGTCTACGACATCCTTTTCGAATGCCTTGACAGAGGTGCTAAGCGCTGTGACCGACTTTTGAATGCTTGCGAAAAGCTTGGTGATGTCAGTTGCAGCAACAGATGGTGCAGCAGCTGTGGTAGAAGCCAGCATCTTGCCAAAAGGTAGTCTCCCGGAGAGCGACAAGCTGTCTGTCAGCGTGCAGCGCAGTCGATCGTGTGGAAGATGGGAGTGAGGGTCAACGACTGTCAGCTGGAAGAAGTGAATTCACCGACTCGCCCGCCGCCTTCCAGATTTTCGCAAGGCCAACTCAAAAATTTCCTGGCCGCGGGCAGCTCTGTCCCGTGTCCCGAGTCTCTGCCTCACTTACCAACTTCGTTCACGCACACTCGCAAACATGATCTTTCGAGACCGAGGAACACAAGAGATTGAAAGTCCATTGAGGTATGTATGTGTGTGTGAGCAGCAGTGTGCTCGGTGAATGCGAGGTATGCAGTAAGGTACAAATGCGATGGATGTCGATTCACCGTCAAACCACGCCGAGGGACCCTCTCATGGAGTCCGCTGCTAAGCGTGGGAGGTGATCATTATACAGGAGATGTGTGTATGATTGTGTTCGGCCGTTGTGCGTCGACGGCCGCTTCTAGTTCTGACCGACGGCAATCTGGCTGGACGGCACTGGGCTAGCCTGCGGATACGGCTTGACAGGCGAGCCGGGCTGGGTACTGGTGGGAGCAGAGCACGCCTCTGGATATAGCTTGTTTCTGGGCCACAGAGCACCATAGCCACCTTGCTCCGGAGTGCCTCCCCACGTTGTGAAGTTCGCATTATCGTATGCGGCTCGGTGGCGCTCGATGTAGTCTGCGGTGGGATAGTCGGGGGGATCGCAGCCGACGTTCTCCGCGTCGGGATCCTGGTAGACTCGGACCCAGTCAACGGACATGACTGCGGGGAAGACAAGGTGGCGCCAATCGGGAAAACCAAAGTTCTCGCTGATACCCAGGTTGAAGATGATGTACATGGGCTCTTCGGGAATGGGACGGTCGCTGATCTGGCTGACGGGATCGGCAGCTAGAGCGGCGCCGTAAACCTTCCATGCTCGCTTGTCGTCCGAAATCCAGTCGATGTAACCCTGCGGACCAGGCTCGTACTCGAAGCCATACGTTGCAAAGCTGCCGTCTCCGCCGCGCTGCACGGCGGTCTGTGAGGCAACTGTGATGCCGCTAAGCGCCTGCTGGTCGTTTTGGCCGTTGTACATGTTGAGATGCGATTCGTCCTGGAAGAACTCATAGGCAGGGCCGGTGGTGTTGGTGATGTTGTAGTACATGTTGAAGGGCGCTGTCTGCATCGACTGCGATACCGTCAGACCGAGCGTACCGTCGACTTGAGCTTCGAAGACATCGATCTCGGGTGCGCTACGTCCGCGGAACGTGCCATCCTTGAGCATGGGTCCAGGATGGTCTTCGCCCGCGCAAGTGCAAGCGGAAAGACGCTGACCAGGCAGGAAGGAGAGCGCCGTCGATTCGGCCTTCCGGTTCCACATGACATCGCCGCCAATAGCCGCAGCAGCTGGCAAGCCGTTCGAGTCGGTCTGATTCATGAGCGTGCCGACGTCGCAGGCAGAGTACGAGTAGGGCCAGGTGCCGTCCGTGGTGGCGCCATAACCTGCACGTCCGAGGTTTCCCATAGTCCAGAACGCAGGCCACAGACCGGCGACACGGGGCGCACCGGGCAATCGAACACTGGCAACGAGGTAGCCACCGGTGAAGCAAAATTTGTTCCACGAGCTGAGGAAGCCGCCGCGAAAATTGAGATTGTTGGTTTCGACCTGATCGAGCGTGATGCGGAGCGAGCCGTTGGCGGTGGTGACGGCCTCGGGAGAGTACCACTCGTAGTTGTTGGTGGCCCAGTAGTGCAGATCGGACGCTTCCCAGAAAGGGTCATCGCCTGGATAGAAGGAGCGGCCTGGGGTATTGAACTCGTCGGAAAAGACGAGCTTCATGGTTTTGGTGCCGTCGGGGCTGACACGAGTGTGCGCGTCCAGAGGCGTGTCAGGGTCGATGAGCGAGGAGCGAAAGCCGGGTATGCTGCCAATCTGGCCTGACGCATTGACACCGCCGAGGTTGAAGCCGCCCTTTGTGCTCTCGTGACGACGCGTAAAGTACGAGATGATCGGGTATCCACCGAAGAGCAAGACGAGCGCGAAACTGAGAAGGACGAGCACGCCCATGTTGATCACGCCCCTCTTTCCCACGCTTCCTCCCAACCAGCCGTGATTGCTTTCCGAGTGTGCGTTTGGATCATGCAGATCATCGTCGGGCTCCTGTTTCCCGTCCATGGTATCCCACGAGTATGGGTTGGCAAAGTAGTCGGCCTGCTCCGACGTGGAGGTCGAATTGTTCATACTGACGGACGAGCCGACGAGCGAAGATGGGAGGAGGAAGGGATCGCGAACAGCGCGTGGATTGACTTTCTGATCGTCGGGATGATACGAGAGCGGCCTCGACATACCCAAGTTGGCGTAACGTCGAGGGCTTGAGCCAGGAGCGCCTACGTCGACCGTGTAGGAGAGCGTGGCAAGATCGTGCGTCTCGATGCTGTGTTCGACGGCTGAGTCCTCTGCTTTTGGGTGCTTGAGGCCGATGCTGAGGGAGGAGCCTTCCGCGTGCTGGACAGCGGTCATACCGTCCTCGTCGCTGGACGAGTCTATGCTGAGAGCAGGCGAGTGTATCAAGCTGCTGGTGCGTGGTGTGATAGGCGCGTCGAGGGTGAGCAGCGAGTTGTCGGCGGTGTGATTGCGATAAGGGACGTCAAGGCTGTGATCTCTAGCACGGATGCTGATGTGAGCAGGAAGCAAAGGCGCGATGGAGGTAGCGGGGGAACGCGGCGCAGAGGTGACCGACAGCCCCTCTGCCTGCTTGTCGACTGACTCAGCGCTTGTCGACATTGTAGCTGCAGCTGTCTGCCTGTCGATCGATCGATCAACAGAACTGAATCAGTGTGATGTTCTGTGGGATGAGATTGAGCGATTCTCAGTGCCCCAGCGAGATGCGGCACGCCATGCGCAGTCGAGGTCCTTTTCGTTGCAAGGTTCTGCTGATTAGTCGGTGTGCATCGCTCTGCGCTTCTTTTTTTGATTCTGCTTCTGCGAGGGACTGCAAGAGAAAGGCGGGCGGTTCGAAAGATTGTGAGCTTGAGCTGGCGGAGGAGTCGAGCTTCAGCGCGGAATTGTGCGTGGGTTGCAACTAGGTTCGTCCGAAATGAAGTGCAGATGATGTCGGAGGATCCGAAGTGACTTTAGAGGAGAAAGTGTGGGAACGTGATTGAGATATGAACAAGTGTCCGTCGGAAAGAAGCTGCTGGATAGTCGAGAAATGGATGAAGGATAGGATCCGATGAGTCAGGAAGGAAGCAGAGAAGGAAGAGCCGAAAGCTTGCTGATGGTCCCAAAGAGGGTCACGTTGGAGTGTCCAAGGGATTGAGGAGCGGCTCACGTCGGCCAATTGCAAATCGCGAAGAGGGTCGACTTTGGTGGGACTCTTTGAGTTTGCCGTCTCACATGTGCTCGAACCCGAGACTAAGGAAGAGACTGCCCCCGATGACGGCCGCAGGAATCACATCGCATTGCCTGGAGGGTCGCTGCTTCTCGAAGCTCGAAACGAGAGGATGAAAACGAGGGTCTTCTGCCCTTCTTGACTGTAACACGACCGACCAGCTGAGACACAGATCGACAGTCGATAGATTAAGCGAAGCAGCAGCTGGACAACGCGAATTCGAACTGCGCAGCTTCACACCATCAAACCAGCCTGAGAGCAGCAACGAAGACTCGACCCAAAAGCGCTCTCATGCATGAAAGTCCGGCGTCTAAGCCGAGCCAGAAGAAAAAAGAGGGCACGCGAGCTGTCAGTTTTTCATGTGCCGTCGCGACTAAGTCAGGGGTCCCGGCGGTGTGCCAAATTTCACCCTTCGGGAAGACTCGCAGTGGGTTGATGGCCTGAAAAGTTTTCCTTTGGCAGGTGTGTCTCGTTTGATTTGCAGTTTGCTTTGCTACTCGATCCTTCCATCGAAATGAGGGTCTGAACGTCGTCGGATTGGAAGTGAGCACTCATCGAACGATGACTCCAGCGTTCTTAAACGTTGTCCAACAGACTCGCTTGCCCCTCTCAGCTGAACCTGGACCGCAGCCACTGCAGACACCGCCGAGGTGTAGCTGCAGCAAGGCTTTAGCGAGAAAGGGAATTAAAAAAGCAGGCCGCTGTCCCGCTTTGACGGGCCGCACTGACCGAAGCCGCCGCGTGAGCCAGAAGCCGCATAAAAAATGGTCGACGCTCTAGGCTTTTCGGCTTTTGTCATGTCCGAGCGTGGCTGCAGCACTCCAGACAGTCTCTTCCATGCTTCCGCCTCGTTCCGATCGAGTCGACAGGGATGCGAGCATGATCATCGATGATTTGAGGATCGTCTCTAAGCGCGTCATGTTCTCGATGACTTTCATCAGCGTAAAGACCTATTGTGACGCCATACAATGCGAGCTGGTCCACCCTGATACCGCACAGTGCCTGGACCTGCAGCTTCTTCGTGAAATTCCCATCTGATGGCGGGTGTCCGCAGCTGGACAATAAGTCATGGCGAAGAATGAGGAAGCTGAAGCATTGTTCTCACGCGCACGCCCAGTTCTTCCCACGACCCTCTTTTCGTCTTGACCTTTGACTTTTCCTCGCTCAAAGCGAGGCCAACCTTTGCGCCTGTCGATCCGCCGTCCGAGAGTCAATATTTCGAAGTGATCTTGTCCTCGTCCTAGACGAGAGCCTTCTTTGCAGCGCTGTCTCTGCATGCCTATCAAAGTGCAGTTGATGTTCGCGCTACAAGGCTCGGGCATGGCTTGTCAAAAAGCATGCAGTGCATCGCTGTTGCGCAGACAGTCGTCTCGTACGATAGACAGCTTTGCGAAAAAGTGAAATTTCTGGCCTGAGGAATTTTTGGACGACACCCTGCAGAACGAGGTGCAGCTTGGCCATTCCAACTCGTACAGCTGCTGCGGCTGCGCTTGAGGTGGTAGTCGTAGTCATCCTACTCTCGCAGCTCCAACATCTCGTGCTCAGCATCTCTCGAGAATTCATCGAACGCACATCGAGCGGCCCATTCAAGTGCTTGTGCTCGCACAAGGTAAGTCTTCTCCTCATGCTGGAGCATATATGTGACACAACCGCTTCCCTTGATGGGCCGAACGGGACCCTGGCTACCGCAGTTATGCCGCAGCTTGTGCAAGTTGCAATGATTCGCTAACGCTGATCTCTTGCTCGTTCTTTTCGCATGCTTTTCAGCTTGGGCCGACTTGCGCAACTGCTCACCATTGCTCGCAAGCAACACGCTGCGGGGCGTGGTCCGACCACCCCGACCACGTCACCGATAACGCCCCTACCCACCAATGCCAATGGCGTCGGCGTCGCTCTGCCCGGTGCACCGGTACAGCTGCCACCAGCACCTGTCCTCTCGGCACCGATAAGCACAACACAATATGTGCCGCCAACATCGGTATCTGGGACGCTCTCGCAAGCCCTGCCTGCGTCACTAGGCTTGGATTCGACAGGTGCCTCTGCCACAGCCAATGGCAGCATGCTCGCAGCGCCAGCAGTGGCGCCTGTTCTTGCTGCCGCAACGCCCTTGCCGCAGATGGGCCTCGACGCTACTCCCATCGCCATGCTCGACGCTCAGTCCATCCAAGCTCAGGTGGAAGCTCTCATCCAGTCGACCTCGAGCTCCGTCGCCGCCAACGCAACCATTCCGCCGCTTGACAGCACAATACCAATGCAATCAGCAGTCATCCCGCCAAGCATCGACATGAACGTTCCAGGACTCATCAGCGCACCAGCGCCGTCAGCCATTCAAGCTCCAGCAATCTTACCGGCACCGCTAGCGGCAGGTCATGTTCCTGCGCCCGTCGTCTCCAACCCAGCACCATTCGTCGATTCAGTGCTCGCACCTGGGCCGAGCTTCCAAAACACTTTCGCACAGTACCAATACCCACAGAATGCCGATAGAGCGACCCGTGACGCGGGCATCGTCCCATCGAGCACGCCTTTGGCTCCGATCTCAAAGCAGGAGCCAGGCATCAGTAGCGCTCTGACCAGGGAGGAGGAGGAGAGGGCTGCCGATGCACTCATTGCAGATCACGACACGCAGGACGCTACCGAGGCCAGCACGCGAGCTGTCAAGCCTGAACCCTTTTCGGGTGCCGATCTTGCCGCGGCCGCCAAAGCGATCGGCATCGAGGCTGATGCTGACCTTCTAGGTGGAACGGGCGAAGATCAGCGCGCTCTGGCCGCAGCCATCAGGCGGTTGGGCGTCGAGCACGGAGAAGCTGCCCGGAAAGCAGTTCAGGAAGCGGCCGCCGCCGCCGCGGCTGCCGCTGCTGCTCGAGCATCACAAGAGTTGGCGAAAGCTGCCGCAATGGAGCAACGAGCCACTCAAGATGCAGCTGCCGGCCCATCGAGCGTGGCTGGCCCATCGAGACCCAAATCGACTGCTTCACCCAGTTCAAAGTCCGGCAAGAACCCCGTGAAGCGCTTTCCATGCCCCAAATGCGATAAGGCTTTTGCTCGCGCCTTCAACCTCAACACGCACCTCTCTACGCACGATCCTGACCCGAATCGGTCCAAGCCGTATACATGTCCCTACCCAAGCTGCAAATCCGAGGGCGGTCGTTCCTTCAGCCGTAAGCACGATCTTCAGCGTCACGTAGCTAGCATTCACGAAAACGATCCGGAGCCCGGCATCCATGGCGATCCTGAAGAGGTGATTGACGGCGACACGGGAGGTCTCGTTTCTCTTGGGCTAGGCACTCCGGGCAAGAAGTTTCGCTGCAACGGCTGCGGACGGTCCTTTGTCCGACGAGACGCACGCAACCGTCATCAGTGCGATGGCAAAGACAGTCCATGCTCGCACATGTCCAGATCGCCTTCGGGTACGCCATACGCATCGTCAATATCACCGGGCCCTGGCGCCTTGCTCGGCATGAGAGGCGGCAGTGGCACGCCTGTCGCTCTGACGGGTGCAAGGTCGGCGCTTGCTTCGCCAGCGCACAATGTCGCTTCAGGCACAATGTCAAGAGGATCGCCTGCAGCTTCGAACAACCTGTCGAAAGAAGTGCAGGCAGTGGCTAAGCAGCTGCAAGCTCGCGTGGAAGCGCAATCACCAGGCCCGCAGGGCAGCGAGGGCGCTGCGACTCAGTCGCGCAACATTGCCCCTCTGCCAGGTGGCAGCAGCGGTGGCGAGCGTCGAAACTTTCCACTGTCGGCCATTTCGCTCTATGCTTCGACGGGACCCTCAAAGATGCATTCCGGATCTAGCTCGCCATCGGGTGGCAGCAAGGTCCAAGTGGGCAAATGATCAGTAGCAGCTCGGCAGCATTCTCCACACATCTCTTGAACACCTTTCCTTTCGCCTTTCCTTCCCCTGACCCACAAATGTATTTGTTTCTTCGCGCAATTGTTCCTGTCAATGTATACGTACGTCGCTCCCACTGGTCAAGCCTCAAGGGACTGTTCCTATAAATAATCAAGTGACCAACTCGCCGTGATGATCATTCAGAGCTGGTGAGTTGAAAGACTCGTCTGTCTCGACGAAAGTGCCATGCAGTCGCTGCGCTGGCCTGGGGCGGTGAAGGATCTCACATTCACCAAAAATCCCCACGGCGGACAGGGTCGGAAGTGCTGAAAATGGGGTGATGCGCATGCGCCGCCCAAAAGTCGTACGGTTCTTCTCGACGTGTTGCTCGTGCTGCTGCTGCTGCACCGCAAATCGATACTCGCTAAATCGATTGGTCGTGCTTCACCCCACCTTTTCGCACATTCTCAACATACCACTCTGGCCCTGTTGACCCTCTCTTCCCTCCCGACCACCAATGCCAGCGTTCTACCAGACCGCCGTCGCACGACTACATCAAACAGCTAGAATCATGGTAGGTCCCGAATTCCAGTCACGTCTCGCACTCGGATGATTTGAAGGAACGACTGACGTGTTTCCTCCTACTTTGACGATTGCAGACGCAGATCAACGACGTATTCATCGTTTCGGCCGCCCGAACGCCCATCGGCTCGTTCAACGGTGTGCTCAAGAAGGCTACCGCACCCGAGCTCGGTGTCGTGGCTGTCAAGGCCGCCATCGAGCGCGCCGGCCTCAAGCCTGACCAGATCGAGGAGGTCTACATGGGCAATGTGCTCCAGGGCAACGTCGGCCAGGCCCCCGCTCGTCAGGTCGCGCTTAAGGCTGGATGCCCCGACACCACCGAGGCCACCACCATCAACAAGGTTTGCGCTTCGGGCATGAAGGCCATCTCGCTCGCTGCTCAGAGCATCCAGCTCGGCCAGCGCGGCGTCATGGTGGCCGGTGGCATGGAGTCCATGTCCAACGCTCCGTAAGTATCATTCTCATTACAACAAACCACGCACAGAGCTCGGCTTCGGTCGGACACGAGCACGCATCTTCACGTGATCCGGACGACGACAGACGAGGCAATAAGGCGGAGGTTGGGCCGGCCAACAAAGGCGGATCGCGAGCAGGGACCCGGGCAACTCACCCGGCCCTGCCTTGTCACCTTGCCACTGCTGCTTTCGAAAGGCGAAAGCGTGCTGAAGGCAACAATGGACCGGTACACCCAGGCTTTGCCCGTTCGGGTCAACCTCAGGACACCGGCCTAACATTGTGGGGCAGGCCCGAAAGAGGCATTGTGCCGGACTTATTGCCGGTCGGCCTTTCTTGTGATGCCCACTCTGGCCGAAGCCCCATTCGCGTCCCGGAACTGGCGCATGTCCGCTCACTCCACGCATCGTGTGTGCCCAAGAAGACAGCAGAGCCACGGCCGGTTCAATGGTCTGGAAGTAGTCTGGAAGAAGCGTCTGGCCCTGTTTCACATTCGACCGGACACAGTTGCTGACCAGCATTGAACATTTCCTGTCCACAGCTACTACCTGCCCCGAGGCAACGCCTACGGCCACATCCAGGCCACCGACGCCATTGTCAAGGACGGTCTGCACGATGTCTACAACCAGGTTGCCATGGGCAACTGTGCCGAGAACACGGCCAAGAAGCTCTCGCTCTCGCGCGAGGACCAGGACGCCTTTGCCATCGAGTCGTACCGTCGCTCCGCTGAGGCGTGGAAGGCCGGTGCTTTCGCCAACGAGATCGCTCCTGTCACCATTGCGGACAAGAAGGGCGAGGTGGTGATCAGCGAGGACGAGGAGTACAAGAACGTCAAGCTCGAGAAGATCCCTACGCTGCGACCCGTATTTGACAAGAACGGCACCATCACGGCAGCCAACGCGTCGACGCTCAACGACGGTGCGTCGGCCGTGGTGCTCGCGAGCGAGGCCGAGGTGCAGAAGCTCGGCGTCAAGCCCCTTGCCAAGATCGTGGCCTTTGCGGACGCCGCCTGCGCACCGATCGACTTCCCCATCGCCCCCGCGTACGCCATCCCCAAGGCCCTCGAGCGCGCCGGTTTGACAAAGGACGACATTTCGCTGTTCGAGATCAACGAGGCCTTCTCGGCCGTCGCCCTCGCCAACAACAAGATGCTGGAGTTGGATGCCAGCAAGGTCAACGTGCTCGGCGGTGGTGTCTCGCTCGGCCACCCTATCGGATCGAGTGGCGCCAGGATCGTCGTCACGCTCGCACACGCGCTCAAGCCCGGGCAGTACGGCTGCGCCGGTGTCTGCAACGGCGGCGGTGGTGCCAGCGCTATCATCATCAAGCGCGAGAACTGATTTACCCACAGTCACATCGATGGCCTGTAGAACGACACTTGAAATTGTAACACATGCTCAAACATCTGCTTGCACACACGGAATGTCTGAAGTCACTTGTTGACATGATAAGGGTATACAGCAAAGGTTCTGTGAGATGGAGTTGGCTCAAGTCCACGCAGCAGCCTGATGCCTCAGATTGACCAAAAAGGCGTTGACTCTGCGCACATCGCCTACTTCGCTCTTCCACTCCTTCATCTCCTTCTCCCTCTCGCCCGCCTCGACCGTCACTTTAGCCAGCTCGCTCCGCTTGGCAAACACCTCCTTGCGCAACAGCCGCTTCTGCTTCCTCGCCCGCACAACCTGCGAGATCAACGTCGTCCGGTTATCCGTCTTCTCGCTGAGGTTCAAAAAGTTGGACCGCACCGATTTGCGCAGCGCTTTCAGAGCGAGGAAGGGTGCTTTGGCCGGCTGCTCCTCGATGGCACTGCGGAGCTCCTCGTCGACGATGGACCAGATAATGTCGACGTCGTTGAGGTATTTCGCCGACTTGCTTTTCTTCGACGGTTGCGAGGAATCGGGGTCGTCAGGGTCGGCTTCGGAGAACACGAGCGAGAGAGCGCGTTTGAGGCGTTTTTGCGTTTCACGAGTGCGGGCGGCCGAGGTGGCCCCGCGCTGTCGCTCGAGGATGGTGCGATCCATGACGGTCTCGTCGTCCTGCTCTGTGGGTAGTTGGATGAGTGCACGTGGGGCGGAGGCAGACTTGGGTGGCCGACCGCGTCGTTTGGCTGCGATTGAGGCTGCGGCTGCCGTGGCTGCGGCTTGTTTGTATATGCGCTCGGAGCCTGGACTGCCTTGGCGACGTCGTTGACGTGAGTCGAGATTGCGCTGCGCTGCACGTGCGGCTGGCGAGTCGCCTCCAGATGCGATGCTGAGGTGGGACACGCTGGTTCCTCCGATGCTCGGTCGCATGCGACGCACAGAGGCGTCGACGTGGGAGGACGATGCGACGGGCGAGGGGATCATCGGCAGGCTCTCCTCGACGGGATCCAGATTGGGGTCCAGGTTTGCACTCCAATCGTATGGCTCATCAATCATGGGACCTGAGCCCGAGCCAGCACTGGCACTTGCACTGGAGCCAGCATAGTCCTCGCCAAGCTGGCTGCCCACCTCGTCATCATCGTCGCCTCGGCGCGCTAAGCCAGCTGCATAAGGCTGTTTGAGGATGCGCGATGCAGCAGGTGTACTGCTGACAGGCCCGGGAGGTGGTCTCGCTACCCGTCGTGGCACGCCCATACTGCCGGACGCATCCCTCTGAGGTGAATACGCCATCCCATCGTCGTCGTCGAGTGGTGGTAGTGAGTAAGCATCGTCGGAGCCTTCTGCTACTGCTGCGGCCGCCGCTCTCTGTTTGGGGCCTGAACCCCGAGGTCGGCCCGGTCCGCGTTTGCTGATCGATCCA
The DNA here is from genome assembly GCF_000497045.1 of Kalmanozyma brasiliensis GHG001. Lineage (NCBI taxonomy): Eukaryota > Fungi > Basidiomycota > Ustilaginomycetes > Ustilaginales > Kalmanozyma > Kalmanozyma brasiliensis. Next base: position 556,765 of record NW_015961949.1, on the reverse strand, counting down.
TCTGTTGATACGGAGTCGTTTGCGTTGCCTGTCGATGGTCCAGCTCGTTTTTGCGGCAGCTTGAACTGAAAGTCCCTCTGCATGGCTACGGCGGTACCTGCACCACGCATACGTTCCTGTCGACGCTCGGCGAAACGATGCGAGCCCCCCGTGGCTGCTGCGAGGTCTGACATCCTGGCATTGTTGCTGCTGCCGCCGCGACTGGCACGGCTGCCACTGCGGGAGCTGGATGGCCTGCCGCTCATGTTTGGGTCCTACTTTGCCGGTGTTGATGCGAGTGCTTCGGTGCGATGGTCCATACGGCAAGGCGCTTCCAGCTCGTAAGGGACCAGGTCAGGGCGGATGGGTTTTGGCTGTGTGCGTCGGCGCAACAAAGTGCGCAATGTCGGTGGTGGGTGAGACAACAAAGCGACATGCAAATCGAGATGGAGGAAGTGTTGGCCAAAATGCAGTTTCAAGAGAGGCGCGTCTCGCTTTGGAGACGCGTTCCTCTTTGCTGCAGGGTCAATTCCACAAAATCACAGTTTCCCAGTCACTCTTCGACAACGCCTTCACCCTCGTTCTTTATTATCGTCACATTTCACCACATCACACATCTCCAACAATGCCGCCGTCAAGGACGACAAGACCTGCTGCGCAGTGGGACGCATCCGCATCCACCATCTTGCCGCGTCAGAGAGCTAGACAGGCCGGCAATGTCTCGCTCAGCTCCACCGTCGGCGCGCCCACCCCAGGCAGGCCATCATCGCGCAACATGGCGGACAACTCGCTCGCATCTACGATAGCCGCCTCGACTCCAGCTGGGCGCGGCCGTCCGTCTCATCCAGCCATGCAAGCACTCACTTCAGCAGACACGAGTTTCGCATCGACATCCTACGGTGCGCGTCCCGCCCGACCGCCTGGTCGCCCGCCCAAATCCATCCTAGCCACTCCGGCGGGTCGATCGCACATCTCCCCGCCGAACAGCGTCTCGTTCTCCGATCAGCCCAAGCGTCGAGGTCGTCCACCCAAGAGTGCGAGCAGCCAAGCATCGTCCTCCGTGGCAGCGGGCAAGAAGCGTGGCAGGCCACCTTCCTCGCGCGACACGTACACCGAGACCTCCTCCGTAGCCTCCTCGTCGCGTCGCGGTCGACCGCCGGGAAGCACCAACAAGACGAGACAACAGCAGCTCGGGCTGCCAAAGTCTCGATCTTCGAGACCCGAACCCGATCCGGAATCCGACTCGGAGGTGTCCCTCATCGACGGCGCTTCCGAAGACGACGATGACGAGGAAGAGGATGCGAGTCTGTCCGCAGACGAAGACGAGGTCCTGTCATCTGAAGACGAGGCGCGGCAACGCACGAGCGGGAGGAAGAAGATCAAGCGCAAAGGTTGGCCGAGCGAGAAGGAGAGGCTGCGCAAGTGGCGCAGGTTGAGCGTCGAGGAGCGCGAATGTGTGACGTCGGAGGGTGGCTTGATCTGGCGTACTGCCATTCCGCTGCTCAATTCGATGCCCAAGAACATCCGGTCTATGGTGGCCGACAGCCTCACGCGCGCGCTCAACCGGATCGACAGCAAGCTCGAAACGGGTCTCGTCCCACCCCTCGCGCGCATTCCGCAAGGCAACATCACCGCCTCCGCCTCGCGCCGCGATTTGGCGAGTAGCATGCTCTCATGGCGTCTCGAAGAGGAAGGCTCGCTGCTGCGCGCTGAGAACCCGGAACAGCAGGTCGACATGATGGGTCTTGGCATGAACGGCGACATCCTCGAGCTCGAACAGATGCTCCTTCCCGAGGCAGAACACATTGTCGAGCTGAGCAAGACGCTCACACATCAGTCGGAGCATCTCGAACGCTCGACGGCCAACATTGCTAGGCTGAAGCGCGACCGCAGGCTCATCAAGACGGGCGGGTCGACCGACTACCCCGGCAATCTCGAGGCGAACGAGATGCTGTCCGTGACGAACCACAATCCGGCGCTGGATCCCAGCCTCTCATCACTGCTGCGTCTCAGCACAAGAGCTTGAAGAGCGAACGCCTTCCTCAGTCTAGCCTTCTTGCAATCCAAGGCTCGTGCTGCCGTCTGTTGCGGTCCAGAGTGCTGTGTGTTACATGCCCCTGTTTGTGCCTGCCCGAGTACGAATGAAGCTCTCACATGTCTCAAACCTCGCAGATCCTACGCAAGAATGACGTTGAACGACAGTGCTTGAGTTGAAACGACAAAGAAATACACGAGGCAAAGATCGACAAGTGAGTGTGTGAGAAAGTGATTGTTCTGAATAGACGAGATCTGGAGAGAAAGACAAGAGTCGAAGATGAGAGAGGATGATGGATGCAGTGCGACAATGTGACGGGAACGACTTTTGAGCAAATCCGGACAAGAAGAACTAATGCGCATCAACGATCGCCAAAAGGATCGGAGCGGCTCTTGGAGCTGCCGGACTCGCTGCCGTTGCCCGCGGGGCCGGGAGGTGGGGTGAGGCCCATGCCGAGGTGACCAAAGATGAGGTCCTCGTCGAGTTGTGTCGAGCGCGCCAACGCACGGTGTGTAAAGTTGGGCATGATGTTGTAGCTCTGCTGGTGCCACTTGGTCGAGTTGCCCGACGAAGCGGCGAACGAGCGACCGGCTCCCACACCGGCCATGTTACCGCCAAACTCACTGGTGGGCATCGACGACACCGAGGCAGCGCCCGAGGGCAGAGGAGGTGCATCTGCAAATCCGGCCGTCATGGAAGCGACCGAGGGTGCGCGCGAGTAGTTGGTGCCACGAATCGAGCCAGCGGGAGTACCGTGTGTGGATCGATTCGCGAAGGTAGGAGGGCGGTTCAAGCTGCTCTCGCTCGGTGCGATCGACACGCTGCTAGGGCCAGCTTGGGAAGCGAAGGCAGGCGCAGGCTGCTTCTGCATCACCTTGAACGAACGTGATGGCGAAGCGGGAACTTCGGGGGAAGCACTAGACGGCGGTGATGGTGTTGTAGTGGTCGGCGAAACCGGAGCAGGCGCGGGAACAGGCTCGGCCACCGCCTGCGGGTAAGGAAGCTTGTCTGCGGTGGTACCGGCGTCTTTTGATCCACGCTTGAATCCCCACTTGTTGGACTTGTTCTTGTTGTCGGACGATGCCTTGGCAGCGGCAGCAGCAGCGACGCCCGATGCGGCCAAAGACTTGCTACCGGACGCGGGGGATTTGGACGTTGACGTTGAGGACGGAGGGGCGTAACCAGAGGCAGCCTTCGTGGGAAGGGCGGGGACGGGGGGAGGATGCGAATCTGCGTCCTTAAACGACTCGGACGAAGGGCTGCGATCGGAAGCTGAGCTAGGCGAGCGAGCGCGCGTCTGTTCGCGCGAATGTTTACGAGCGGCGATGGCAGCAGCACCGATGCCACCGGCAGCAGCGGCCGCGCCAGCACCAGCGCCCATGCCCGACGAAGACTTGGAAGGAGCCGAGTTGTTGGTAGTGTAGGCGGTCGAGGAGCCCGAGGGAGCACCAGATACGCCCGAGGCGGTGGGGTCGGCGAAGATGTTCTTGGTACCGATGTCGCGCATCATGGGCGTGTTAGCCGTCTCGGGGGCCGTGGCGAGGGATGCAGAAGAGTCGTTGTTGGGAGCACGGAAGGCAGCTTCGTCGGCCTCGTTGTTGCCGAGACGGCTCGGCTGCGCACCGCGCTGCTGCTGCTGCCTGTTCTTCCTCCTCTTGAGGCAGAAGAAGAGGAGACCGAGGGCAGCGATAGCAATAATACCACCGACGACACCGCCAGCGATGGGGCCGGCAGAGGACGACGAACCGGAGCTGGAGCTACTCGCATCGCTGTTGCTGCTACCATTCGAGTTGGAACCCGAGTTAGAGTTGGAGCCCGAGTTGGAACCAGAGTTAGAGCCGGAACCCGAGTTGTTGGACGTGGGCGTGGTGGCGGCAGCGCTGGTGGTGCTGGTGATGGTGGTACCACACTGGAAGTTGAGTGTCTGTGTGATGCCAGCGTAGGCGGTGATGAGCTCGCTGTTGGCATCCAGAAGGCGGAAGGTCATGGCCTGAGCACCCGAGGTGGTGAGCGGGCTGTAGAACTGCGCGTACCACTGGTAGGAAGTGATGGTGGCAGTGTAGACGCCGTTGAAGGTGATGGAAGAGATCTCGTTGTCATCGATGGCGCTGGTGCCGGAGTAGACGTTGAGACCAGCTGCATTCACCACTTCGGCGGGGGTGAGCGACAAGGTGAAGAGGATACGCTGACAGCTGGTCTGGGTGACCTGCACGCTGAAGGCGTGCGCCATCTGGACAAAGGCCAGCAAGGCGGCCAGTAGGCCAAAGCGAGCAAAGGACATGTTGGCTGTCGACGCAAGTAGCGAAGATGTCTACGGAAACGATGGTGTTGAAGAGATCACTGCGCCGAGCAAGATGAGATGGCCGATGTAGCCTGTAGGTGTTGTTGTTGCTGCTGCTGCTGGTCGAGCTACGAGCCGCCGAATCTGTCGCTAATGACCGATGCTGTCGGGAGTGACCAGATGTAAAGAGGAAGTGGAGATGATGTTGCAGAGCGGAAGAGCAACAGTGGCCGGACGATGGAAGGATCGTTGGTGAGGAAAGGAAGAGCCAAAGCAAGGGGCGCAAGCGATGATGAGAGAGAGAGAGGGCCACGGCAGCGCCCAACAGCCAAGCTTGAAAGTCAAGATCGGAGCCATGACTGAGAGGAGATGGCTCAAAATCTGCGACCCTGCGGCTGTCCCTCTCTAATCTTTGGACAGAGAGGGTGTGAGAGGCTCTGCTGCGCTGCTGCCGCGCCTAGCTATCTTGCGATTTGTTACTCAGCTGCAGTGCACCAGATCAAAATACGCAGAGGGAGAGAGGCGCAATGTCGCCATCTGCTGTTTGTTTTCTGTGGAATCGGAATTCCGCGTGAGCCAGTCCGCGAAAGATGAGGCAGAATAGGAGAACAAGGGGGCGCAGGCTCAGGGTCAAATCCAGGGTCATCTTCAAAACAGTCGAAAAGAAATTTCGAAACAGAAAAAAATAAACAATCGAATGGCACGGAGGAGACGGCGAATGAGCAGAGGCGTAGCCGAGGACAAGGCCAAACTCAAAAACGAAAAGATCAAAAACATCACAGCACAGCGCGATGCAGCCAAAAAGCAGGCTAAATCGATGCAAGGAAAAAGTAGAGCGGCAGCACAGCTTTTGTGGTCCGATTCCTGCTTCTTCCAAAACATCAATCACCCAGGGTGCGGCGATGGTCGGCTCTCATCCTCGCCCTGCGACTTGGCTCGAACGTGCTCCTCGAAAAGGCGGGTGGGCTGGCGATTCATACTGAGTTGGCTTCGTGAACAGAAATCAGAAAAGCCACCTTGAAAAAGAAGATGCAGCTGACTCTTGGCTCGACCTTCGATTGCTTGCTTCTGACGTTAACATCCATGCTTGGCGCATAAGCCAGCTGCTCCTGCTGCAATCAGTCGTTTTGTCAGTCTGTTGGCTCTGCAATGTCCGTCACAATCGCAGATAGCATTGAGAAGACCAGCACCATCGCAAGCGTCCATTCGAAACGGAGTCAGAATGGAGCACGGGTGCCGACAAGTGATCTGCCAGTGGTCGAGGGCCTGAGCGGCCATACGATGAATTGCGACTGCAGGGATCACGCGCCTGTCTGCATGGGCTGCGATGGGATCAATTTGCGGATCAACTCTGGCCGGCCAGCCTTGCTCGCTTGAGACCATCCGTTGGCGTGCCTGAACGCAATCACTAGGTCGCCCTCGTTGCGAACACCTCCCGCCGGGAATCTGAATCTGAATCGCAGTCCAAGGTATGAGAGAGCCTCAGATAAGTTAGGGACGAAGGAACGGCACACTTCAGACAAGAAGAAACCGCGGGGGATCAACTCCGCATCGCAGCCGATTCTAATGCTCGCTATCCAAAAGTGAAAGCAAACTTCAAGAAGGCAATACAAAAGACCATCTCGACATGTCTCACAAAGTCCAACAAGAAGATCGCAAGTTCAGGGTCCTCACTTTGCTGTTGCCAGGCGATGCTCGTTCGCACCAGAATTCGTGCCGTTCGCTTAAGAGATGATCCGCGCGGTTCCCGCAGTCACCGGTCCAGCCTGAACAAAGAGCGCGCGCTGCAACCTCGCAGCACCGTAGAAGGGTGCCAAAAGCTTGGCTGACGTCGGCAAACCCACTCTTGCACTCGAGATCGCTCCCTGCAAAATGCTGCAAAGATGCCGTTCGCTCTCCTTTGGCGTGATGCTGCGCGAGAAGGAATGAATACTGTAGCCTCTTGAGGATCGTGAAGCAGCGTCATGTCATGTGGCATGGATTTGCTCTTGGCGAGGCGCTCGAACTCGCTCCGGACTTGCGTGCCAAAGCCACAATGCACCATCTCGCCCGCATATCACGGCCCAGCTCGCAACGGCAGCCTGTCGTGGCTTGTTCTCACGCTCCCTCTCTCAGACGCTCCTCCAGTCTCGCTCAGTCAGATTTCGGATCGGGACGACCGCAATGAAGGCGCGCCTGCCTCGCCAGTGTCACGGAGAAGAGCGGATGAATCGTCTCCGGATGACAGCTGCACAGACTTCATCACGGCGGCTGCGCCCGACCTAGCACACGCCGCAGTCAGGACGCTGTCGGATGCAGCATTTTCGAATGCCTTGAATAGAATACAGTGTACGTGACAAGGTAGTATGAATGAGGTAGTATGAATGTCTATCAGCTGAAGAGCTGGTCGACATCCACCTCGTTATCGGCGGCCCCTGTGGGTCCCTTCGAGTTTCGTTTCGTGGTCCACTTTCGAAGAGCGCTGGGCGACTTTGCTCGGGATGGCTCCTTCCACATGCCGGTGTCCCCGTCGGTCATCGGTGCTTCCGGTGCCAGATCGGATCGACCGAGGTCCAAGGGTGGAAGTTCCGTCGCTGGGCTTTGACGAGGCGAACTGCGGAAGACCCGCGTGATGGACTGAGCCGATTTGCTGCGCTCCTTCCAGAAGGGCGGTCGAGACGGCGTGGCTGCTGGCTGAGTGGGCTCTCCGCCCGTGACAGAGTCGGGCACAATCGGCTGCTCCTCAGCGTCAAGCATCTCGAGCATCCTGCTGCCTGTCCTGCTCGAGGTGCTAAAGCGCGGATCCTCCTCAGCGATGGTAGGCTGACCGTAGGCTCCGGACGGGCCGACCACCCGCAACTGGCCCTTAACCGCTCCCGTGTAGGTGTTGTAGCCGTCGCTGTCTCCCGCAAGAGCACCGTGCGACAGAGGCGGGCTGGATCCGGCAGCAATGGACGGATACTGCTGCGTACCGCGACTCCCGAGTGCGCTCGAATGCATCGAGTGGTGCTCGCTCGCCACTTCGGAGGCAGCAACAGAGCCAGGTATGGTCTGAAGGTTGGGCTGATAGCCAGGGAAGCCACCTGTCGACAGTCGACGTTGCTGCATGCTGTCCGGCTCCACCCACGAAGCTCTACGGCTGCTGGAGCCAGTGGGTGACGTTGCACCCGATCGAGAGGGCTCACCCTGGTATCCTCGAGACAATCTCCGCACCCTGGCGGCATCGCTGGCTGTAGCATAGTCCGGAGCTGCAGCCCCCATTGGCAGCTGAGCAGGAGCATCACCCATATACATTGACGAGCGCGGAGAGACGCTCGCAGCAGCGTTGCCATAGTTGTACGCTGCCGCTGCTGATCCTGCAGGTGCGGGCTCGTAGTAAGCCGAGCGGTTCACATCCGGATACCCCGCAAAAGCGGCGGCGTCGTGAGTCATGGGCGAGCCAAAGTGGCTTGCGTGAGAGTGCGGGTAGGAGGCGGCCGAGCCCATTGCCAAAGATGTAGTCGAAGGTCGGCGGGTTTGAGCCGATCGAGACTCGGTCTCGGTGCCGAGCAGAGCCATGGACGAGGTGGCATCCGCCATGCTGAAATTGCGCGACGTTGGGCGTGGTGGTGTGGTAGGCTTGGGAGGTAAGCCAGCGATCACCGCAGGCCCCTTCTCGCTTTCGTCGTCAGGGAAAGGGTTCGCTGCTTTCTTCTTTGCTTGAGAGCGTCTCCTCCTCATGAGCGCCAAGACGATCAGCAGACCAATCAAAGCGATGCCACCCACAATTCCTCCGACGATGCCACCAATGGGACGCGACGAGGTGAGCGAGGACGGAGAGGATGTGTTGCTTGCACCGGCACCACTTGACGAGGAAGAGCTACTGCTCGTGGGACTAGAACTACCTGCAGATGAGCTGGCAGAGGCGGTGGAAGATCCAGTGATGAGAGAGAGCTCAGAAGCCCCTATGGTCGAGGTGACGACCACCACTGACTGCGAGCCAGTCACCGTGACTGACTGCGTCACGACAGTTGCCATGATGTCGGTAGCAGCTGCAGCCTCGAGGAATGGTGTGGAGAATCAAAATCTGCCTGGCGATGCTGGAGCCCAACGCTGGGCGGTGATGGTGGTGGTGACGAGGCTTTGAGGGTGGTCCGTAATGGCCGACTCCAAGCAAGTTGGAGGACGTAAGAGATGAAGCCTCAGACAACGACCAGACCGGCGAACCCTGAGCTCCTCCTCCTTGCGTACACACAGTACGATGCTGCGGATCAGGCCGATTGCTGTTCATGGCTGTGTGCGCGGCGAGAACCATCTACCGCAAGACTTGAAGAGATCTGCACGGCGGAGGCATCAAATCCAGCTGCAAACGACTCGAAGCGAGCCACTTGGTTGTGCACTTTTGAACGCCGTTGTAAGCGATGGTGCAGCGGAGTATTTCGTCCTTCGGCTCGCGAACAAATGATTTCATCGAATCTCGATCAGACCCCTCTTTTCTCCGTCGCCAACGCGCGCTTCCTCATGTCCAGGCACAGCAGATCTCAGGAAGCAAGACAAAGAATGACAGCAACGACAATGACAAGCGAGGCAGGGGTTGCAACCGATAGATTCAGCAGAGACATCTCAAAGGCCGTTTTGAGCGTATACTCGCGAGGCCGTCAACCCTGCCAAGCGCAGGGCGATCTGCTGCAACTCCGACCTTTCACCAGGATACGGCGGCGCTTCTGAGACCTTTGACAGGCGAGCGATTGCTATTTTTGAGGCAGTGCCCCGGTCGGCGTTTTAAATTGACCTGCTCGACATGGCCAACCCGAGAGAGTTGTCGGACTGGCAGCCGCCCAAGATCGCCTTTACCCCATCCAGCTTGCCCTCGCCTAAGCCATCTGTGCTAAAAAAGGCACCGCCTCCGGTTCTTGTCAGGAACGAGCTTCGCTTCACGTTTCGATGCGGTACTTGTCGCATGACGTTTGCCGAGAAGAGGAGGACTGCTCCGGAAAAAGCTCGCTTTGAGCCTTTGAGTGCGCTGCTCCAAACACCACCAAAATCTTGTCTCGCCGAGCAAGGCGATGCATGTTGAAGCGGCGAGTTCGCCGGACCCCACGTTCGTGACCCCAAACGTGTCGTACACTTTCGGGATCGGAGCGGGCGATCGTTGTGCGAGCCCGTAATCGGTCCTCGTACCAAGCCATGTCGCTGTTTCCGCCGTCCGACACGGAACGTTCGTGTTCGACTTGTCCATCTTGAGTGGGCAAGACGAAGGGTTGTACATGCCCTAGATCTTGTTCAGATCTGCGAATGGCCGGTCTCAGCGTCTGTCCGCTCGAAGCGAGGTGGATGGTCGAAAGGACACTTCGGCTTAAAGCTGCTCCGTAATGCTTGTTGATGCCCAAGCTGCGTCGCCTCAAATTGGCCGTCCATCACGAACCTGTCGCCGCATTCGATGGATGACACACGACGAAAGCAACAAGAGCTGGCGAACTCCCCTCAAGCATCTTCGACCGGTGTAGAATGTCTCACAAGGGCGACCAGCATCTGCTGCCGACAGTCACATCAGCTTATGATACACTGGCTCACGCCGATCAAAGCATGCTTAGCTGATAAGATGGAAGCTGTCAAGAAATGCCCTCCCAAATCGAGGTCGCGAAAAGAGGTATCAAAAATCACTCGTCAATCACCCCCGAGAAAGTCTAACATCAACTCCCAGTAGAGGCTTTGTTAGATCGAATTTTATGAGCTGAAGAGCTTTTTTCGGCAACGCAATTTCATTTCAGATTGCGCCATCGCAGCCTTCCCCGCCAGAGAATTTGACTCTTGACAGCTGCAGCGCGCGCTTTCCTTGGCCGATTGGCCTCGCTCGCCTCAGCATCAAGCCAATCGCACCTCTGGCTGCTGCAGCTCTCTAGGAAGATTTGATCAATGGCCGCCTTCAGCCGAGACCCTGTTTGTCCAACCCGACAAGTTCTTCTCAAGTCGCGGTCCGGAGATTGGCAGCTGACAGAGCAAGAAGGAAGGCTCGAGGTCACTATCGTATTCGAGCTGCTCTCTTGGTCCTCACCACCATCTCTCAGCCCGTCCTTGTGTGCATAGACATATACACCCAAGATGGCTGCTACTTCGTCGCAGACGCTCTACCACAGCGCTGCCATCTTTGCCGGTGGTCTTGCCATCGGCGCTGGCACGCTCGCTCTGTCGCGTGCTGCTTTCGCTCCCGCTCACAAGCCCAACAAGTCGATCAAGCGTAAGGTCTCGGACGCCAAGCTGCGCTCCAGCGAATCCAAGTCGTCCTCTACCACTGCTGTCACTGCCAAGGACGCTTCCACTCCTCTCGCTGGCATCAACGGTACCGGCCGTGTCGACCCTCCTGCTTCCAAGCAGCTCGACGATGTTGACGCCAAGGGTCCCGGACCTGTTGCTCCTGCCAAGCCACAGCTTCCTGGTCACGTCGCTCCCAGCGGCGTCGATGCTACCGCCGGCGGCCAGAAACTCACTGGCCTCGTCAACTCTCAGCCCGACAACGCCGCCGCTCCTGAGCCTTCGCCTGCCAACCGCGCTAAGCACCTCGAGGCTCGCATGGACCTCAGCACCGTCCAAGGACCCACCGAGGCCGAGATTGCTGCCAAGGTCGCCGCTCAGTCTTGGTTGCTCGGTGTCTCCAGCACCAAGCTCACCAGCACTGCTGCCATCGACTCGATCGCCTACGGCAACAGCACTGCTATCTTTAGCTACGAGAGCGAGGCTAACGGTGGCTTTGGCTCCTACAGCGAGAAGGAGGCTCAACAGGCTGCCGAGAAGGGCTGGTTCAAGAACCGTCCCTCGGTCTTCAAGATGCAGACTCGCTCCGGTGCTGGTAATGCCATCATTGGCTACCTCAACAGCAAGGGTGGCTCTTCGTCCACTGAGCCCGCCAAGGTTGTGACCGCCCTCACCAACGCAGCTGGCTTCGCTGCTATGGCTCCCACTCTCGCCTCTTACCACGGCTCTGACAACGCCAAGCTCGTTCTGCACGTCTCGGCTGCTACCTACAATGCCGAGCACGAGGACGAGCTTGCCATCACCAACGACTACGCCTCGGTTCTCTCGGCTGCTGCTGCCCTCGGCGACTCGTTCGAGGTGCTGCTCTCCGCTACTCGCCAGGAGGCCGTCGATTTCGCTCAGTACGCCTACCAGTCCAACAAGAACGTCGTTCATGTCTTTGACGGCGCCTTTGCCGGTCGCGAGGTGGGCCTTCTCAACATCCCTACCAAGGGTCAAAAGGTCGACGTGCCCGAGCCTTTCAACTTTACTGGCTCGCCCAAGGCCCAGACCGTCCTCGTCGTCCCCAGCGGCTCCCACAGTCAGGCTGCTCGTGCCGTGCTCGTCACCTTGCCTCCTGCCGTCCGCCACAACGTCGGCTTGCTCTCGGTCCGCAGCCTGCGAGACTGGGACGAGGCTGACCTCCGCAAGGCTCTGCCCAAGTCCGTCGAGAGCCTCCACATTCTCGAGGAGGTCTCTGGCGGTGCCGACTCTGCTCAGCTCTACGAGGACATGGTCTCGTCCGTTTTCGGCAGTGAATTCGCCGGCTCCGACGTGCCCTCCCACGTCTTCCCCGTCGCCATCGCACCTGGTCAGGACCTGACCGCAGGCGAGCTTCACAAGCTGCTTGAGACGCTCAGCGCCAACCACAAGACCGCTCTGAAGCTTCAGGATGTCCTCGACGAGGCTGCCGAGACCCACGCCGACCTGCTCGCCCTCTCCGGTGCTTCGGTTGTCACCTTCTTCGATAGCGAGACCAGCCCCACCGCTCCTCTCGCTCAGCTCACCGCTCGCGCCATCCGTGACCGCGGTGCCGACACTCAGCTTCACGCTCGTCTGCTTTCGCGTTACGACAACTTTGAGGCTTCGGGGATCATTCGCTCCGACATCATCCTCTCCAGCCGACCCGAGTCCGCTGCCGACGCCCCCATCGTCCTGGCCGCCGAGGAGAACGCGGCCAAGGTGCTCGTCGTCAGCGACCCGGCTACCACGCTCAAGAGCTACGCTCCCTTCCAGTCGCTCGTCCGTGGCGGCACTGTCATCTTCAACACGCCTGGTTGGGAGGTTGCCGAGCTCGACTCGAAGCTGCGTGCCGAGGACAAGCGCGTGCTCGCTCAGAAGAGCGCTCGCCTCTTGCTCGTCGACGCTGCTGCCGTCGTCGACAAGCTCAACACCAAGACTGCTAACGCTAGCGGTGGTAAGGCCAAGGTGGGCGACAATGTTGTGCCCGCCGAGATCGCCGCCGCCGTGCTCCTCGTCGCTGTTTTGCGTGTCCAGCTCAACACGTCTGGCGCCGCCCTCGCCGCTTTCCTCAAGCGTGTCATCGGCACGGCACCCGTCGGTATCGATGGTGTTGAGGGTCTCGTTACTGCTGCTGAGAGCGCCATCCAGCTCCACGCCTTCAACGACGACGAGTGGTCCAAGGCCGAGCCCGTCTCGGAGGCCGAGGAGAACGCTCCCCTGCGTCCCACCCAGATCCGCTACAACAGCTTCGGACCCAACCCTGACGCTGCAACTGTCGGCGTTGAGGTGGCTCCCTTCCGCAGCACGTGGGCCCAGTCTGCCTGGCAGCACCTCTTCTCCGAGGCGTACGACACCAAGCCCGAGGCCCTCCGACCCGATCTGCCCGAGCAGACCTGGGTCGTCGAGGTCACCGAAAACCGCCGTCTCACTCCCGTCGACTACGACCGTAACGTCTTCCACATGGAGCTCAGCACCAAGGGGACCGATCTCAAGTACGAGGTCGGTGAGGCGCTCGGTATTCACGGCTGGAACGACGAGCAGGAGGTTGCCGACTTCATCAAGTGGGCTGGCTTCGATGCCGACGAGATCGTCAACGCTCCCAGCCTCACCGAGGCCGGCAAGCACGAGAGCCGCACCGTATTCCAGACCCTGCAGCAGAACCTCGACATCTTCGGTAAGCCTCCCAAGCGCTTCTACGAGGAGCTTGGCAAGCTGGCCAGCAATCGCGACGAGGCTCGCTGGTTGCGCTTCATCAGCTCCGCTGAGGGCTCGTTCACCTTTAAGAAGCTCTCGGAGATCGAGACGCTCACGTACGCCGATGTGCTCCGCATGTTCCCCTCGGCCCGTCTGCCCATCGACCAGCTGCTGACGCTCGTCGAGCCGATCAAGCCTCGTCACTACTCGATCGCTTCGGCTCAGGCTGCTGTCGGCGAGTCGATTCACCTGCTGATCGTCACCGTCGACTGGAAGACGCCCAGTGGTAGCCCTCGCTACGGTCAGTGCACGCGCTACCTGTCGCAGCTCAAGCCCGGTGCCAAGGTCACCGTCTCGCTCAAACCCTCGGTGATGAAGCTGCCACCCATCGACTCGCAGCCCATCATCATGGCCGGTCTCGGTACCGGAGCTGCTCCCTTCCGTGCCTTCATCCAGGCTCGTGCGCACAAGAAGGCCCAGGGCATCGACGTCGGTCCTCTTGTCTACTACTTTGGCTCGCGCTACCGTTCCTCCGAGTATTTGTACGGAGAGGAGCTCGAGGCTTACACGCAGGACGGCGTCATCCAGCACATGGGCCTCGCCTTCTCGCGTGACACGTCCAAGAAGGTCTACATCCAGCACAAGATCCTCGAGGACGGCGATCTGCTGACGCAGTACCTCGGTCCCGAGATCGAGAAGCTCGAGAAGGCTGGTGGCAAGGCCGAGGTGGTCCTGCAGGACGGTCTCATCAACGACGAGGACGTCGAGGAGGGCCAGAAGGGTTACTTCTTCGTCTGCGGTCCTACCTGGCCCGTGCCCGACATTCACGAGGCGCTCGTGGGCGCTTTCGTGAAGAAGGGCCTGACCAAGGACCAGGCCGAGAAGAAGATGGAGGCCCTCAAGGAGGACGAGCGCTACGTTCTCGAGGTGTACTAGTCGACGACTGCTGCTCTTCCCTTCTGCTTCGTGTTCATGCTCGGATTGTATCTTCGGACCTCTTCGGAATCTCATCCCCTTTCCCTCTTCCTGAGAACGCTAGTGTCGCGCTGTTCGTGTCGCGCTGTGAATGTTGTGAGAGCAGTGTCATTGAGGTGTGTGTGATTGCCTCGGGTATCTGTACAGGTCCATGTTTGTTTGTTGATCACGAGGACAGCGTCTAGCCCCAAGCAGCTGTTGTGCTGTAGTTGACTATGAGGTGACCTTCGGTGCCGAAGCACTAGATGTCGATTGAAGCAAGATCGCGAATTCGAGTCAGCATACTTTTGCGCATCGCGTGTAGCTCGGAGCGCGAGAATGCTTACCCTGAAGAGGTTGCCCACCGTGTCATCCGGCGCCGGGCTGAACGAAGCGTTGATATACAAGAACTGTTGCAGGTAGGGCAATGGGTACGCAGGGCGAAATCACTTCAGTCAGTACTGGTGTGGCTGGACAAGACGGATTATCACGAGGAGGACGTACGAGTGAGTCTGTGGGCTTGAAGTTGAGCTCCTTCCGCAAGAAGACGGTAACCGCTTGGAAGCGGTTGAAGGCTGTGATGCGAAAGTGGTTGTTCTGAAGGTCGACGAGGCGTGCAGAATGTCAGTTTTCAAGCTCAGTTTCGCACAGTGCGAGCTGTTTGATAGGATTGCGAGCGCGTACCTTCATGATGGGAGCATTGCCGATGGCCTTGAACCGCACGACGACTATAGGAAGATCGGCAGAGCAGAGACGGTTCGGATTGTCAGCGTGTTGACCACGTCGTTCAGCTAGCAAGGTGAACGAGCAATGTACCTTTGGACGCATCTTTCTTCTTGTACTGCTCGAGCGCCTGGAGTGCCGCAGCGGAAGGACTGCCGCTTGATGCTATTGAGACCGCAGACCCGAGCTGTCGATCCATCTCTATGACCACACGATTCAAGCACAGACTCCAAGGGTCAGCGTCGTGTCGGTCGTGGCAGGCTATGATTCAGAAATACATGCGCACCTTGATTCGGAGTCAGCAGGCCGGACGCCATTGTGTAGAACGCTGGCGAGCTGTGCTGCAGGAATGAGAGCCTGAGATGGTGTCACTCGTGAGTGCTGAGCGGAGAGCCTTTCAGGGTCCAACCCATGCATGCGGGTCGAGTGTTGATCTGAGCGCTGCGATCCAGATTGATCTGTATTAGATAAGCAATCATAATCGTGATCTCAAACTAGAACGTTTGGACCTCGGCCGAGCTCTGTAATTCGCATGTGATCTCAGCAAGGAATTGGCCCCTTTTGCGAAATCTCGTCGTGCTCGCGCTCTCCAGCCGCATTCACTCACCAGAACGGTCAGGCCGCCAGCTGCAGCCTCAAGGTGTGTCTGCCAACTTGGCGTTAGCCACATCGAACTTCTCGCCGAGAGCCGTGAGCAGGCCCGATGAAATTTCAGGGTTGCAGACAGGCACTCTTGGTGGGATTTGAGAAACTTCGCAAAGTGCAGCCAGTCACTTAGCCAGTCAGAGAGCGATTCGATATTTTGAGGTTGCGAGCGTGAGCCTGCCTACTCGTCGATATCGAATCCACCCTTTGCTTTCCACACCATCTCGTCATCACCCATCCCCCCATCAAGCACAATGGCTACTCAGCGAACGTACGTATCATTCGTACCAGAGTGATGCGATCTACGGCATATCAATAGCAGTCCTCGGCCACCGACGCAGCCCCAGCAGTAGCACATGTAGTGCGCCACCTACCATGATTCACCATGTGGCACCTCCACCGACGGACAACAGCAGCAGGAGCTTGGGAACGGCACCACCGGATCTCAGCATTGTTAGCAGGAGGAAATGCTGCTCGAGACAACAGTGCATCAGGTTCGATGGCAAGTTGAAGGTGGATGTAGGATAAGTTAGGCAGCATGGATCACATACCAACCACACCCTCGACGACGCATCTATATCGACCCGAGTTGACTGCTCATGCCACGATCGCATCTCTACTGGACACTTCTGCATCTCGACCACAGCATGAAAGCTGACATTCTCGCCACTACTTATTGCCTTCCACAGCACCGTTCCCGCCGCTCACGACGTCCTCGTCCCCGAGACTCTCCTCAAGAAGAGGAAGTCGGACGCCAAGGCTCGTGAGGAGAAGGCCGCCAAGGCCGCCGAGACCAAGAAGGTAAGCATCTTTTCGCATACGTGCCCGACTCGCAGGTGGACAACAAGGAGCATAGCATATGGAGAGCTATCTTGCAGACCAGTCATGGAATCGAAGCTAGGAAAATCAGATATAGGAGAAGCAAGGAAATAGCGATCAAGGAGCAACACAGTGATGCATCACAACCAACACTTCGGGCTAGTCCTCGGACGATGCTGCCGAAATTATACCATCTTTCGGGGCTGAGGTTGATCTTTGATCGGATGCGATGCGCACAAGTTGCGGCATCCAGGTACGGATGGAGCAGGATCGATCGGAATGGACCGGTGTTGGATATGTTGCAAGGCATGCGAGTCGCGGCTACATCGTGGACTTGTCATCATGTCGCGAGACAGATCTCTGACCTTTGTCTTTCCCGTTCATCTTTCACGCCGCTTCCGCTACTCAGGCCAACCGCGCCAGCCGCAAGGTCATCTTCAAGCGTGCCGAGCAGTACACCAAGGAGTACCGTGCCGCCGAGCGCGAGGAGATCCGTCTCCGTCGTGCCGCCAAGGCCAAGGGTGACTTCTACGTTGCCGGCCAGCCCAAGGTCGTCTTCGTCATCCGTCTCCGCGGTATCAACAACATTGCCCCCAAGCCCCGCAAGATTCTGCAGCTCCTGCGTCTCCTCCAGATCAACAACGGTGTCTTTGTCCGATTGACCAAGGCCACCTCGCAAATGCTCCAGCTCGTCCAGCCTTACGTCACCTACGGCGCCCCCAACCTCAAGTCGATCCGCGAGCTCGTCTACAAGCGTGGTTACGCCAAGGTCAACCGCCAGCGTCTCCCCATCAACGACAACAAGGTCATCGAGGAGAACCTCGGCAAGTACGGCATCCTCTCGATCGAGGACATTGTCCACGAGATCGCCACCTGCGGCCCCAACTTCAAGGCCGTCACCAACTTCCTGTGGGCCTTCAAGCTGTCGAACCCCAACGGCGGCTTCAAGGGCAAGAAGATCCCCCACTACACCGAGGGCGGCAACACCGGTGACCGTGGCGAGGCTATCAACGCTCTCGTCCGCCGAATGAACTGAGCGCGCACGATACCAGCATCGGCATCGTTGAAAGATGATGCTTCTGCTCTTGTCTCGCGTTTTGTGTTCTGTTCGTCGTGTACCATCTCTCTTGCATTGTCCCACTATTCCCTTTGACGACCTCGCTCGTTGAATCACATCAAAACGTTGAACATCCTCAGCGCACGGCAGACGGGTGTGATCTGCCTCATCTTCGCAGCAGTTGTGTTTTGGATTCGCTGGGCTGCTTCGAAGGTCGGGGCGTCTCTCATCCAGCCTGTGCGCTGTTCAACGAACTTCCGCTTCTGCCTCGCACGCTCAACTTGTCGGCCGTCTGCCACCTTGTATACTTTTCCATCCCTTCGGCAGACCAGACATTTTGGGAACGGCAGAAGCGAAATCCGTCACCTCATCCATACATAGTCTCTCATGTCAAAATCGGCAGCTTTGCCTGTCATCACCTCAATCCAGCAATCCTTTGAATCGGTTCTTCAATCTTGTTCCGTCGTCTGTGCTTTCGCGCGAGCGTCTATATGATTCGATTGCATCAGTCTTCCACTCTACTTGTTACGATTGAGATCCCTGGTCACGCTATCCAGATCCAACCCGAGCATGCGCTTGATGACGTGCCCGATATTGGTGTTGTCCTGGTTGCCCTCAAGGCGGCGAGCCTCTGCGCCATACGCATAGACGTTGATGTCGATGCCCGTGTGGCCACTTGTGGAGAAGCCGATCTCTGCGCGTCGGGCGGCGATGTCGGAGATGACGCGCCGGATATCGTCGAGGTTGACGCCCGGCACGGGGTCCATTGTCGCTACATGCGGGTTGATCGCTGTATACGAGAGGGTGGTGGGTTTGGACAGCAGCTCCTCTTTGACGATGTCAAAGACTCGATCGACCTCCCCATCGGTGGGCTTGCCCCCCTGCGCTTCGCTTTCGAAGCCCAACCCTGACGCACCGAGGATCTTCTCCCGAATAAAGTCGCGCACGAGGCTCTCGCTCACCTGCCCATCCTCCGCCTTCTCCGCCTCCGACCGCACAAAGTCGATCAGCACCGCCGTCAAGATCGGCGTCGAATGCTTGGCATTCAGCAACCGTTCCGGGTAGTACGCATAGTTCGGATAGTCCGCACTCAACTGCCTGCCCAGCGTCACACCACCCGTCTCGTGGTCCGACGTCGAGATCAGCAGCGATCGCTCACGGCGGGTGTTGTGCTTGTCCACCCATCGTTTGACATGCGCGATGGTCTCGTGGTACGCCAGCGCCTCGCGTGCGTGACACGCCGGATCGTTGTTATGCGCACACAGATCGATCTGCGACCCCTCGATCATGAGGATGAACCCCTTGGTGGAGGAGGCGGAGAGCAGGTCGATCGCTTTCCGCGCGTAGTGCGATTGCGGCGCCAGCGGCAGCGGGGAGGGAATGTTGACGCGATCGATCTCGTAGGGCGTGTTGCTAGGCGAGAGGAGGGCCATGAAGGGCAGCTTCGGCTGCTTGCCGGCGAAGACGTCGTTGGTGAGGGGTGCGGAGGTGTTGGTCGGGAATGCGAGGCGGACGTCCCATCCGAGCGAGCGTGCGTATTCGACCGTGTCCTCATCGTCCTGTCGACAGGAGACTGCGCTGGACTGGGGCAGGAAGGCGCACCCACCACCGCCGATTGCAAGATCCAGCGTTCGCTCACCTAGAGGGTTCTTGTCACCTCCAATCATCTGACTCGCAATTAACGGCTCTTCGGCCCGGGACGCGGCATGCGAGATGAACGCTGCGGGCGTAGCGTCCGTCAACCTCGAGGTCACCACCACGCCCGTCAGCAATCCTTGACGCTTGGCGGCCTCGAAGACCGTCCCGCACGCCTTGCCGTCCGGAGTCACCCCGATCGCGCCGTTGTACGACTTTTTGGCGCACGCAAAGGCGGTCGCTCCTGCCGCCGAGTCCGTGATCAACGACGACGAGGAGCGCGATCGATGCGTGCCCACCAGAATCGTGTCGAGTGGGAGCTGAAAGTGGCTCGTGTAGTCGGTGTCGTTGTTGAGCGCCTGCGCAAAGTGGCGAGTGAAGGTGACCGAGGCGGGACCGTAGCCATCGCTGATGAGGAGGATGATGTTGGTCTTGATGGGGTGGTGCGACCATGGCCAGCGGAGGTCGCCGCTGGAGAGATCGGAAATGTAGTCCAAGGTCGAGCGCGGGTAGGAGAGGAAGGCCAGGAGGGAGAGAGCGACGAAGATGCCTTTGAGGAACTCGCGGATCGCTTTGCGTCGGGTGAAGGGTTGACGGTCATGCTCGTAATGCCTCGATGCATGAGGAGCACCGATGGGCTGCGGCAGCTTCGAGTCCAGCGCCATCTTGATCACCACCGACGAAGCCGTCTATTGCAAACGTAGCGCTGAAGGAGCAGGAGCGAGACTGAGAGGTGCTATGGATGGTGAGGAGGACCCTTGATGATCGCCATCGAGGTGGGTATGGAAGTGTGCAAACGTGCACGGATGCGGAGTTGGATTTTCCTCAACGTGTCAGATCATGATCTGCAATCACTTTACGCGAAAGAAGGGACGAGTGAGTCGAGTGACGTCTTTGGCGAAGATGTGTGCAGGTGGCAGCACCGCTTTTCCAAGACCGCGGCCCGCCACCACCAAGTAGGCAGGGTCTCGGGTAGAATTACACCGCCTCGTGATGGCAGTCTTATTTTCGGGCTGTGTTGCCGGTTCATTGTGCCAAGAAAATGAAATCAAGCGCAGCAGAGCGAGTCAATCTCGTGTGGAGAGCAATGACGGACGGGCCATGCAATGAGGCGAGCCTGGATGAGCATGGCCGAGGTGGGAGGTATAAGAAGCACCGTCATCCTCGTCACTAGCCTGCACATCGTACAGAGAACCTCGATCGCAAACACTACACCAAATTAACATGTCCTGGCAACAGAATCCTTACCCGCCTCCTCAAGGCTACGGTGCACCACCCCCTCAGGGCTACGGTGCTCCACCTCCCATGCCTCAAGGTGGCTATGGCGGATACGGTCCTCCCGGTGGACCACCGCCTCCTCACGCTGGTGGCTACGCGCCTCCTCCTCAAGCTCCCTACGGCGGTGGCTACGCTCCTCCTCCTGGCCCACCGCAGCACCACCACCACCAGCCTCATCACCATGCGCACCCGCCTCCTCCTCAACATGGCTACGGCGCCCCTGTCCCACCTCCAAGCAGCGCAGGAGGCGCCTTCTACCTCGGCGTCTCCGTCCCACCTCCTCCGCCCAACATGCCCTCTCCACCCCCACCTGGCTACAACGTAGCCCAAGACGTCGAACGCGTTCGCAAGGCCACCAAAGGCTTCGGTACCGACGAAGGCGCGCTCATTGCCACGCTCGCCCCTCTCGACGCCTACCAGATCGACGCGCTTCGACACCAATTCAAGGCCACCGTCGGCAAAGACCTCCTCACGGTCCTCGAAAAGGAGACTTCAGGCTGGTTTGAGGCTGCTCTGCGAGCTAAAGTCCTCGGTCCGGTCCTGTACGACTGCTGGCTCATCAAGCGTGCCTGCCAGGGCGCAGGCACACACGAGGATCTGCTCAACGAAGTCCTTCTCGGTCGCACCAACCTCGAGATGCACGTCCTCAAACAGGCCTACCAGGCGACGTACGGCAAGAACATGGAGAAGGTGGTCGAGGACGAGCTGAGCTTCAAGACCAAGCGCATGTTTGTCATGGCCATGCAGGGGGTCCGACAGGAGGACAACGTGCCTGTTGACCCGCGTGCGGTCGAGGCCGACGTGGCCGCGTTGAAGAGCGCAGCACGAGGTGCGGGGACGGACGAGATTGCTATCTGCGGTATCTTGCTTCAGCGCAGCACGCCTCATCTGGCCGCTGTGGCTCAGGCTTATCAGCAACGTCACCGCGGCTCGCTGTCCAAGATGATCGACACCGAGTTCTCCGGTCACATGAAGGACGCGCTGAGGTACATCGTCGATGGCGCGGAGCACGATGGTCAAGGTGTCACCCGAGACGCAAGACTGCTGGAGGACAGCATGAAGGGCATGGGCACCAAAGACGAACGTCTCGTCTACCGAGTCGCTCGATTGCACTGGAATAAGCCCAGATTCGAGGGCCAGATCAAGCCAGCGTATGCTCAGCTGTTCCATAAGAAGGGCCTCAAGAACCGCGTCGAGGGCGAGACTAGCGGCGACTACAAGCGCATGTTGTCGGCCATGATCGGGTCGTGATTTCGACATTATTTGCTCCATCTTGTACATATCTGTATACCCTGTAATGTGCCAATACAGCTTCGTCTGAACACAAATAGCAAGTGTTGTGAACCATGGTGTGCATGATGCTGACTCTGCCATGCTGGACGGCTGATTTTCCGGCATCTTTGCCGGCTGAAATTTCACACGCATGCCTCCACACAATCGGAAGAGCTTGTTCTTCTACTCACCACCGCCACCACCGCTCAAGCTCGACGATGGCGGGTCCGCTGCACTGAGCTGCTCTGGCATGCAGGCCGAATCATCCAAGCTGAGCGTCAACGAGCGGCTCGCTCGAGCGCGCGAGGAGGACTTGCGACGATGCAGGAACCTTCAAGCTAAGCTGGCGCGAGCGCAGTCACAAGGCCTAGACGACTCGGAGGCAGGGACAATCTCTGCGCCGGCACCATTGCAGCGGCAGCCGACGTCAACATCCGCTTCGTCTTCCTCAAGAGCGGGGCTGATGTACCTGTCCTCCACAGAGCTGGCTCAGAGGGAGCGCGATCAGCGGTCAAGAGAGAGGCAGCTCAAGCGTCAAGTTGCGGGCCCCATCCCGCCCGAGTCTTGGAGGGAGGAGTTTGATCGGCTTAGCCTACGCAGAGGCATTAGCTTGCCTGGAGAAGGACGACCAGTCAAAAGCGCGGATCTGCCTGAAACCGAGAGGCAGCAAGACGAGTCTGCTCGACGTCGGATCAGAAAGCAACACCAAACGATGTGTGCTGGTCTCCGCCATCTGCACGTCGAGCCATTACAGGCAGACGGGCAAGGCAGCGCGCTCTCCCTGCTGGACATGACGCTCTGTGTTATTGCAGACGTCCTGAATCGTCCTGGACAAGGCGGTAGAGACCAGATCATGCAGGCACGAGAGGTGCTCGAGTACCTGGCTCAACACATGCAACAACGGATGCTGTCGCTATGTGGGCGGATGGCAGCTACGGACTGGCCACTGAGCGAGTGGACCGCTCACGCACTGATCGATCTTAACAAAGCGCAGCCGCAAGGGTCGGAAGAGAGTTTCTTCGACGCAGGACAGGAGGACCGAGATGATTGGGAGACCAGCCTCGACACGGCCAGAAGCAATCTTGGCCCCAGCGGCAACACGGCAGATTGCGCCTCTCTCGACCTCTCCTTCTCCACAGTCTCGACGCGAACGCTGACACGCATGCTCAGCAATGGTCAGCTGGGCGTCTCACTGCGGATGCTCAGCCTCGCTGGCTGGAACGCCCCCCACACCTCGTCTTCCATAACACCGCTGGACTCGCCTTCGATGCAAGCCATCTTCGCTCAGCTTCCCAACTTGCAGGTACTCAGCCTTGCCGGCTCCCGCCTCGCTCGTGGCGAAGATGGCGAGTCGGACCATCAACGTGCAGCTGTCTTTCTTCGCAAGCTCAGCCGCAGTCTCACAAAGCTCAAGTCGCTCGACCTGAGCTTCTGCCGGTGGATTTCTGCAGACGCCATACTGGGTGTTTCGTGGGCCACCCCGACAACGATTGCTTGGTCGCGGCTGGAAAGTCTCTTGCTGGTCGGATGCGAGGTTCTGGCCGATCCGCGAGAACGCATATCTGACGTAGGCGCGACCGCTTTCGCCGGCAAGGCAGCAGGAAACCACGTAGCGCCATGGCACACACAGCATTCGCAGCGAGCCCCTGCAGACTCCGCCAATCGCCCTGCCGACCAGATAGCCACCGGAGCTGCCGGAGTTCTGTACGACGCCTACACAGACGCCCTCCACCGCGACCCATTCGACCTGTTTCCCGCCCCCACACCACCACACCGCCAAGCCGCTCGTGCTACATTCAGCGACTACGTCAACAACACGATCCAGCCAGCGATCATCTCGCATATGACGCCTCTGTCGTCGACGAGCGAGCCCGTGCTGATGGAGCACGTGCGCTGTCCTCGTTCGGCCGGCAAGGTCGAGATGTGGCAGTGGCAGCGGGCGCGCATTCTGGAAGCTGTGCGTGGTCGAACTCAGCCTGGCTCACGACAGAGGAACTGGATTGAGGTGTACATTTAGCTCTCACACAATCCAGCAGCTCTTCAGACGGAGTGGAGTGAGGTACTGTTCATTTACGTGAGCTTGACCTGATCCAAATCAAACACCTCGATATATTCGAGGTCGCTGATCTTTGTCCCTGCGAATCTGCTGTACTCCTCGAAGATACTCGTGTGACTCCAACCTTGTAGCCTCCTTAACAAGCCCACGATGACTCCGGCGCGGCGAAGGCCCTTGTTGCAGTGTACGAGGATGGGCCAGTTGCTCGGCGTCAGAATCAGCTGCAACGCCTTCACCACGTCCTTCTCATCCATCTCTGCCGTCGGTTCCTTGTTTATCGCCAACCTCAGATGGAACGTCTGAATGCCCTGCGACGCTGTCCAGTTGGTCATGTTGGATCGATAATCCTCCGTACCCAGGTAGAGCACGGATTTGAGGTTGAGACGCCGGAGGAACTCGAAGTTTCGCTCGTTCGGGTGGCCAGAGCGGTAGATACCGCGGGAGACCATGGCGAAGTTGAGCGGGGGAACGATGAGCGTGTGCGATGTGGAGGGGTCCGTGGAGGTGGGGGTGGTGAGCGAGGCAGGGAGGTGGGAACGGTCGATAGGGGGAGGTACGGTGGTAGAGGTGGACTCTTTGGGCTGTTTGTTGGGCAGCACCGAGTCGATGGGGTTGCCCGCAGCGACGACGTCGTGAGCTTGCTGCTGGTCTGCTGCTGGAGGTACTGGGGCGTCTTCTTCGGGACTGTCCTGCGCTTTGACTGATGTCGACTGGGCTACGTCTGGCGTCATTGTGGCAGACGCGGGCATGGCTTCTTCCGCAGGTGTAGAGCTCGTAGACGATTTCGCGGCGACTACCGTTTGATCGTCTGCAGTCGGTCGCTCTTCGTGCTGCTCCTGCTCATCAAGTCCGTTCTCGGATGGCTGTGCACTCTTCTCAGCTCTGCTCGTATTTGTCTCGCTCTTGTCACGGTCATCGGAAAGCCACCTGCTGCTGCTGCACGACACAAAGGCAGAAGAAGAGACTTGGGATTCAGTCACGCTGTCTTCTTCAAGGCCGCAGCAGCAGGTAGCGTCCACGCTGTCTCTTGCAAGATCGATGTTGGGTATTGCACAAGGATTAGGATGCTGTGTGAAACTCACGAGGCCTGTGATTTGGAGGCACCCTCGGTGAGGCCGTCGCGTTCGAGCTGTTCCCTGCGCTCGCGGCGGCGCTTGACGTCCCAATTGTGCACTCGCGCCGTGTTGACCTCCATGATGGTGATCTGCTCGCGAAGGAAGTCGAGGTCTTCTTTCGAGGTCGTGAGCGACTTTTCTGCGCCTGAAAGCTTGCCGGTCAGTAGGGAGATGGCTTCGTCCAGCGGGTATTCGAGCATGACGTTGGCCTGTCAGATGACAAAAGTGCAAGGAGTCGAGCAATGACGGGTCAGCGACTACGCATTCGTGCTTGGCTTTGATTCACGAGGCAGAGATGCTACTTACGCCTAGCCAAAGATGCACAGTGTTGACGGGGTCCAGTTTCGCTTTCGCGTAGAGTGTGTCATTGAGCTCGAAGGTCGTCTCTATCGATTCCGGATCATCCTTCTTGTCCTTCAGGAAGGTGACCATTTGGAGGGTCTTGCGAATGTCAGGGATCTTCTCTTCGAGTCCTCGGCGTCGTTGTGCTGTGTTGAGCTCCATGAACTTGTACTTGGACATGGTCTCCTGGAACTTTTTGAGTGTTGGCTCGACCTCCTCGTCCGGACCTCCAAGATACTCTTGCACGTTGGACTGCGCGATGATGCAGAGAGGTGAAGACACTACGAGTCAGAGAACGTTCCACTTGACAATCACGCGTGTTTCAAGTGACGCGAGACTTACGATGAAAGGAGCGTGCGGGATGCCTCGCGAGTTGGTCTCGACCTTGGATTGAGACGGACCCGCGATAGCGGATGATGCGGAAGACATGGCTGCGGCCGAACTGCAGCGTCAAGGAAGGTGCTAGGCGGAGTGTTGATCTTGAGACGATGTGGTGGTCACAAGTGAAGCACGCCGTGAGCGAAGATGGTGTTGGTCTTTTGCTTCTGCGTCTCCTTTCCTTCCTACCGCGCGAGATCAGCCAGTAGGGTCCACGCTCTAAAGTCACGGCCAAAGCCGAATTTCTGGAAAGTGTCACACACAGCAGCGTCCGTGCATTCAACATAAACGCAACAGCACAGCACAGTACCATCCTTGAACCAGTGTCACCACCTCCCGTTATCGCTCACCACCATTACAGCTCAGTATTAGCACATATCACATCACCGTCTGCCTCTCGGGTAATTCGAGCACATTTCTACGCTCGTCGCTCGCTCAAAACCATATTGACATTGGTCAAGCGGTGAGCCACAGCAATGTCAGCCTCGATCATCGCACCGGGCGAGATCCCGAACGCAACACCAGAGCAGCTTTCGCCCATCCTACTACGCCTCCTCGAGTGCCCTCAAGAGCTGTTGCCAGATCTTGCGTCGCAATCCGCCGCGGCCATCGCTGACTTACCGGAAGACTCACGGCCGGAGTCGTACGAAGGATTGATCGACGTGGCACGCTTCTGCGTAGAGGACGAGCCAGGATGGGAGGTAGAACGACGCGCCAAATTCATTGGCGGACATCCCAGGATCGGTGCTCCTCTCAATGCGCCAACCTCAGAGCTCAGCGAGGAGAGCCGCAAAGAACAAATGAAGGGTGGTCAGGTCGATCCTGCCACGCTTGAAAGACTGGCAAGACTCAATGCGATCTACGAAGCAAAATACCCAGGCCTGCGCTTCGTGACCTATGTCGCTGGCCGATCGAGAGCTGCAGTGGCCGATGAGATCGAATCACTGCTTGGTGATAAGGTGGCTGCACTCAAGGACGCCAAAGATCTTGCCAAGAGCGAGGTTCGAGCACACGACACTGACGAATGGCAATCGGAGCTGGACCGAGCCTCCGATGCGCTGTGGGAGATCGCAGTCGACCGTGCCGGCAAGCTTACAGCTGAAGCTGCAAGCAAGAGCGACGATGGTAATACCAAGGCATTAGCACAGGCTGCGGCTACTCAAGACGCAGACAAGACCATCGGGCAAGATGTTCCGTTCTTATCGCTCGCCTCTTTCCGCATGCTGGTCCTCTCGTCTCCTGTCCTCGAATCCTTCTTCAAGTCTGACCTCACCGAATCATTCTATCTCGAGCCTGTGGAACGGTCGCAGAGCGGAGGCGCATACGCATGGCACACGGCGCCCAGCTTACCCGGAGCACCCAGGGCGCTCCCAGGAGCCAGCAAGGAAAGCGGTTCGGCCACCAGCGAAGCCACCTACAGTCGCGACGTCACCACTGGAGCACGAGGCAAAGTCGTCGGCTTTCTCGGCAACTTGCTCGGAGAAGAAGGCAAGGCGAAGATGAACCAGCTCGCGGACCAAGTGGGGCAAAGGCTACAGACACATACAGTCACCGGGCCGAAGCCTTCGTTTGGTCGCAACTCTACACTTGACGGTGGCAGAATGGACACACAAGAGCTGAGAGAGAAGGAAGCAGAGTCGAGGAGGAAAGCCGCAGAGGAGAGGAAAACGTCGCTCGGAAACCGTCTGTTCGGCGCGTTGCGGGCACCTGCAAAGACGCCGTCGTCACAGGATCTCAAAGCTGACGCCTCGGCATCACCGGCGACTGGGTCAGCGTCAGACCGAGGACGAACAATGGAGAAGCAGTCTTCGGCGGCATCGGCGAAAGCGGACAAGAGGATCAGCCTACGTGGCAGTGACTTGTCGACAGCAGGGCCCGCCGCAGCAGCTGAAGCTTTGCGTGCGGCTCAGCAAGCACTCCTGCAAGAGCGACCGGCATTTGTGATTGACGAGGTGGGCGACGACGAGGCAGAGGGCGAGGATGGCATTGAAGGCGCCGCTGACGTCGAGGAGCTGGGCGACGTCGTAGAGGAGGCTCAGGGTGGTAATGAGGCTGAAGGGTTGTTGAGCGGACGAGAAGCTCAACGGGCGAAGGAGCTTCGGTCGGCGCCTGCTCAATAAGCATGGACATTTCGCATAATCGTCTCACATCGCAATGGCAGTCGCTTTCTCTGACAACATACGTCGCGCCTGCTATGATCGTGCTACGCTCCTCATGGCGAATATGAGCATGAAGCGTGAGTGAGGCCTGAACGAGGATGATTTTCGGCTTACAGTTCCGAAAATAGCCATGTGGTGCTGTGCAACGAGAAGACTGCTCGCACAGACCGTGCTGTGCAATGGAAATGGAAAGCCGCAGATGCTGGACCGGCAACTCACACCTTCTCTCCATCCAATCCTCTATCTCCCTTCTTCCTCTCTCATTACTGCATGTCGTTCGCTGCTATTCCACGCAGCACGCTTCGATCTTTTCCTCAGGCAACTACACGACGCCTGATTCAGCTTTCATCTGCTCGTAAACCAGCCGCCAACGCCGTCCGAGCCTTCACGACCACCCCATCCTTCCTCACATCCAAACCCACCGGTGGACCGGATCGAATCTTCCCCAGCATGACCACGGTTTTCCCTACGCAGCGTTTGCACAACAAGACGGTGCTCGTCACCGGAGCCTCGGGCGGCATCGGCAAGGCGACGGCCCTTCTCTTCGCCCGCGCTGGCTGCAATGTCATTCTCACCGCTCGTCGTGCCGAGGAGCTGTCCGCCGCAGCTACCGAGTGCGCCCACGCAAACTTGGCCGGTCAGACCAATGCCGGCGGCAACTTTGCTGCCATCACGCTCGACATGCGCAACCGCGAGCAGCTCGATGGGCTCATCTCGAGCCTCCCTGAGTGGGCCAAGGAGGTCGACATCCTGGTCAACAACGCAGGCCTCGTGCTGGGCACCGACAAGGTGGGCGACATCTCGGCCGACGAAATGGACGTCATGATCGACACCAACGTCAAGGGTCTCATCCACCTCACTCAGATCTTTGTGCGTGAGTTCAAGAAGCGTAACGCTGGACACGTCATCAACCTCGGCAGCATCGCCGGTCGAGAGGGCTACCCAGGTGGAAGCATCTACTGCGCAACCAAGTTCGCCGTCAACGCTTTCACCTCGGCGCTGCTGAAGGAGCTGGTGGACACGCCAATCAGGGTGACGGAGGTCCAGCCGGGAATGGTCGAGACCAGCTTCTCGGTCACCAGATTCAGAGGAGACCAGGACGCAGCGGACAAGGTGTACAAGGGTCTCCAGCCGCTCAGCGCCGAGGATATCGCAGAGGAGATCGTCTGGGCCGCCAACAGGCCGGCCCATGTCAACATCGCAGAGACGCTCGTGTTCCCTGTCAACCAGGCTAGCCCGTATCACGCGTTCCGTGGCGGCAACTAGATGTCGCCACGATGCAGCTGTGTGCTCAGCTAATGTCAATCAATTGAACGAGCAGGATTATCCTTGGCAAGAACGTGATGTCACAGCGATGACTGCCATTTCTTCTGTGCAAAAGTCTTGTGTCTTAGGCTGTGTCTTCGTCTTCTCCAAATGATTCTACATCCTCATCATCGTCCACCACCACATCCTCTTCCTCTGTGTATTGCCCATCGAGGTCGTGCTCGACCTGAGCCTCGTCCTCGTGCACGACGTCTTCATCTTCGTCCAGTCCTTCTGACGCACGCTCTGCCTGGCCGTCCGCCCTCTCACGCTGGTACTGCAGCAGCAGCGCACGTTGCAACTCCTCATCCTCTGCGCCCTGTCCCCATTCTCCTTCGTCGGCATACCCTCCCTCTGAATCGGACACCTCGCGTTCCTGTTGCGGCGGAGGCCGATCGGTTCCGCGCGACGTGGACGCCTCGCCTTCCGTGACAAAGCTCTCTTCCCCCGCCTCTTCCGCCAT
The DNA here is from genome assembly GCF_000497045.1 of Kalmanozyma brasiliensis GHG001. Classification (NCBI taxonomy): domain Eukaryota; kingdom Fungi; phylum Basidiomycota; class Ustilaginomycetes; order Ustilaginales; genus Kalmanozyma; species Kalmanozyma brasiliensis. Next base: position 527,362 of record NW_015961949.1, on the reverse strand, counting down.
CCCATTTCCCCACCTCCACGCTCCTCTTGGCAGCACACCCGCATTAGCCCTCCACCCACTCACCTTATATGCTTCGACTCCCGCCCCTGTTCCTCTAGACGCCACCTCGGGCAGCAGTCTGTCCCGCTCCTCACCCACAAATACGCGCTTGGCGGTCGACCATCCGATCCCATCTTCCTTCACGTGTGTCGTCCCTTCCCCCTCCGCCTCGGTGTCATCAGGCGACTCGGTCCAGCCGAATTTGGCGGGTGGCAGCGCGAACGAGTAGCGCACCAGATCGCGCTGTGCAAAGATGTCCGGCTCGTGTTCTGCTTCCACGGCGCTATCATCCGACTGGGCTGAGTAGGCGCGCCGTCTCCTGCGGGGACGAGACTCCCTCGCCTGCTGTCGAGTGGCGGTTCCCCAGGGTTGGCTCGCTTGACCTCTGATCTCGCGCGAAACAGGTCCAAGCAAGTCCAGCGGGTCCGCCTCGATGCTTGCAATTCGTTTGGCAAAGTGCGCGTCCGTCTCCGGATCTGTTCGCGCGCGCTTCTGGCCCCTCTTCTCGCCTTCCACCGTGTCGGCTTCGGGAGAGGCAGGATCGAGATGCCGCACCGCGGAAGTATCCCCTACATCGGTCGGAACTAGCTCTTCCAAAGCCAGATCCGACCATACCTCTTTGAGAATCTTGGCGCTTGCCGGCAGGCCCCCTAACGTCGCTGCGAGCGCCTGACTCGCCGGGCCGCTACCAAAGACGTTGGAGCTGGGCCGCAGCAGCGCTGCGTACGACGTGTTGCCCGGCCCGTGGCGGCGAAATGGCCATTCTGGCGGGGCAAGCACTGTGGCGGTATTGGTGCGGAAGAGCAAACTCGGGGAGAGATCGAGTTTCTTTGCAGCAGCCGCCGTTTGTGCGTCTTGCGCACCGGTGGAGCTCGAACCGACGAGTTTGGAGCGGGAGGCTTTGTTGATGAACGCGTTGCCGCTGTTGCTCACTGCACTGCGACGACCGTGACTCGACGAGCCGAGACGGATGAACCCTTCGAGACCGCCGCCGAAGTCGAGGCCCGCGGTGGAATCGCCTAGTGAAGAACCGACTGTGTGGGTGCCGCCGACAATGGCGCTATCAGCGGCGATCGCTCCTCCGAGTGGGCCGAAGAGGTTACCGAAAGGGTAGCTTGGGTGTACGTCCGCGGGCAGCATGTCTCCTTGCATATCAAGGCTTGCGGGTACGAGGTCCTCGTTGAGCGAGACGAATTCCGAGGTGATCTTGGGCCGAGGCACACCTGATGCGGCGGCATCGTGCTCGTCGGCTTCCGAGTCATCATCGTCCCGGTTGGTGTTGAGCAGCGTTATTTGAGGAGCAGAGGCGGTTGTGGCGGAGGCATCGACGAGGTGGTGTGATACAAGCGCATTGAGGGAGGGGTGGTGGTAGAACGTTGAGCCGAGCACAAAGGCGGGTGCATTTGCTGCAGGGTTGGCGTCGGCGGGGTATGTGGGATCGAGGTGGAGTGGTGGGAAAGTGAGGGTGCCGGCTGAGCGTGATGTACCGACGGAAGTTGGGAGTGAGGAGGTCGAAGCATGGCTAGAAGAGGATGCGAGGAGGTCATGTGGTGCAGCACGACGCTGTGTGTAGGGGACACGATTGTAGAAGACGTCGGACGCCATGGTGGGCTGTTGCTGGGCAGCGACCTTTCCGACGGACGATCAGAAGCTTCGTATTGACGGTGTTGAGGATGTGATCATAGTCGTTCCTGCCGATTCGAGACGCTTTGAGATGGTGTCAGCGGGTCGAAGTCGCACCAATAACACAAGAAGGATGTCCAGAATCGCCTCCACTGTCCCTGCATAGACGCCGCAATAATTGGATTGTGTTACATTTTCTCGACGCGCGCGTTAAATGGATCCAAGGCGCAAAGCAACGAGACGCGTTCCAGGGCACTTTGCCTGTGTTTGTTGTTCTCCAGCTCAGAGGTGTTGCTTTCCAGCTGAGAAAAAGTTGGAAACAGCCTTGCCTTTATCACCATCAACGCTCATCACTACCGTCATCTTCAACACCACCACCGCACTCGTACCTTTGAAGCACTCTACTACAATGGCCACCATTCAAGAAGTCCTCGACCAGGTCGCAGCGCTGCCTGTGGCGCCCAAGCCCTACATCAACCCCTACGCCGGTCACCGCGCACTCTCCGAGCACGAGCAGGAGCTTCTCGGCGAATACGCTCGACTCGCAGACACTGTCCGACGTGTAAGCACCTCCCTCTCCCCTTTACCAGCCATATCTCTTCAAACACTGACACTTTTCTTGCATCTTTGTCGTCAAACAGGTCGCAGCGTTGTCAACCCTCCTCTCGTCCTCCTCCGCGCACGCCTCGTTGCTCACCCAGCTGCGCGTTCTCGAGCGCAAAATGGGCCTAGTCCTCACCCTCTACAAGGCGTCAGTCTGGGCGACCGTTCAAGAGCAAGCCGAAATGGCAGAGGCAGAAGCCATGGCTGCCGCGGGCGCAGAGATGAATGGCTACAGCCTGGACGTCAACGGTGCCGCCGCTATGTATGGGAGCGACGGCGCGGGCGGCGCATACTACTATGGCAGCGGCGCGCCGAGCGAGTCCGGCGAGGGAGACGATACGGTGGTGATGCGTCAGGCGGAGTACTATTGAGTCGTTGACCAGGTCTGCTCAGGACCCATTCGTACACTCATCAGGTCAGGGGACGAGAGCATGGCAAGAACACGACGGAGCCGGGTCGAATGACGGGACATCATCGACCCTCGAATCCTCGTGGCAGGAGCACAGAAGCTGCTCGAGCATCGTGCGATCCATTCAAGCCCGAAGTGGGCATCCATCAGCTCTCTCCGGACGCAGCCGGCCGGACAGCATTGCAACGGTCCAGACGTGCCGTGCGACGGGAGTGGCTGCGCAGCCCTCGCACCGCTCTCTCAAGCACACTCGCAACAGCTCTTTTCCAAGACGTGCACACACGTGGCGCCCATCTCGCACACCTCATGTCACAGTATACCCTGCAAGCCATGTGAACAACATCTTGCTTCCCATTTGTTCATCCGTGCTGTGTTTCTAGGCAAAGAACTCGTGCACGACCTCCACCACCCGCCCAGGGGCCTCTTCGGGAATGTAATGTCCACAATCGAGCCCTTCACCATCCACCTCCTCACAGCACTTCTTCCACAATTCCAGACCGCCACCATACATCAACTGGATCACGCCGTGGTTGCCCCATAACACCTTTACCGGACATTTGACCTTCCTCCCTTCCTGCCTGTCTTTTCGATCGAGTGTGAGGTCGATGCCGTTGTGGGGGGAAGATGCGCGGTAGTCCTCGCACATGGCATGTGCGCTTTCTGGCCTTGCTAGGTTCTCGAGGTACCAAGTGGTGCGCCAGAGGTCGACGGCTTGGGTGGACGACGAGGCGGTGGATGGGTTGGTTCGCGGGAATCGGGTCACGAGCGCATCGAGGTACGCTTGCGGATTCGCCCCGATGAACGCTTCCGGTAGCGACGGCTGCAGGAGGAAGAACCAGTGCCAGTAGGCCGAGGCGAATCGCACATCGGTCGTCTCGTACATGTCCAGCTGTCGATTCACATCAAGAAACGGTTGTGTCAGTGTCCGACTTTCTCGAGGTCATCGTGACCAGTCTGTGCGCCACTCGGGTTTGAGAGATTGGGTCGAGACTTACAGTGGGCGCAATGTCCAAAAGGACCATCTTCCTCACCCTCTCGGGCCAATCCAGTGCCAGTCGGTGGGCGATCCTCGCCCCACGATCGTGCGCGACCACCCAGAACTCCTTGTGCCCGAGGCTCTCCATCAGCACGACCATATCCCTCGCCATTTCGCGCTTGGAGTACCTCGAATAGCCCTCCTCACTTTTACCCTCGGGTGCGCTGGAGGAGCCATTGCCGCGGTTGTCCGGCACCACGACCTCCCATTTGCCCGTCTGGGCTAGCGCAGGGGCGACGGTGGACCAGATGACGTGCGTCTGCGGGTGACCGTGCAGCAACAGGATCGGGCGGACCGAGGAGGAAGAAGAGGGTTTGTAGTGGCGGTAGAAGATGGTTACGTTCACGGAAGGGTCGTACGCAGGGGGTGGGATGGTCGCCGTGCCACTGGTGAAGGAGGCCGCGTCGAAGGGGTTGACGAATTCAGACATCGCGCGCAGCAACCAGCCAGTATCCGAGGAGAAGACTGAAGCTGTCGAGACGAAGAATGGGTCGCTCCGTAGAGAAAGCTTGGACTTGTTGAGTCGGATGATGGACGGCCTGAAGATCCGAGGTGTCCGACCGGATGATGAATGGAAACGACGTCTGTGCGCAAATCGTATGCGGGGCAAGCTCTCGGAACCCGGCTGGCGTTATATAGCCGTCCAACCGAGAACCCTGCATCCCCTCACAGCCGAGCACCCTTCACACCTGTCACACGATTCACGCACGCAACTAGACCGAATGCATCTATGGATTATGGTGGTAAACAAATACACTAAGAGGGCCAAGCAGCGCACTGGGCGTGCTCACGATGACGGGAGGGGACACAGTATTACAGGTAGCTGGATATAAAGTTGAATGAAACTACTGGCGGCGATCAGGGTAGTAGTCGCCAGCGGCGGCGGCGAGGGTGCTCGTGCCCTGTGGTCCCTGGCTGGGGGTTGCAGCAGCACCGGCTGGGTAGCCTTCCGCCGTCTGCGCGTACAGGTTGGTGTTGCTGTCCGAAGCGGTTGGCAAGTTGGCGCCGCCAAAGCCGTCGTAGCTGCTAGCGCTGTGCGTGTGACTGTGACCGGCGGCAAAGGGTACATTGCCACCTGCAGCGTAACCACCAGTGGCACCGGGCGCACTGAAGGCCATACCCTGACCGCCCACGTTCCACGTGTTGCCGCTATACGAAGCCGAGTGATGCATCCCTGGGTTCGGGACCCCGTAGAGACCCGTGGCGCCGCCCGAGCGGTCGTAGTCAAACGACGAGTCAGGCAAGCGTCCGTCCTTGATCGAAGGCGAAGCGCCCGGATAGCTCGAAGCATCCCGGTAGTGCCCTCCCGACAGATCCACCGACGGCAGCGGCGCCGACATGGTGCCCTGGAATGGCGTCTCAGACCCAAGGTCGCCCAGCACAGGCGGTCCTCCCTCGTACGACGCGCTGTACTTGCCAATGATCTTGCACAGTGCCGAAGCAAGCACCTTCCACGGGAACACCTTGACGTCCTTCTCGATGTTCCTCGGTTTGGGGTTGGGGAAGCTCATGATGAGCTTGAAGAAGCGCTCGCACTCGCGCTTGTTCTTGCTCACCGTGATGGGACGGAAGCCTTCGAGGTTGCGACGAATGCGGTTCTTCTCCTCCACCGTGAAACGGCTGGCGACGAGCGCCTCGAGCAGGTAGATCGTGTCGACCGAGGTCACAAAGCACTCGTTCTTGTCCTCGCGGAAGATGCACGAGACGACGATGCTGTTGGGCACGTACTGCGAGGGGAGGATGGGGCGGAAGGTGGCGTGGATGGTGGTGCCCTCCTGACGTCGCCAGAACTGAACCAGTCGACGCCCGCTGCGCCACTCATCGTGCGACCAGCCGACCGCCATGTCGTTGAGGTTGCCGTGCAGCTCGAGCTTAGCACGCGGCGCACCGCCACTGCTTCCGCCGGGTGGGCTGTACATGGGGTCGTGAGGCATGATGGGAGTCGGTGTGAGCGACCCCGGGATCTGCGTCGCTCGCATGAGCTGAGGGAGGCCGGTGCCGCTCAGACCCAGCTCATCCGACGAGGCAGAAGCGCCGTAGTGAGCCATGGGCGACTGCATAGCAGGGTTGGACCCAAACGACTCTCGGCGAGCCTCCTCGTCGTAAAAGCCGACACCGAGAGCTGGGAGCAAGACATTGGATCGACCCGGAGTGATCTGGCCTGGGATGGTCATTCCGCCACGACCCGTTCGGCGACCGACGGTCTGCGAGGTTCGAGCATCTTGACCCATGGGGCGGCCGTACACGTTGCCTTGGTTAGTGCCGAGCACTGGGAAGGAGGCGGGGCGACGAAGCTGCGAGTGCTCGGCGGAGCTGCGAAGATCTTCCATAGGATCGGCGGAGCGCTTGAGCGATCTGGGAGAGCCGCCTTCGACTTTGGGGAGCTCATCGCTGCCGGTTCCTGGGGTGACCGTGACACCGAGACCAATGGGACGCATGGGCGAACGAGCGTCAGCGGTGCGTGGGTCGTTATAGCCGGCGGAGGCGTAGCGGGTTCGTGTCGGCGAAGTGTCAGAAGCCAGACCCGTCGAACGCCCCAACGGTGACTTTTGGGCGGTCACGAGGTTGTAGTTGCTGTACTGATTGGCGTTGACATCGCCAAAGGAGTAGGCACCGCTCGAGCCGCCGAGGCCGAGCTGGCTCACCCCCGTGTTGAGCGACTGATGCCTGACGTGTCCTCCGAACTGGGCCTGGCCAGCATAGTGTGGGGAGGCGGAAGAGTTGAAAGCGCCAAGAGCCTGAGTCTGAGCGAGCGTACCAGCGCCGCCGAGTTCGTGAGTGTAGTTGCCGTGCTGTTGCGATCGAGGGGCCTGCTCGTCGTACCCATAGGTGGAGTTCTCTGGCTTGACACGACCAAAGCTGGCAGGAAAGCCCCCGACGGTGCTGGTAGTGTAGCCAGCCGCGCTCGATGATGGGTCTGCGGGCGATTGGAAGTTGGAGGCTGGCATGGTCGACGGACCGGCGGGACCGAAGCTGAGCGCGGGGTTGGTGGAAGCAGCACCCGACATGATGATGATGATGACGAAGACGAGCTGTTGGTGTTGGTTGAGTCAGCGGTCTCTTTAGGGTATGTCTCTGCGGAGGTGATTCGGAGTGAGACTAGGATGTCACGATGTCGAAGGAGAGTGTCGAGTAAGGAGCGGAAGGCGTCAAGCTGAGACAAGTATGGTGGTAGTGGTAGATGAGAAACAAGGAGGGAGCAAAGAAGCAAGGTGAATCAGAGGAGGGGGGGAGATGCGAAACCGCAGGAGAGACAGGGATAGATAAGACACCGTGAGACGCAAGCAAACGTGGATCAAATGAGCTGTCGTGAGACTCGAGAGAGGGGCACTCGAGCAGAGGATAGGCTGTTCTTGGGAGGGATGAAACAGGCGCAGAAGGATGAGAGACAGTGCGGAGATGCGGATGGTAAGGGATGGAAGCGCCTAAGTCAGCATGCCGTGTCGGAGAGATGTCCAAGGTGAGACCCAATGCGACCGAGGACGAAGAGAGCGAGGGGGTGGATCGCTTGGCTCCGTCAGTCCGACTCGAGGATCCGTCAAGGCGAAGGTTACGCCGAAGGAATCGAAGCTCCGCAAAGGGATGATGGACGAGGGGGATCGACGGATTAGGAAGGGCGAAGAGGATGGAGATGCAAGGGTGCAGCGTCGTCGGCGACAATGAATAGAGAGATGACGGCGGGGGAGAGAGGTGACGAGCAGAGAAGGCGTTGGTTGGGTAGGAATCCGGATCAGGACGAGGACGAGGACAAGGTCGACGCCTCGAGTGACAGCGGCGGCGGCACCGGCGTCGAGGATGCAGCGTGGGCGGCGGCGGTGAGAGGAGGTATGCTAGTTGGAAGCCACATCCGGACGAGGAGGGCAGGGAAGGGAGATGGCACAACGAGGCAGGTGGACTAACCCGAAGAGAAGAGAGGGAGGAGAAAGAGGCTGGCAGCCGCCTCTGGCAGCGGCGGCATTGATGGGAATGAGGAAGAGAGTAGTCTGCTGAGCCAGACGAGGAGGGAGGCAGATGAGCGGCTATCGACAAAAGAGAGAGGAAAGCAAGAGGCATGAGAGAGCGACAGAGCAAGAGAGCGGTCTGGCCTGGAAGCCAAGAAGAAGCAACCCAAAGTGAGACAAGAGCGGCAGATTGGAGCATGACAAGCTGCATCTATTCCAACGTCGCTCTTGTGCTGTTCTGCCCTGCCTTGCCCTGACGCTTTCGTCTGTTCGACTGCTAGCCATGCTGAGCGTGTAAGTCAGGATGAGCATGGCTGAGCCTTCAAAGCCGTTCCGCGGTTGCTCGTTCTTCCCCCTTCCGTTAGCCTCGACCTGATTCGAGCTAAGCAAGCTTAGGCTCAGTTTTGCCTATACGAGTGACTGAGTGACTAACCGGCAGAATCTCCCTACTCGGCTCCACACGATTGAGCCCAACGCAGCCCAATGCAGTCTGCTTCTGTGCATAAAAGATTCAACAAGAAAAAAGAGCAACTCAGTCAGCCGTTTGCGGCGAGCAGCGGCACCAAAGATTGAGCCACAATTCGACTGCAATTTCGACATGGAGTCGAGACTTTGCACAGCCTGCTGCAGATCGGATCTGCATCGGGGCCTCAACTTTTTTTTTATCGTTTCGAAATTTACGCCCAAAAATCCAAGATTGTGGAAGAAATTCGTCGAAATGCGGAACCAAGCTCGGTCACCCTCGTCTAGGCTCAGCGCTGAGCGCTCAGCTGATTGAGCTTCGCGCCTGTCACTCCCACAAAAAATCATTAATTAAAAAAAAGCGAGCACAGTGCAATTCTGCTTGCCTTCGTCATTGTGAATGAGATTCTCAGGCACAGACGAGCAGCACATTGCAGCTCGCCTTCTCGAAAATCCCTTTTGGCCCTGCAGACGCAAGCGTGCTTCTGCATTAATTGACCGATTTTTTGTTTGGCCGCATTCGGCTTGGTTGAGCTCAGGCCGAAAAGGGGCCGTTCAATATGGCGAGCGATCGACAACGCCGATGATGATGATCATGATCGACTTGGCTCTGCGAAGCGAAGAGATTGAAGAGGGAGAGTCCGACGCGATGGACGGCGAATTCTCGGATCCCATCTGCTCGAGCATGAACGGAGCCTTTGACACAGATAAGCTTCGGTTTCATCCACGCTAGTCGCATGAAGGCGATCCATATGGGTCGAAAGGCGGGAGCGGGGCGGATCTTGACCGCAACCTAAGACATTCACAAAGACAGCAGCATGTCAGTCTCCAAGAGGAAAAGGGAGGCATCACCACGCCAGAATGTGAGACACTTCGACAAGGCTGAATCTCGTCTACACGTCGGAGACGAGAAAAGACGGGAAAGCGACTCGCGTCCGTCGCGACGGCGGCTCACCCAACACAGCTGCGGAGCCATCGCGATACACGTTGCGCGACACAGGCAAAGCATGAATCGGGCACGACCGTCGTACCAGCTAGTGCCGCTCTCAGCTGAGACCGTGGCGGCTAAGTACAAAGAGCGGGGCGGCTACCTGCATCGAGAAGCAGCAAGCGACATCGACATGGGGAAACCAGCGCGAGGCACGGGTCAAGCCGATATGACACGCGAGACATCCTCACAGCAACGCGATGAGCGCATATAGTTGCACCGATTTACAGGCTCGTGCTGAGTGAAAGCTGGGAGCTAGTCCATCGACAGGTCACGTTGTAGCAGCAAAGCTGATGCTCGTTCGGGGGACAGGCGAATGATCGATTCGCGGGGCTCTTAACGTTCCTCGGAAGCAAGCAAGGTTGTCTTAGATCACGCACGTCGGTTTCTCGTTCTCGGTGGACAACAGAACGGGACCTATGCGTGGCTTGCTAGCTTGGCATTCCTGTCGTGATCGAGACGATTACTGGACACAACGTGTCCTGATGTACGGCGAGGGAAAGGGCTACGGGTACCGACGCCAGCGCCATTGCCAGTGAGGCTGAAACCAGGTCGACCGAGCACCGCAATGACATGCGACTGCTTCGGCGCAGCGTAGTTAGCGTGCAGAAAGCAAGCCGAGCCGCTGTCGGTCTGGCAATGACAGCCACGCGGCAGCTGTACGGAGCATAAGCCGGCGTTTTGAGTCGATGGCGGCCATTCCTCGGCCTCTCGACTGACGCGAGCCTTGCTTTCGCAGTCGCGCCGAGGCTTGCCATTGTGGGTAGATGGTCGGTTGGCATGAAACCCATCGAAGTTCATCGAGGCACAATTTCGAACCACCTCGGTGGCTTGCTCAAAGGAAGATCGAGAGCTTCCCGTGCTCTCCTGGTCCCCGTTGGCAGCTCGATTGCGAGCAACAAGCCTGCGACGAGCTGGAAGGTTGTCTACTTTCCTCCGTCCGGCAAAGGGAGGTTCAAGGTCCGTTCGAGCGCGAGCGTTGAGCTCGGTGCAAAAATGGTACGAGAACCGACCAATGTGAGACAAGTCGAGCTGTGCTGTCTCAGACGTGCATGACTGGCAGCGCGTCTACCATAACGCGAGCCTCAGATGCGCCTCTTTTCCACTGAACCGCGCCTTGTCCGGCTGTCTGCATTTCGACAAGTGTCAACTTTCTCGTGCGAATGCTTTCTTCGATGAGAGACGGCAGGGCATGCTCCTTGCAGGGCATCGCCGACTCGGATGGTGCGGACGACGAACATGCCTGTGCTGGCGCCATCATGACGGCCCTACCTTTCCAAGGCCGCGGGTCAAAACGGGTCCTCGCCTAGCCGCTCGCCTACTGCAAATGCTTTGGCGAGCAGGGTTTTCTGCAACGTCGATGATTCATCGAGGAAGACCCTGACTTCTTCTGATCTGGGCACTGCTTCCGTGCTAAGCATTAGTGCGATGCTCGTCTAGCGAGCAGCTGGTGATCAGCTGTTGTCGAACTTCAAGCTGCTTGCTGCTGCTCCCTAATTGCATAAGCAGGATGATGTTCTGCTCAGACAAGGAGTAGCTTCGCCGACCTAACGCCCCTGGGTAAGGAGCGCGCAAGAGTGTCTTTGTGATCGCGCCTCTCGAACACTAAGCAGTCAACCAGGACGATGAGATCCGCAGAGGTGATTGCTGATTCTGCTTCTGGCCCTCGCTTCGTCTTTGAACGGCGCAAAGACGGGCATGGCAAGCGACGCTGAGCTCACGGTTCGAGTTCGGTCAACTGCGCGCATGCTGTAACCATCCCTTGGCCCAGTTGAACACCTTCGTCGAGCCAAGATTTCCCTTAGTCGCTTGGGCACGACTCCTTGTCGCGCTCCCGCCTGGTCGCTCCTCCTTGGCACCGACCCTGACTGGCTGTGCCATCTCTCTCTGAAAAGTTTAATATTTCGTGCTCCGCCGTGTGTTCAGGCACGACCGAGCTCCGCGACCCGTTCTCCATTGACACAGCCTCGCACCGTATATCCGTGACTGTTTGGCTGGGCCGACGTTCGATGCAGGAACGTACACGCGCCGAATTCATGCTGTGCCCACGGTAAAAGTTCTCATTCACGGCAGTCTGGAATGGCTTGGCGGTAAGGGGATTGGTTGGAAAAAGCGTTGCGCGCAACGGCTCCGCGCACAAATGTCGGGTTGCAACAGATGCATAGGCGAGCCTGGATTCAGGAACAGACGAGGAGATCCGCCTATCAAACACAATTCAGCCTCGCACAAGATCTTGCCGGAAAATGCTTGGCGACGGCGCACGAGGCTCGTAGTGACGAGCTGGCCAGCGGAGTCGGATCACCGAACCACCCGTACCTGTGTTAGCAGGGTCGGTCCAAGATACGGATCTGAGACGGATCGGCATCGGGATCCCGATGAGTCGCCTTGTCGCCAGCAACGACATGAGCACAACGTCATCGACTACATATCAATCGAGTTGCCGCCTTGACTGCGCACACTCGACAGAGACAACAACGCAGAGAGACATCGATTTCGAAGGGATCGATCAGCTGCGACGTAGCCCGAGGCAGCATCAGCACGAGCACCACAGCATCAAAATCGGAGCGATGAAGCTGAGATATAAGTCGGCGGGGAGCGCCTCGAGCACATGAGACGCCAAAATCTTTCTTCGCTGTCGCCGTCAAATTTCGGCTTGCAAGAACGATGGGAACTGACTTTCGTTGGCGTCGCCAGCCCGCCGGAAGAGGGCAAGAAAGAAGAACGACCAGGCCGGTCTCATCAAGCAGCCGATTCTTTCCGAAGACGCGGATTCCACCAAAGACCGAGCTGATGCACTCGTTGCTCACGAGTCGCACAGATAGCTTACAGTATACCAAGAGCGTACAGCTGTCGCAGTGCAGCCACATTGTAAAGCGACTCTGTGGCCCATAGCCGTCACAAGCAGTCAGGGCCAGCGACAACGTCGACAAGCCTGTGTCAAGGCCACATCAATCGACGACGTAAACCATAAACTATGGTCATTATCACAAACACAATTACTTGCTTGGTTCATACATGATGACTTGCGTTCGAACCTGAAACCAGCCCATATCATACACAATGCCGTCCCTATCCCTTACACCGACTTGTACGCGCTTCCCGACCTCAAATTCTTCATGGTCGCCAACCAGCTCGCCAACGTGGCACCCGTTGTCGACACGGGACTGGTCTGGTACAGCACGCCGTGACCCTCGCCGGTCACCGTGAACGTCTTGGCCATGTTCGTCGTGGTCTTTGTCACATTTGCAAAGTAGCCGCTGATAATGCTTGTGAAGCTGTCCATCGTGGCACCCATAAAACCTGGCAGAGTTCCGTCGGAGGCGAAGGAGATGGAGCCGAATCTGCTTCCTGTGTTGGCGGATGAGAGGGCGGGGAGGAAGCTGTTGAATTCGCCCGGTTGACATTTGGGGCAGTCGCGACCGCCGGGCTGAGTGAGCTTCCACGAAGGCTTGGTGCCGATGAAACCGGGGGTCGTTTCGCAGGAGTCGCCGATGAGGTGGATGCGCGACCACGGGAAAGCCTTGCGGGCAGCAACATAGTTGAGCGTTGCACCGAAACAGCCTGCGCTGGTTCCCGTGATCCAGACGTTTTGCGGATACGGCACGGCACCAGCAACGACTTGAAGGATCGTCTGGAAGTTGCTGTAACCTTTGTGGTAGATCGGTGCGGGAGCACCGTCGTATGTGACGACATTGTTGCCGCCGTGGATATCGCCCGTGCAGTAAGGGACGAAGACGTAGTGCGCACCAGCCCAAGGGTTGTTCCTAGCAGGATCGCGCGATGTGAGCAGGATCTGCGAATCGAGGGAGGTTTTGGTCCAACCCTGGAAAGACGACTCGGTGTAGCCTTGAAGGTTGAAGGCGGTAGGATTGGTGAAGCACGAGTTGGTGTCCCAGCAAGCTCCTCCGCCGTCAAAGTAGATGAGGATGTCGTTGGCACCGGAGTGCATGTTGTAGGCGAAACCGGTCATGCTGCCGTCTGCGCAGACGTTGGTGCTCTGGTTGTTCCAGATCCACGTGTCCCACGCCGAAGGGGTGAAGCTTTGACGCTCATGGATGGGACCTGCTGCCGAGAGGGTGGCCGAGGCGACCATGGCCAAGGAAGCGGTGAATACAGCGAGCATTGTAGCAACGGACTTGACGAAAGGCTGCTATCGAGTGTCGGGCGAGGTTGCTGCTCGAGTAAGGGCGTCGCAAGTAAGCTCGGTAGCTGTTGGGAGGGGCTCGAGGGGTTCATTTTGTCCTTGGTCCACTCTCCTTATATGCGACAGTCTCGAGAAGTACGGTCGCGACAGATGTAGCCACACAGGCCGAAAGTCGGGGCCTGGAGCGGCCCAAGTAGGCAAATCGGCCCAAGATCCCATGACGGCCCCGCTGTGCTTCCATAGAGGAGTCCGGATCGAAGGCGAATCATGGCAAACCTCTGTTGCCGTGCCTGCGGCGACGGATCGTTCGGTAAGGAGACAAGGCTGAAGCACTATATGTGTGGAATCAAGGTAGGCTCACCGGACATCGTTGGGGACAGCAATGCTATCCAGAGGGCAAGAAGTCGTATGCAAGGAGGAAGCTCAAAATCTCCCACGCTGCCCGGCGATGTCTCACCGCCATGTGGCTCTGTGTGCAATGACTGTAGCCATGGCAAGTGCACATGAGCGAGGATCGCTGTACCTGCAGCAGAATGACAGGCCACGGTCTCAGGAAGGCACGGCAAATGGTGGGCCCGATGTAAAGGACGGGAGCGAGAGGCTTGGACCCGGGCTGAGAGCTGTTCCGGTGTGCCACGCTGCCTGTCTAATTTGTTGCCGAGCCAAAGCACGGGACTGCGGAGAAACTAAACAACAAAAAATGTCTCGACTGTGCAGCTGACCTCGAATCACGAGGACCCCCGCCTGCTGTCTAGACTCGGATCTTGCCCGCTCTTCCTCCTTCCGATTCGTACGGCTCGATTTCATGACGTCCAAGGTCTCAATCGCGTGCATGTAAGACACAATGATGGGAGTCGGGATGGAGCCTCGGGTGACATGGCAAGGTGTGGCTTACAGTCTTGACAGTCGGGGTCTCAGTTGGCTGTAGGCGATTGGTGGATGAGAAAGGGCCCATCGAGCGAGGTGCAAAGGAAGACAGCCTGGGCTACGATGACAGCAGCAGGATCCTGGTCTTGGTCTGGATTCGTTATTATGCTCCGCAGAGCTGAGGTTCCCGAAGCCTCGAAAGACGCGGGGAGGTAGGACTGCTTTGCCGGCGATAATCTCCGCTGTGACGATGCCAGTTGCCAGTTGTACTGTACTGTATGACTACCCGAAGAAAACTGTTGCATACGTCGTGGCGTAGCGCCTACCCCGACTTTTCGGAAAGAGAGTTGCACATGGCGGCACCGCAAGCGAGACAAGGGTTCTCATGCAACGGAAGTCTATCTTCATGGGTCGTAAAACGAACCAAGTCCGAGCCCTTCCCTTTCGCCCTCATGCGAGCTTTGAGATCGAGACTCTGCAACATTGTCATCGAGCGGCTGTGAATTGCCCGTTTCGCCTTCTTGCTCCCCTTTCATTCGGGCCCTCTGAGTTTGAAGCTCCCCGTTCTGTCTCACCGTAGGCTTCGTTCGGACAAATCGCACCAAAGCCAGCGCTTGTCCGAGCATCATCTGACGTGTTGCATCTGACACCTTTGATGCGAACGGCGTCGAGTCATTGGAACGGCATGTACACCCTAAGTCAAAGCTTCTCACCTGACGGCGGGTGTGTCCAGAGTGTGGCGTTCAGAGAGGGTCCGCCACGTGGGCAGGCAAAAGTTTTTGTGACATTGTTAGGTCGCAAAGGCTGGCGCATGTCATCATGACTAAGGCAGCCCTAGCAACACTGAATTTTTGGTGCTGCTGCATATGCAACCGAATCAAAAATTGATGTGGAATTTTTGACGAGCAGCCAACTTTCTCAGTGCTGCTTCTCACCACCTTGTCCTCCCGTCCAACACCAAAGCAGGTGACCTATCACGGCTCGCCTGGATCGCACAGCCTCGCCATGTCGAAAGGCAAAGACAGTCCCGCTAAGGACGGCAAGAGAAAGTCCAAATTCTCCGATGCTGCGGACTCGCCCAAGAAGTCCAAGAAGGCCTCTACCTCGGCCAATGCAGCCGCTTCTTCCTCTACCAGCAAGGCTGGCTCAGGCCAGGCGACGCTGAGCGTCAAAGGCTCAGGGAGCAGCTTCAAGCAATTGAGTAAGTCTGGCGCCGCTTTTGCTTCCTTTGCAGACTACAACCCTGCACCTTCGACCAAGTTTAGCATATACCGCGCCGACGGTCTGCCCGACGAGACCGGCGCATCGACCAACGACACCGACGAGAGGCTTCTTCTCGCAGGCGAGACCGACACGATGGCCTATGTCGGCAACAATTTCGAGTTCGGCAGCAGCTCCGAGGCGCGAGGCTACACCGGTCACTATATGGTGGGTGTCTATGACCCTTCGAGCAGCTCCGTGACCCTTCGCGCCGTGCCTACGTTCCAAGTTGCACGATCGATCAAGGCCAACAGCTCGCTCTCTTCCATCTCTAGTAAGCGCACATTCGCCGACTACGGCGAGATGACGGCAGCACGTAGGGCTCTTGGCGACGCATTTGGTAATCGCAAGCAGAAAGCCAACGCGCGCAACCAGGACCGTATGAAGGTCGACACGGCCAACATGGAGGTCATCCTCGACGACTTCACCGGTGGTATCCAGGACAACTTGGCATCGCTGCCATCGCTCGATGAAGTGCTTGCTTCGTCGACGTCGTCTCGACCCATGCCGCCGGCCAACTTGGACGCCAAGCATCCCGCGGAGGCTTACCGCATCTCCGACCTCATCCCCAGCGAGATCTTCAAGTCGCTACCGATACAGAAGCTCATCGACAACGTCAGCGACCCGGAGGCGCTCAAGGAGCTTCTCCCCTACTCGAAGGATTTCCCGGCCTGGATCTGGTCGCGACTGGTGGACAACCTTCAACGCAGTTCGCACCTTTCCGGTGGCAGCGGTGGTAAGAAGCACACGACGTTCGACGAGGACGAGGACGAAGCTGCATCTGTCACCAACGCTGAGGATGTGATGATGATGCCCGCTCTCGGAGCGACCGAAGACAAGGAAGACGCGAAGACCAAGGTGCGCATCGCATATTACATGTCGTTGCTGTGGTACATCCAATCCCGACCGAAATCCGTCTCGCAGCGGGGCAAGCTGATCACCGCGCTCAAGCTCGACGGTGAGGACGCCAACAAGCGCATCGTCAAGGCGATCCTCGGCACGTTCACCGAGACGCCGGCCAACTCGGACCGAGCAGTCATGTCGGCGTTTCACCAGACCAAGGTGCTGGCCTACATGTGCGCGCTCGCGTTGCACCTGGACAACTTCTCGGTGGACCACGACAAGCTGGCGAGGAACTGCAACATTCCGCCTGCGACGCTCAGGGAGCTGTTCAGGACCCTCGGTTGCACCGCGAGCGTGGTGGGCGGCGAAAAGAGGATGGTGCTCAAGACGCCTTTTACACTGCCTCAGCCGAGGAAGGGCAAGGCTGGTGGACGCAAGTGAAGCACTTGCTACAGGTTTGTGCATTGTTCAAATCGACATTCATGATCAAAAGACGACGGCTCGTGATTAGGCTGTGTCGGAACCGATGATTGGGATGCGAGGATGCGAGTGATGAGTTTTGCGTGTGTATCTATGATTCCGACTCGAGCGCCGCAGCAAACGTCGTCCAGAATGGCTGTGTCTTCCACTCGGAACCCATCGCCTTTGCCACTGTTCCGCGCGCGAACCTTATTGGCCTGCCATCTCCTTCCTTCTCATCCGTCTGACCCTCGTCCTTCTCCAGGTACCAGATGGTCTCGACGCCCGCCTCTACCAGATAGTCTCTCAGTCGCAGATAGTTCAACCCGACAGCTTGTACGCCATGCGAATCGTCCGAGAGGCACAACCTCCCCTGCATCCCCACAATCAGATCCAAAATCTCCCTCCCTGGATACGACGTGTTCCACCCCTTCCTGAAAGCAGCAGCGTTGCACTCGAATAGCGCGCCGTACTCGACGGCAAACCGCACGTTGCGTTCCACCTTGTCCCAGACATCTGGCGCATCGAGCTTGAGTTGCGGCGTGAAGAGTCGAAACAGGTCAAAGTGGCCGATCACCTCGGGTTTGAGTCGCTGCAGCACCTCGAGCTGGTCGTCGAGGTACCGGTTGATCAGTTGCAGGTGTGCATCCATAGAAGTGGACTGGAAGCTTGCAACAGACCTGTCGAAAGTCTGACGGTCAAAGTCGATGGGAATCGCATTCGTATGGTGGAGTGAGCCGACTATGTAGTCGACCACTCCCTTTCCGATCAGCTCCGGCTCAGTGCCCGCCTGGCTGCCCAGCACAGCGGTGAGGTAGTCGAGCGTCCCCGGACTGGTGATGTTCTCCGTCTCGCAGCCGACCAGCACATGCATCTCCTTCCCCGCATACTCGTTCTGCAGCCACCTCGCTGCCTCAAGATACTCTCGAAACGTTGCCCGGAGCGAATCTGGAGTGATGGACGCTTCGACCTCCTCCGGGTAGAGCTCGGTGGCATGTTGGCGTGGGACGTGCTCGCTAAGATGGAAGTGAGTGAAGGCTAATGCGTGAGCACGCTGCAGAACGGACGCGAGCGAGTCTTTGGCATGTGAGCAGAATTGACCGCTGTGCGAGTGGTTTGAGTGTGGCATGTTGGCCAGCAGCGTAGGACAGGTTGGTAGGTGCCCAAACAGGAAGAACGGGTCGAGGAGCGGACCCTGAGAGATGTCAGCTCGGGTGTCGGGCTGACGTACAGATCTACCGATACATACTTGCACAATGAATCGGGCAGATCCGCCATTTCGCCACAGCTGTCTCTTACCGCCGGCAAATCCTTATCAGATCTGGAGCGACCTCGCCGTCCTCGCCCCATTTTCACCGGTGATGCAGGCTTACCGTCAATCGAACGCCGTCACTCGGCCACCTATTTGCGTTGTTCTCACCAAGCAGAACAATCTGTTGAGCCATTGTTTTGAGCCGGCTGCTGAGGAAACAGGTCTCTGGGACCCGAGCACCGTCACATACTTCACTGGCAACTGGCACGTTGGAGCAGCAGGGTGCTTGGTGGCCTGACAGACCCTTTGCGGTCAGCAAGGGTTCGTGGGTCACGAGGGTCCACCAATGCGGCGCCAGAGTGGGGTAAAGCAGGGTGTGGGCCAAGCCATCGACGCTGTCTCAGAGAGGGGAAAGATGGGATGGTCCGCACTTGGCTGACGGTCGAGTCTGAAAGCGTGAGCTCTCCAGATATGTAGATGCGCTCTCTCAGGCTCTACGAAAGATGGTCCGACCACGCTGCGCCGTGAGGAAGGGAGCATGAGTGGGAGTCACGAGCCGTGCCTCGTTAAGCCTCACATCGTTTGAATTCAGCGCAGATCCTCCATTTGTATTGCCATGGTGGAGCAATGCAAGCCAGGTCCTTTTGCTCGGCTTTCTCTCCGGCGTAAATCTGAAAACTTCCAGGGCCAATTCGAATACAAACGGCCACGAGCGAGGATGCAGACCTTGAAAATCCTTTGGAAGCTTCGGGCGGACCCTTGGGTCAGCTCGCAGGCAAAGCGCCAGTCAAGAGCCTTGTTTCGCCCGACGCGAGGGTTGGTTGTCTAGCAGGAGGGGAAAAAAAGGCGAAATTGAACTCAGTTGCAAACTCAAAAAAAAAACGACCAAAATCACCAGATTTTGAACTCTTCGCGCTGGCTGGCGGAGTGTGGCAACGAGCCCTCTGCTCCTGTGCCTGACGGAAAAGCCTTGTTTCTGGCACGCGCCTGTTTGAGAAGCAAGGAAGATCTCTTTTGAATCAAGGCGCGTCGGCCACAACACATGCGCTGCTATCCTGCTTGTTGATACTCTCTCGAAACTTTTCTTTGGCAGCGCAGCCCTTTCTTTGTATTTGCAACTCAACCCACTGACGCACGCAAGCACCAGCTGATGCTTCTCTGTGTCTGCTCTGCGCCGGCAAAGTGGTTCCGTGGCAATCCACTTTCCGTCACGCAAGTCAGACGCGCTCAGGCTGGAAATGACCGAGCGTCAGGCCTGCGCTGCAAGAGGGAGAGTCAGGTCATATCTCTCTGGCTTTACAGCACAGATCAGCAGACATTGACAGCCACTGCAGCGCCTGATTTCTGGCCTTGGCGCAACAAGCGCAGTGACTCTGGAAACTCGTATCATTCGAAGCTCGACTCTGACTGAGAGAAGGAGAATGGATTTCTTGTGAGCGCTGCGCAGAACTAGTCAGGCAGGAACAGCAGCAGCAGACGGCGCTGCCAAATGGAAACCTTGAAACGGAGCGTGGGCGAGCGAGCAAGCGAGTGTCCTGAGCAAGGTTTTGAAGGTTTGCCTCTCGGCTTCAAAAAAGTGCAGTCGTTCGGCAATCGCGCCACCTTCTCATCCAAACTCGTCCGTGCCTTCCATCTTTCTCGCCTCTTACTCTCGCTCACCTTCACACCTCAACGTCGTTCATCCTTCTTTCATCCCGACATTCCCTCTTCGAGACCATCGCGCGTCCAACTCAAGCTTATTCGCGACCGGCAACGCCACGTTACGCTCGGCTCTTCGACGACGCTACTTAGACTCCTCACACCACCTTGATAGCGCTTCAGTGGCGTTCGATCTCGGCTCAATCTGCACAACAATTGTCTTCCACAGATACAAAGCTCATTGACCCACTGTCACCATTGTCGACACCGAAGACATCAAAAGCACCGTCGCGCTTTTCCTGCTATCTCAAGTGATACTTTCCCTGCTTCGGTCAAAGTCAGCACCCACCATCTCATTTGCGGTAATACGCTAATCTAGAAGCCTCTGACTTCGCGTAGCACATCCTTGGCGCAACCATCAAATCACCTTCGATCGACAACAACCCATTTCTCTCCACACGCCACACTTTCAACATGGATCTCGTTCTCGACATTGCCGACACCTACGCGCTCGACAAGGTCTGGGCCGCGGCCTGGCCTGCCTTGCCACGCTCCATTGCAAAGGATTCCTCCGCGTTGGCATCTCTCGCTTCAGCATCGTCGTCCAGCAACTTCTCATCCCTGCTCGGATTGAAGGACGCCGCAACATGGGCCGCATCGTCTAGCACGTCGGCGCTCTCGCCATCCAACTGGTTCGCCAACACTGTCCTCAAGGATGCCGTCTCGTCTTCTTTGAGCGGCGGCAACGTCGACTGGTCCGCACTGCAAGGCGTCTCGGCGCTACCAAGAGACAACATCATCCGACAGACTGTCTCGCTCCTCGTGCTCACCTACGTTGGCATCCTGGTCCTCTACTTCACATTTGCCGGTCTTTCCTACAAGTACATTTTCAACAAGGAGATGGAGAAGCACCCACGTTTCATCAAGAACCAAGTGCGACTCGAGATCGAGTCGTCCATGCGCGCCTTCCTCCCGCTCGACTTCCTCACCGTGCCATGGTTTGTCCTGGAAGTTCGCGGTCACAGCAAGCTCTACGAGAACATCTCCGACTACGGCTGGGGCTACGCATTGCTGTCTGTCCCCCTCTTCCTCCTCTTCACCGACTTCCTCATCTACTGGGTGCACCGCCTCGAGCACCACCCGCGACTCTACAAGCACGTGCACAAGCCGCACCACAAGTGGCTCGTCCCCACCCCCTGGGCTTCGCACGCCTTCCACCCGCTCGACGGCTATGCTCAGTCTCTGCCCTACCACATCTTCCCCTTCGTCTTCCCTCTTCACCGCGTCGTTTCGATCTGTCTCTTCGTGTTTGTCAACCTGTGGTCGATCTTGATCCACGATTCCGACATGATCTGCAACTCGCCGCTCGAAAAGATCATCAACGGTCCCTCGCATCACACGCTGCACCACCTGTTCTTTACGTGCAACTACGGCCAGTACTTCACGTTCTGTGATCGGGCCGGTGGATCGTACCGTGCGCCGAGGATGGAGGATGACCCGCTGCTGGCGGTGACCGCGGCGGAGGAGAAGGAGAAGGCGGCCAAGAAGAAGGCCGCTGCCGCTGCGGCCAAGAAGGCCGAATTGGGTAGCAGCGAGTCCGACGCCTCGAGTTCAGGCGATGAAGGCGTCGTGATCAAGAAGGAGTCGAGGAAGAACAAGTAGACGCATCCAAAGCAAAAGGAAGCAACCACATGAACATTTCATACATTATACCTGGCCGCTAGGATTGCGCCACCCACCCATCCTCTTGTACTCTGGATCGCTCGCTCCTCCAGCCACTTCCACTCATATTCGTCCTTAATCGCGCCCGCCTTCGAGGCAATGTAAATACGCTCTGTCGCACCAATCGCGTACAAAAGTCTCACAACTCTCTCGGTTTAAAGGCTCTGTGCCTTTCGCCCAATCGCTCTCACGTCAGACGTCTGTGAACCTTGATGTTGGGCCGAATTTTGTATTCCCGAAAGCTTCTAGAGACCCTTGTTGAACTCGACCTCTGTGACGGGGTTTCCATTAGCGTCCTTCAAGTTGTGGAATCGCTCCTCGAGGAGCATGGGGTTGATGCGGGCGACCTGGGGGAAGGTGGCGATGGCTGGGGGGAGGAAGACGAGCAGACTGGTGCCGATGAGAGTCAGATCGATGGCGCGGGTGAGGGCTCCGCTGGCCGGGATCACCTTGGCGCGTTGGAGGAACTTGAGGGCCAAAGGGGGCAGGATGAGTGTTGGAACTGTTTGGCGCAACCACAACGTTGTTAGCACTTGGCATCAATCCATCGGTGTTTGGGAGAGGAAGAAGGATGGGCAACTTACTGTTGGTCAAAACCCTACTTGCGGCGGTCATAGCCACGGCGCGACGTCCAGCAACACTGCTATCGCCAACATGCTGTCTCTGACCTTCGTCATCGCGTACAAACACGCGCACTCCATCCTTGATCTCCTTCCACCTCATACAGCTGATATTCACAATACCGGCGCTGGCGACACTAACGAACGGCACCAAACTCGTCAGAACACCCTTGACGCCCGGACTGACCCGCAGCTTGGGTACGCCTCTGGACATGCCCACTGCGATTCCCACCGCGCTCGTCGTAGCGGCAGCGTACGCCAGTCCTACCTCGCGCATGTTCATCGGCACGGATTTGTTGGCGTTGCTATAGTTGACCGCTACGTTGAGGGATTGATTGATCCACTGCCAGAAGACGATCCCGGCCAAACTGGGATTGGGCATCAACATGCCCCCGACCACGAGCAGGTTCGTGGGGACGAAGGCGGCCATTCGGAACGGCAACAGAATCACCTCGCCTGTATCCGGGTGGACGGACGAGTCGACCAGTTGGCGCGCTTTCCAGTACTTCTCCGCCTCCGATCGAGGCACGAGGTAGGTACCCGTCGTGCGATTGGTCGGGAACTTGGATTCGTAGTTGGTGACCAGTTCTTGGGCCGACTTGAGCTCGGCGGTGGACGCCAGGAGGGTGAGGGGCGAGGTGACCGAGGCAAAGTGAAGCAGGCGACCTTTGAAGGTGGATAGGTCATACCGGTCGTTTGTGATGTCCACCAGGTCGGCATCGGCAGCCGGGGTTTCCGAGGCAGAGTGAACGGCATAGCGCTGCCGTGCGATGCTCAGGAGGGGAGACGTCTCGGTGGCCGAGGCCGACGGCACCGCGCTGGAGGCCGACATGGTCTACTTCTGCTCTACACGATTCTACGAGCAGGAAACCGGAGGACCAGGATGGTGGTCTATGAACGAAGAGGTGGTGGGTGGTTATGACGACGAGGCTGGACTTCATTCGAAAGAGGTGACCTTGCAGCCGTGCGCGATTTAATTCACCGAAGAAAACAGGGAAACAAAATGGCAATCCACGTTCCCACCGACACGGCTCCAATCAAGCAGCCCTCGTCATCCTCGATACTGTATGAACGCAATCACACTCTCACGCCATCTTCGTCTGAGGATATTGTCATTGCTACGCCGACCACAGATGTGTCTCCGAGTCCCACGCAGTGCTCGCCACCAGTCCCTCTTGAAACAAGCTCCACGCGACACCCACGACGAACTCGGTATGTGTATCGTGAATCCTCCGCATCGACCCTGCTCCTCCCCCTTGTTGCGCACCTGGCGGGCCGGCCATCGCGGCCGCATCGGCATCCCAGATCCTCGCCGTCATGTCATAGCTCGCGCTCGCCAGCAGACTCGGCGAGTGGGGCGAGTAGGCCACTTTGCGAATCGCATACTCGTGGCCCATCAGTGCGGCTGTCGGAGTACCCATCTGCATCGGCGTCACTCCCGCTCCAGCCTGCGTTGCGCTTCTCAAATCCCATGTCTTGATGACCCGATCTGTGCTTCCCGTCGCCACCGTCATGGGCCGATACTTGTTCCAGTCCAAACACAAGACTTCCCCACCCACGGGCACGGCTATCGTCGCACTCCCACCCGGCTGTCGCAGGTCGAACAACCGCAAATGTCCATCCCCGCAAGCAGTCGCCAACACATCCGGATCGTGCGGCGAGAAGGCACATGCATACACGCACCCCGTGTGCGCCGTGATCGCGGTCAAACTCGCCCCTCTCTCCGGATGCCAGATCCGCACGGATGCATCCCAGGACGAACTCGCAAAGACGTCCTTCTTGATATTGTTCCAGTCGACACAGAACACCTCCCTCGAATGCTCAGCCCAGTTTCGAATCGGATGCGAATCCAGGGCGGTGTCCCAGAGCTTGATCGACCCGTCGCCCGAGGCGGTGATGAGCTGATTCTCGTGCGCCTCGGAGAAGGCGAGGTCGTATAAGCCATCCTGCGTGTCAAAAGTCTTTTCGATGACGAGCTGGGTGGAAGGGGTAAGGGAGAGGATGTGCAAGCGACCGTTGCCGACCAGACCGTAGTTGGCGGACGAGGCGACGGCGAGACGCGCAGGGAAGAAGGGCGAAAAGGCGATGCCGTAGCCGGCAAAGCCCTGCGTGCGCAGGCGTGCGAGCGGCGGCTGTGGCGGGTACATCGTGGGAAGAGCAACAGCGACACTGTCTGTGATAGGACCGACCGAACTACCAAGATTGGAGCTGCCAATGGGAAGGGGAGCTTGTGGTGTGTGGTACCGTCCCCGTGAGCGATTCGATGAGCGTTTGACTTGGTAGTTCGAGCTGCCTGGGCTGAGACGCAGAGAGTTTCGGTGAGCCGCAGCGATGCAAGGCTAAACACGGGAAAGAGGATGAGTCCGGCTCGAGCAAGCTCGATGTGTTGCAGCTGAGGTTGGCTTGAGGTCGACGAGAAGGATGGTGTGAAGAAGATCGCTCTCCAGCCAACGTCTTCCGGGATACGTGGACGGTCGTGCGCCGAATAGCCGAATCAAAGCGCTTCCCTTTTCTCCGCATTATTCTCCACTTTTTCCCACAAAAAGGCAAAAAGAATATTGGTCGAACTGGGATTCGAACCCAGGATATACTGGAGGTGTTGCCATAAACGTGGCCAAGAAAGCTCTGTCAAGTTCTTGAAGCCAGCCCCATAACCACTCGGGCATTCGACCGGGATATGGGGTCAAGGCCATGTGTAGCAATAGAATACCATGCTGTCAGAATGTTGGGATCTCAATCCCGCGGAACTCTTCTGGCTCGTGTCGAGGCGGCAGAGTCAAGATACCTTCTGCTGGGACTCGATGTCGTGGGTCACGCCTTGTATCTGTGCTGTGCAGTCACAGACCCTGCTATCTCGATTTGCACCCATGTGAAACGATTGCCGACGACGGCCATGCATCCATGCAGGGAATCTCAGGCCGACATGCAGCTTCGATGGGACCACCGCCGGAATTCCCGTGAGAAATCCGAAGAATTGAGTTCGGAGCGACGGTGACTGACCCCACACACCGGCAAACAGCGTCTTCCCACGATCGATGACAGCCTCTCGCTCATCAACGTCAGACTGTACCACTGGAACGTGTGATGTGGTATGCGTTTAGACGTGCGAAGGTTGTTGTCACGCCGGTGTCGGTGACTCGCTAGCTAATCGTAAGGGCGTAGCTCAAGAGGCTAGAAATAGACGCTCCTCTGCCAACCGCGGAAAAATGTGTCAACCGAGCGGCAAGAGGTGTGTGCGAGTGGTCTACGCCGATCCGAGCGCTGCGACCCCCGTGAGAAGTGCATACAGATGACTAGTCCACTTCGCATGGCTGGTCGACCTCGCATCGTATTGTCCGCCCGAGCGCAGCGCCGCTGGTGGAAGCCGTGGCTTGGGAACGGGTCACAGGCGTGGCTGATAGCGGTTCATCTAGTGGAGTCGAGCTTCCGTGGCTGGCCCTTGCTCACCTTGAAGCTAGATCTCGAGAAGCTGAGCTTAAGAAGGGTCCACTCGGTATCCATCCTCTTCCCTCCCTCACTCCATCCCTCGCTCGCACCAGGAGCTCAACTCAACTCCACTTCCTTGCCTCTCTCTCCTCTTCCTGCTCAACATCTTCATACCCTCTCGCTCATCAATCGCTGGACCCTCTACCCCTCCACTTGCGCATAGGCGGGCGCATGCAAGCCATGACCTCCAACCTCTTCGCCGTGTCCACCCAGGGCATGCTCATCGGCTCGCCCACCTTCTGGTCCGCCGCGGTCATTCTCGTCTCCCTCTTGCTGTGGAACCTCTTTCGTGCGCCTTCCCAGCTCTCTCGCTCCGACGCCGTCCAGTCGTACCGCTCCTCTCTGTTCCCCGGTCTGGGCCCACTCCAATTCTACTCGCAACGTAACACGTTCCTTCGAAGCATCTTTGGCGACCCGGAGCACTGGAAGGAATCGCCTCCCAAGCAGAATGGGGTCCGCGTCAATGCGCGCGGTCACGTTGTCACAATCACCAACAACCCGCCCCAAGATGGCAAAACGTTCTTCAACGACCGCGGACTGCACTTCAACAAGGGGTACGAGGTCATGTTCGCTGGCATCCCCGAGATGCCCAGTTTCCTCAAGAGCAAGTCTGCCGACGGCGAGGAGAATCCAGCCGACACCTTCGCGACCAACCTCAGAAGTGCGATCAGCGCCAAGCGCCTCGAGGGCCAATTGCCCGCCATGATCAAGATCATTGTGGACAACTTTGCGCTCTTTCCGGCCAAAAACGGAGAGGTGGATGTGCACAAGACGATCTACCCGCTGGTGTTTCAGATCAGCGTACTGCTGCTCGGGCTGGCGGAACACGCTCGCGACGTCAACGCGGCCAAGGCGCTCGAGGGACCTTTCTGGTCATTTGCCGACAATACGGGGTACATGGCCACCCACTTCCCGCTGCTCCCCTGGCCGAGCACGGTCAAAAAGTGGATCGGCGCCATCCGCATGTCCGCCGAGATCCGCTCCACCGTCGAGAAACGCATCAAAGAGGGCCGAAGGGAAAATGACTTTGTCCAAGAAATGATCGACCGCGGCTCGGGCATCAAGAGCATCGAGGATTTCGTCATGGGCAGTCTCTTTGCGGCCATCATCAACTCGACGGGGATCACGTCGTATTTCTTGCTCTTCCTATGCGCCCGTCCTGAGCTGCGCGATCGCGTCCGCGGCGAGATGGAGGCCATGATCCGCACCCACGTCGAAGAACGGGGCGAGGACTGGAACGCGTTGTCCCTCCAACAGAAGCTCGACTGCGTGCCCCTCACCGCGTGGGAAGCCGACCTGCCCATCTACACCTCCGTCTTCGACGAGACCATGCGCATCCTCATGATCTCCATGCTCTTCCGTCGCAAAGTCACAACCTCATCCAAAGCGACCCAGACAACAACATCGATCGCCTCATCCAACGTGTTGGATCGCGAATTCGTCGGCTTCTGGCTCGCCGCCGCCCACCGCAACAACAACATCTATTCGGACCCGACCAAGTTCGACCCGGACCGCTTTTCGCGAGGCGAAGGCAAGGGAGAGGGCGAATTCGTTCCCTGGGGCAGCGGCAGGCATATCTGTCTCGGAATGCGCTTCGCGAAATTGGAGATCCGGGCGGTCCACGCCGCGTTTCTGATGAACTTCCCCGATGCAGCGACGACCGATGGGAACGGCAAGAGGTACGGGCCGGACGAGGTCCCGTTCCCAGACCAGGAGAGCGAGCACAGGAGGTACCCGCAGAAGCCCGTAGGCCTGTCGTACGGCGTTAACCCGCTTAGCAAGTGAGGAGGAATCGTATCATGGTTGGGTGGTCGCCTTGTTTAGTCGTAATTGCAGCATCGTATCTCCTTCCTTCCAGTACGTCTGGGTTCTTGGGATGGGCCTGAAGACTGCACTTCTAGCGCTGAGTCGAGCCTCGCAACCTGGGCAGGGACACGTTCGAGGCGTCAACCGTTGCAGGACTGCGTCCAAGAGCTGGGATTGGCCTGCGGCGGACTTGTCTGACTGGCGTCTGTTGCCGAGACGGACACGCCGACGGACCTGTTCTGTCTCCAATCTGCGGCTCGTCCACGCCGACCGTGCGCGTCGATGAGCTGAAGTCCTTGAACAGCCTTCCTGCGCTGGAGCTATTCATCTCGCCTCAGACACAGACCACTTTGTGCCAAACATTACATTGCAAACTATCAAATCCATACCACCGTTCCATCAAACCTTGAAGAAGGGATTGTTATCCCCACCCGCGCCACCACCCTGCTGACTACCACCTGCATTGGTGTTGGCATTGAAGTTCATGCCGGTCTTCTGCGCCTGCATCTGGTTGTACCTGGCCATGTTGGGGCCCATCCTCATATCTCCCGTGTTGCCGAACGTGTCGACGCCGTCGCCGAGCGCCAGCAGCCGGTTCAGCTCGTTGTACTTGCCGTCGTCGGTGACCTTTGCGCGGACAGGTCTGTTCTGCTGCGGGGCGGGTTGCGGGGATGGTTCCGGTGCGGGTTGCGGCGCGGCTTGAACAGGCGGAGGCGTGGGAGCCGACGAGAAGAGATCGCCAACCGGCACATTATGCTGCTGCTGCTGCTGGCCGCCAGACTGAAGCCACGGGTTGTTGGATCCAAACGACGTCTGTTGCGGTTGCAACGGCTGCTGTTGCTGCGTCATCATGTTCTGATACTGCACCGCAGCCTGTTGGAGCTCCATCTGACGCTGGTACTCGGCCTGCTGCTGTTGCATGTACTGCTGCTGCATGAGCTCCTGCTGCTGCAGCTGGTTCTGGAGGAACGGGTTGTAGCCTGTCTGCTGCATCTGGAGGTACGGGTTGAACGAGGTGTATTGGGGCTGGAGACCGTAGTTCTGGCCGCCCGAGGTGTCGACGAGCGGGTTGCCGAAGAAATCCACCTGCTGGTTCTGGGTATACGCGTTGGGACCATCCAGATTGATCGAATCATCGAAAAGCGCGTTCTTGTTGGCATCCTCGAGTGCCTTGATGCGTTCCTCCTCCTCCTTTTTGGACAGGGCGAGTGCGCGCTGCAGCTCATCCTCGTCCTTGGCATTGGCACGGATGCGATCCTGCTCCTCCTGCGCCATGCGCTTGGACTCTTCGATGGCACGTCGCAGCTCATCGTCCTCGTTGTTGTTAGGTCGGCGACGATTCCTGTCCTGTTCAGAACGCCTTCTCCTCCTCTCCTCGTCCTCGTCATCGGGACCGTTCGACATGCGATCGCGCATGTGCGAGCGAGAACGTCGCTCGTCGCGCAGACGCGCCTCATCCTGGAGCAGGTTGGTGATGTCCTTGGCCTTCTGTCGGACGTTGGCGCCCTGATCCTTGCCGTTCTCGTCAATGTACTGGAACTCTTTGAGCGTCTTGACAATGTAGATGTTGTCGCGGAAGTAGATGACGACGTTTTCGGAGCCGGCGTGGAGGAGGTAGTCGAGCAGGGTGAGCGACTTGAAGACGTGGCGCCAGTTCTTGCCCTTGTCGTTGAGACGCTTGTCGAGGATCTCCATCATCTCGATGAATTCGTTCTGGTTGTAGGAAAGCTGTGCGAGCTCGTTCATCTGGGTGCCACTGGGACCCCAAGGATCGTTGGAGGTAGCATCACGAACCTTGACCTGCACGTCTGAGTAGCCCTTGATGTAGTTCTTGCCGACGCGGACGGCGGATTTTGAGATGTTTTGAAGCGACATGGTGGTGTGCTATCAGTCGATGAGGTGTACGAAAGAGCTGAGCTGGCTGCAGCTGACGGATGTGCCGTTGCTGACAAGTTGGGCTCGGGAATCGCCGATTCGTTCTTGAGCAGGGACGCTGTAGATCGAAAGGGGATCGAGACGCTGCTCTTAGAGAGCTGCAGATGAAACACGAAAGCGGTTCGGAAGGTGCGAGAGCTTATCGCTTGCCGAGTCGAGCGAGTGTGACTTTAGAGAGGGAGACCGTCGAGATTGCGCGATTTGGTCTGCAGGTGTGGAGTTGCTGCAATACAATACGGCGCCGAGCACTTGAACACGTCGTCGGGGACTAATCGTGATTGGACGGATGGACGCAATCGTCGGACGAACTAGGTTGGTGGTGGGAGAGGTTGAGATGAGGTCTGAAGTGGAAAGGACGTCCTCGATGCATGGGAAGGGTTGGTTGGTGGGTGCTTGAGCGAGCTAGCGGTGCTCGGCGAGAGCGGGCCATCGGATGCTTGGCTTGTTCACACCTGCACGGTTGCGTGCGTGCCGTCTTGAACTCGTGAGCTGTGCATTGCTGTGTTTGCTGACCGCTTGTCAGCTCAGGAATGTACTCATGTGCTGCCTCGGGATTTTGGACCAAATTTCAAAATAGCTCACTCAGGAAGGGAGCGGCGATCTGGCCTGCCTGCCGATTGCCTGCCTGTCTGAGTGTGACTTCTTGAAAGGGGCGGTGCAGCCAACGCGTGGGAGCGCAATTTCCACTCCGTCTGAGCGCGAAAGCGGGCCCACGCGTGGCATTTTGCTTGAGCACCACTCTTCCATCGCGCTCTGCTGCCTCGATTTCAGATCTGACGGCGCAGAGGGAGCAAAAGCGACTTCATAAGTCGGCATGGTCTTTTCGCATCAACGCTTTGTCTTGTTCTTTCCGCTCTTCTCGTAGATTCTGCTCAACCTTGTTTCTTCCTGCGCAGAGACGGTCTGCAAGGCCGTTGTGGCTCGAGAGATGAGATGCGTACAAATACCTCCTTTGGTCTCGTGTGTGTTGCTGAGAGACCTTTCGACGTGTCGTCATTCATCGTCTCCTCTGGGCCCGACAAAGCTACACAGGAATCGCCGTTGAGACGATAGCTTCCTGTCCTTCATCTCCCAAGTCGACAGCCCCCGGTTTTCTCGCCGACATGATCATCTTCGAGCTGAAAGCCAGCCCACTCGACAAGGACGGCGACGAGCTCGACTGGTCTATCCTCTCCGAAAAGCCCGACCCATCCACCATCGACGTCAAGAAGGAGACCGATGCTCTGTTCGCCATCCACCTCGAGTGTCAGCAAAGATCGGAGAAGAATCCTGAAGGCCCTTTTGATCCCGAAGACAGTCCTGCCAAAGTTTTCGCCAATGCCGCAATCAAGTGGCTGTCCGTGACGGGCGGATGGGACAATATCGACAAGTCGATTCGCGACAGGTACCCTGAGCTCTTCCTCGATGCCATCAGACTCTACAGCCACAACATCCCCGTGCTGAAAGCCTACTCCGAGGCGCTCAAGCAGAGCAAGGCCCAGCTCGAGGCTGATGCGGCTTGCACATCGACGATTCTCCGAATCCCGCGCCCCTACGACATCGGCAGAGCCACTTACGAGC
The DNA here is from genome assembly GCF_000497045.1 of Kalmanozyma brasiliensis GHG001. NCBI lineage: Eukaryota > Fungi > Basidiomycota > Ustilaginomycetes > Ustilaginales > Kalmanozyma > Kalmanozyma brasiliensis. The sequence goes on along the minus strand of NW_015961949.1, from coordinate 496,669 downwards.
TCTGGGAGACCGCCCACCGATCGATTCGCCCTGAAGGGACCTGTCCTAACAAGATCGACGATCACTTCATCCGACTCGCCGATGTCTGGTGGCGCGAGACCGGTGGACCGGCCAACATCGACCCCGACATCCTCGCCCCTTACAAAAGCTGGTTCATCGGCAAGCTCATCATGCACAGACACCATCAAGAGATGTTTCGCCAGACAGAGCTCGACTCGGCCATCGATCCGCTCAAGTTCGACGTCGAGAGCGCGACCCGAGACCTCTTCAAGCGTGCCGAGCAGCTTCACTGGCTCGCACGGCTCATGTCGGGCGTAGCGGCCATGCAATCTGACTCTCCGGTGGCCCAGCACGAGAAGGACCTCCGCCTTCGTGAGGTTCATTGGTGCCAGATGACCGGCGGATGGCAGAACGTGGACAAGCAGATTCGAGACAGCTACCCTGAATGGTTCGTCAAGCGCCTTGCCGACGTCAACAAGTCACTGCCCCTCGCCAAGCTGATGGCCTACGAATGGTGGCACCGCGACTTTGTCAAGGAGCACAACAAGAACGACTAATTGGAAGATCTTGACATCTTCGCGTATATGCTGCCCTATTGTCCTCCGTAGCTCTTGTACCTTCTTCTCGCCTCTTTCTTCTCCCTTTCAATTTCAAAGGCAGCTTTGGTCCGTAGATCACGTACACAATCAACTTTTGGCATCCTTGAGCCTCAGCGAGATAGGATTCCCTGCTGCGCGCATGCAAAGCGCTTCAAATTTTCGGTGGCGTATGCAGCTCTCACGGGCACGTGCATGGTTGCAACCCTTTAATTGTGACTGCGCAGAAGGGAAGGAAATGCCCACTTCATTTACTGTAGTCGACATCGAGCTTGCGCTTGAAATCCTTGATCTTGCCGGTTCTCATCCCTGCACTGGCTTGCTTTCCCCTTCGCCCCTGCTGCGCAGTCGCAAAAAGACAGCGTGAAGAGGTTCGTTCCCTCAGTCTTGGCTGGAAGGTGCACAAGGTCTAAATACCCTCGTTTTGCGAGACATCGGCGTCCAATCCATACCGTCCTCGTCGTCAAGCATCGTTCCCAAGCAGGCGGTCCGCTGAGCCACTGAAGCAGCTGTTCAGCATACAGCTGACGTCTCGAACCTCTTTTGTTGTCTGTCATCACTACACTTGTCATCTCGGGAGAGTAGCCAAGATGATGTTCGATATCGACTACAAGCTCTTCGGCGACGAGCCCGACGATCGCGACAACCTTACTTCGATTCCGCTGGCTAGTGCCGCTGAGCGAGCCTCCTTCGACGTTGCCAAAGAGACAGAGATCCTGTATCAAATCCATCTTTGGAACAATCGCGACATCGCAGCCATCCCGAACCCCACCGGTATACACAAGTCAACCACTGCTTTCAGGCGTGCCAGCGTCCGCTGGTGGAGCATGACTGGGGGCTGGGAAAATGTCGACAAGTCGATCCGCAAAAAGTACGACAACTATTTCATCGCCGCAGTCAAGTTGCACAACGACATGGTTCCTGCGGTGAACGCCATGATTCGCAGTGCCAAGCAGCGCAATGCCAAAGAGAAGGCAGATGCCGCGCTCAATGCTGCGGCTACCGCCGCCGGCTTCAAGCCGACTTGCTCCATCCCCGAGGTCAAGCGTCCCTTTGACGCAGCTGGCGCCACCGAGGCGCTCTACAGGGTTGCTCAGCGAGCGGTCTTCGCCAGCGGTCCCGAGATCGAGATGCTCTTTGAAACACTGGCCGACATCTGGTGGAAGGAGACGGGTGGACCTGAGCGAGTCGGCAAACGCATCATGAGCGGCTACCCATCCTGGTTTATTGGCAAATTGGAGCTCTTCAAGGTCGATCACGAGAAAAAGGCTAGGTGGCATTCCGAGCCTGGATCAGCCTCTGGTTCACAGAATTGTCGCGCCTACGACATCAAGCGAGAGACCCAGCACCTCTTCGAGTTGGCCCGGAAACGCTTCCCTCGCGCGCCCAATGGCTTGAAGGACCGATGTCCTTCGATGCAGTTGGAGCTAGGGTTCCAGATTCAAGTGAATCGCTGGTGTCAGATGACAGGCGGATGGGACAAGATCGACCAGGCTATTCGTCAGCGCTATCCAAAGTGGTTTGTGGATCATGTAGCCGACACCAACAAGAAGCTCCCCTTGGCCAAGCTCATGGGTTTGGACCAATGGGCCAAGCGCACTATCGTCAAGTAGAAGGCGAGTAAGCCGAACGCTCGGTTTCGCTTCGCTCTGGCCAGTCCTTCTGTCGTGACCAAGGGGCTTATTACACTTTCTGTCAATCTTCCGATCCTGCAGACCAAAGCGCGACATGCTCTTTACGTGTCAGCACACGCACATGTCCTCCCTTCCACCACTCGTTTAGAAAAATCCGCGTCGTTCAATACGCAAGACCCGATAACGTCCACAAGCCAAGTGGATGCAATTGCAACACAGACTTACGATGTCCATTTCAAAATGGAGATGCCGTCCTGACGCCGACGCCAGACTGTGACTGTGCCTCATCATACCTGAGATGTCAAGGTGCCTGAACATCGGCATAGTGCCTTGCTTGCACCCCTGACGAGCTAGACGACAACCGGCGGAAGACGTTCCCCCGTCAACGAGTGAATCTCTCACAGTCAACGAGGAGAGCCCGGTTGCTTCACAGCGCATGCACCTCCGAAGCAGCTCCTGGACTCCACCCGTGTTCTGCGCTCCGCTGCCTTGAATTTTTGCCGAATGTGACTGCTCGGGAAGGGAAATGCGCCACTTCCTACGTCGACACGCAGCTTCGGCTCGTTAGCCTCATGCTTTCCTCTCCTTGTCTGCGCAATCACAGTCCGACTGCGCAATGTGGCCTGCTCCCTTGCTCTGGCTAGAGCAAGCGAGGTGCGGAAGTTACTTGACCCTCACCTCTGGGCTCGACCCGTCTTCATCGCTTGCCACCTCACATCGCGAACCTTCTACCGAAGAGGCACGCCTTCTGTTCAGGTATCAGCCATACTCAGCCCCCAATCGCCCTGCTCTTACGCCGGCCATCTACAGACCTTTCACATCATCAAGATGATGATGGACATTGATCCCAGCATCTTTGGCGACGTCGACGACGACAGCGACCTTTTCGACAAGATCCCGCTTGCCAGTGCTGCCGAGCGAGCCAGCTACGATGTCGCCAAGGAGACCGAGATCCTCTATCAACTGCATGCAGAGGTTCAGCGAAACAAAGTAGGTGTCAGCAGTGCCGCCATCCGCGGGGATCTCCCGCAACCTTTGCCTGGTAGCGACGATCTCTTCAACCTGGGCTACAAGTGGTGGAGAATGACCGGCGGTTGGGATAACGTCGACAAGTCGATCCGCAACAAGTACTCCAACGAGTTCATCGGAGCTGTAAACCTTGTGCAGAACCTCATTCCTGTCTTCAACACGCTCGCTAGGGAGGCCAGAAAACAGAACGCCGCCAAGAAAGCTCGTGACGCTGCCGCCGCCGCCACCGCCGCCACCGCCGCTAGCAGCACGCCTGCTTCTGCCGCTCCGAAGCGCGAGGGGCCCTTTGATGTCGTCAACGCCACCGAGTCACTCTTCAAAGTGGCCGAGCGAACGATTGTCACTACCACCGCAGCTCCTGGCGAAATCGAGTTGCTGTTCTGCAAGCTCGCCGAGATCTGGTGGGAGGAAACCGGCGGACCAAAGCAAGTTGACCAACGCATCATGCGTGGCTATCCTACCTGGTTCATCGGCAAGCTTGAGATGTTCAAACACCAGCAAGATGCTAAGGAGTACCGCGCGCCCGCGACTGGCCCCGATCCCTCCTCCAAGGCGACCAAAGTCTACAACGTCGAAGAAGAGACCCAGGCCCTGTTCGAGAAGGCCAAAGTGCGCTTCCCAAATGCCCCTCAAGGCATGGATGACAAGTGCCCTTCGTTCCAGCTCGCCATGGAGTTTGGCTGTCAGCTGCTATACTGGTGCGAGATGACCGGCGGCTGGGACAACATCAATGGCAGCATTCGTCAGCGCTACCCCAAGTGGTTCGTCGACTATGCGGCCGAGATCAATGCCAAGCTGCCCGCTACCAAGCTCGAGGCGTTTGAGGGCTGGGCCAATCGCGTCGTGATCAAGTAACACCGTCCAGGTCGGCACCCTGGAACATCAGATCGCTCTGGTCCTTCCGGGTCTTTGACATTATTATCGATCTTCATCCTAACCCCCAAAGGCTGCTAGCTCCGCGAGCGAGCACGCACACGTTCTCTCTCACCTCTCTGTAACAAGCGCGCATCGTTCGTCAGACCCGACCATGTCCACCAGCCAGATGGATGCAATCGCAACTCACGCTTACGATGCTCAACTTTGGCCGTGCGTCACCACACGCGAGTTGCCCAGCCACTTGTCTGCAAAACTGCTTCGGTTACATCCGCGACCAGGACCGCCTCATCAGGCGAAGGTAGAGTACATCCCCGCCCACCCTATCAACGGCGCACCGACCCTCGACCATACCCGTTCTGCAGCGCATCCAACTCGGCCTCGAGCGCCTTGACCGTACTATGCGCTGTCTCAAGGTCCTTGTTCAACCTGTCCCTCTCGGCAATCAGGTGCTGTTCCCACTGTCGGAACCTAGCCTCCTCCAATTTCACCTGCTCTGTAAATCGCTTCCTTAGCATCTCCTCCTCCTCCTTGAACTTGGGGTTGTCCAACTTCTTGACCTTGGGTTCGCCGAACTTGCGGGTTTCCATCTGGGCCTGACGGTAGTTTTCGTAGTGGAGTTCCTCTGTGGTGTTGATGAGATCGAGCATGTGGGTGCGAATGAGGAGGGAGCGGAGCTTTTTGAAATCGCAGTGGTCTTCGTTTTCGACCTCGGCGGTGCCCCAGAGGTACTGGCGGCCTTTGGCGGTGCGACCGTCGGCGGTGGTGATGTCGGTGGTAGAGCCGATGATGGAGAACGGCATGGCGGACATGAGCAGTTTGGCGTGGTCCGCGCTGGCTTCGTCGTCGGCTTCCAAAGGTGGCGAGTAGACGCGGATGTTTTGCGTCGAGATCGCTTCGCGGATGCGCTGCTTGAAGATCGCCAGGTCGGCCTGCGTCAGCGTGTCCGCTTTGGCGATCACGGGGATGAGGTTCACCCGAGTGCCAAGGCGCTTCATGGTTTCGATGTCCAATGGCTTGAGTGTGTGACCCGTGGGACGGACAAAGTATAGACACGCGTGGACTCGCAAATCCGTCTTCTCCCGCCTCTCCGGCTGCTGCTCCTGTCGCATATACAGCTCGTGCTGATCATCGATAAAGTCCACAATGGGCGTCCAGCTGTCACGGTTGTTGACATAGTCGCCGAAGCCGGGCGTGTCGATGACGGTGAGCTTGACCTTGAATTGCTTCTCCTCGAGCTCGGCCTTGATGATGTCGATCTCGACCGTCTTGTCGAGCTGCTTGGCGTGACGGCGCGTGTGGTCCTTGCCGGTGGCGAGCTCGGTGCTGAACAGCGTGTTGATGAGCGTCGTCTTGCCTACACCGCTCTCACCGACCACCATGAGCGTGAAGTGGCCACCCGCCTTGGCCACGATCTTGTGCCGCTGGTTCGGCAGGTTGGCGATGCCGATGCCGTTGGACGCCATGGTTGCAATTGTGCGTGCGTGTCGGTATTGAAAGATCTACTGCTGCTTGCTGGATGTGTAGCGCTACCTAGACGATCGATGCTGGTCGAACGCGTATATGATGAGACGACCGAGTCAGATATGATACACAGCGAAGGGGACGATGATGGTAGTGACAGCCCAATAGTGTTCTTTGCACAGCCAACCTTCTTTCTCGCTGTCAGTCAGGCTCACACGCACGCACGCCGCTCTCAGTCCGTGCGTGTTTCACCTTTAGAGCAACACACGCCCTTTCACCGCGCTTCTGACACCAATTCAAATTCACGAGGTCGGATTTGAATTTCCAGCTATCAACTTTGCCGCTGGCTAATGTTTTGTATTCAATTGTTGGAAGAAAGCAAGCCCCTCTTGCTCGTGCTCTCTCACGACCAAGACGATACTTGTACCTCCTCCATCTTCGGCAAGATCCAACGGGTTCAGACAGCAGAGACACGCCGAGGGCAAGATCCAACGGGTTCAGACAGCAGAGACACGCCGAGGGCAAGATGCTGGTGATACATATAACCATGTTCCATGAATACAGCCAAGACGATGCGATAGAAGTGTACAGAATGCGATGCGAAGCGGAAATGCTGATGACCTACGGCAGCGAACGAGCATGCAAAGAGACAATGAAGGTCAGCGCTCTTGATCTCTTGGATTGCACGGCATGTCGACGTCAAGGGCTCAGTTGGTGATGCATGTTTTGAGCAAAGCGATCTTAGCCCCGCCACTGCGAAGGCTCACAGCTCGGTGTAATAAGAGTATGGGAAATACGTTCATCAAAGCCCGTATATAGATCGAAGGGTCGGCGCGACGGAAGACACTTACGATGTGGGTCGGGAATGGCTGACGAAGCTGACGAGAGAAGCCAGGTCGGGTCCTCAGATGCAGTGAAAGATGCTATGGAAGCGTGATGACAATACCGTTAAGCGACCTTGTCAGTGCCTTGTTCCCTTGTAATGGACCGTGTCCCAACGACGTGGATATCGCCAAATTGAGGGAAGATGGATCATAGAGAAGATTAATGCATCTACGGACGGTCGGGGCTGCAACTCATCCTTTCGACCCTGCAGTCCCAACTGACGCAGCCGACGAAGAGACAGCGCGAAGGCTACACACCGTGACGCCAACTCGATATCTTTCGCATGCCGCCGAAGCGAGTTAATCGACACCAAGTTGAAGCAGCCGCGACGGCCTAGACACGCCGAGCGTCCCTCTGACAACCACGCAGCTCGGAAGGAGGAATCGAAAGGATGGAGCCTGGAACGGAAACCGAACCCCATCAAGCCCACAAAGGAGCGACAAGGTTACATGCTCCCGCCGTATCCAGGCTGCGGCAGGCACCCCACCCCCTCAGAGAATGGATGAACTAGTTTTAATCATGAAAAAGCCCGGGGCGGTTCCGGTTGCTTGCTCGTGAGGGCGGTAGCTGGTGGTCCGACTGCGACCCGGACGTCGCAGAAGTCGTGCGCTACTAACCTTGAGATGCGGTGCCGAGCGGCGGATGATGACCCAGGCTCGATACGAGCGCGATGAATGTGACTGACGTCGGAAGGTGCAAGAAGGACAAAGGAGTCAGCAACTTTGCGCAATCTACTGAGTTCCACGAAAAGGAGCAGAGAGCAGATTGGACAGGAAGAGCAATGACAATGACCAGAGCTCGTCCTTGTAGCCATCGACCCTTTGTCGAGTACAGATGTTGTACCCGACACAAGTGTCATATTAAGTTTTGGTATTGGTATAAGTTGTCCACAAGAGGTTGCGAAGTCTCTATTCGGAAGCAGAACTGTAAAAGTTTAAATCTAATCCTTCAAGGGGTCGAGGGTCTGACTGCGAGGGTCGCTTCTGGGCTGCTGTTCTCCGTCTTTCTGCTCTGGTTGCTCCTGCTTTGTTGCGCAATGGTGATGCTTACCTTTGGTACCGATGTAATTGGTGGCAAGTGCCATGCTGAGAGGCATGATTACGCAGCTGCTGCGACCGTCTGGTTGGCTGTCTCGATCGTGTTCGCTGGTGGCTCATCGTCATCTTCGAAGTCGATGGGATCGAAGACGACTCGGATGATCAACGAACAGCTAGGACACCTTGCGACGTCCTCGGCATCCTTGAGCTGCTGACGCGTGATCTCGAATCGATCGCCGCAGGGGCAAGGGTAGTGGAACAGATCCTTCTCCTCGTCATAGGACATGTCCTCGAGCTCGATCTCGTCGTAGAAAGAGACCGGCATGATGTATGTGTTGCACGTTTGAGGTCGTCACCTGTGTGTATGATTCCCCAGTCGGAAGGACGGAGATTGCTGTCTTAACGAGGAGGCCAGCTCCAATGCGAGAGCTGCTGCTAAACGCAAGGGTGTCGGAGCGTTGCGATGTGTTTGCTTGCGAGAGTTCGAGGAACCTGTCGAAGTTGACGAGAAGACGCCGGGTATACTGATCCAATGGAATGGGATGAAGGAGAAGGAAGAGAAAGGGTTTCAGCCGTTTCTTGCAAAACCTCGAATCAAAAGCTTCCTATGACTGCGGCCTCAAATTTTTCGGTGTCGTCTGGCCAAAAAAAAGTACGGCTGAGTCGAGAAGGGTGGTCGATTATCGTGCGAGATTATGAAATTGTTAGAGCGCTCTTTTCACGGAATATACTTTTCGACCTCCACCTCGAGCTTTCACTTGAGACCCACAGCCGCCCAAAAAAGCAGCAGCCACTCACTCACGACTCACATGCATGTCTGTCAAATGCGCAGCACCCTGTACGCTTTGCCAACGACGAACGTCTCTGCTTCAGCTCCTTCATCAATCGATCGATCCGCCCTCGCGACTCACGACAACACACCTTCGAGAAACCATCTACGCGCCTTTACATCGTTGCACACATCCTTCCACTGAGCCTCGAACACATTCTAGCGCCCTCTGGACCCTTTCACCAACAATGTCGGCCTCGAACGACGTGCCGACGCTCAAGATCCTTCTCATTGGCGCCTCCTCCGTGGGCAAATCATCCCTCCTCCTTCGTTTCACGGACGATGAGTTCCTCGCATCTGAAGAGACCACTGCGACCATCGGAGTTGACTACCGGATCAAAGGCATAGAAGTCGGCCGTAAGCGTTTCAAGCTTTCGATCTGGGACACAGCAGGTCAGGAACGCTTCCGCACCCTCACCTCGTCTTACTACCGCGGCGCGCAGGGCGTCATCATCGCCTACGACGTGACGCAGCGGGACACCTTCGATGCTCTGCCGACGTGGTTCAACGAGCTCGAGACGTTCACCACCAGCGATGACGTCGTGAAAGTTGTGGTGGGCAACAAGGTGGACAAGGAGCTATCGCGAGTGGTGACGACCAAGGAAGGGGAGGAGTTCGCGGAAAAGATGGGGTGTCTGTTCGTCGAGTGCAGCGCTAAGAAGGGTGTTGGGGTGAATGGAGCTTTCGACGAACTGGTGAATCGGATCGTCTCGACACCGAGTCTGTGGCAGAAGACAGCGCCGGGTGAGAGGAGACCAGGGGATAGGATGCCCGGTGGCGTACCGGCTGCTCACGCTGCGGACAGCAGTAGGGGGAACATCTCATTGACGGACAGAGAAGGCGTTGTCGGGTATGGGCTGGGCGTTGCAAGAGATAACTGCAATTGCTGAACGCTTCACTGCCAACTTCAGTCGCTATAGATTGCATGGATCCGCATTCAGGAACACCTCTCGCATTCATCCGTCGCATCCATCCACCCTCTCATCAGTCCGGACTCTGCAGCTCACACGCAAGCCATTATAGGATCCATCACCTGTCGCTCCACACTCATGTAGATAGCTCACTCTTGCATCACCGTATACCACGTCAGTCTCGATAATCGAATCATCCACAGCGCCGATGGCGGTCACTCTCTTGTTCCGTCACACAGTCAACACGAATCCTTGAGCATGAGCAAATCCATCAAATTAGACACACGACCTACAAAAGAGCGATAGAATCCTTCCATCCTGAAACCTAAATGAGTGTGTGATACGAGTCAAGAGGGGGAAGCAAGAACGTGCCGGGGGCGGCGGGATCACTTGTTACGCTTGAAGCGCTTGAAGAAGCCGCCTTTGCCACCTGCGCTGCTGGCCTTGCCGGAGATGGCGGGAGGAGGGGCGGTGGGGATGTTGGGCTGACCTGCCACGGGAGGGGCGGTGGGCACAGGTGGCATGATAGGACGGTCCTTGCCGCCTTCCAGCGCGTTCAGATTGGAGGCGGTGAGAGGAGCAGGGGCTGCGGTCTGGGCGGCTGGAGCACTGGCAGGAGCGGCAGATGCACTAGGAGCAGTGGCCGTGGTAGCTGGAGTGGAAGTGGTAGGAGGAACAGCATTTCCGCTCACCACCGAGCCAGGCGCGGTGACAGAGTACATCGAGCTCGAGGGCACGGCGATCGCGCCGGTGCCCATCGTACCAAGGCCAATGGACGAGCCAGGTGCTTTCGCCGAGTACATGGTCGACGAAATAGAGCCGGGAGCTGTCGGCACGTAACCGATCGAAGGTTGCGGGGCGGCAGGGGTGGCCGCAGTTGCACTACCCGCCGCGGGTGCAGCCTTCTTGGGCGTGCCCGTCTTGGATCGCACCGACGCAGCATCACCCGCCGTCTTCTTGGTCTTGGGCTTGGTCGTGCCCATCGCCTCACCCCAACCACGGGTAGCAGAGCCGAACGCCTTTCGAGCGCTCGAGTAGCCGTCATCGTCCGCCTCCTCATCGCTGCTGTCCGGATCACGAGCACGGCTAGTCCAGCCGGTCGATTGTCGGCCAGCCGCGAGGTCTACTGGGCCTGTCTCCTTTGGAGCCTTGGCCGGAGCAGCTGGTGGGGGCGCGATGCGGCTGCTCAGCTGGGAGCCACGAGCAGCAAGAGGATCTCCGTGCTCGGTACCGCGAGGGGTGGCAACTTCGGCGTCGGGCGTGTCGGGTGGGAGCTTGGTGTCAGGCGCCAGGCGAACGCTCTTGCGGCGAGCAACAGCGCTGTCAGTCTCGCTGGGTGCCTTCTTGGGTACAGCCAAAGCGGATGTATTGAGCGCCGGAGCTGGGGTCGACGAAGCGGGCGCAGCTCCAGACAGACCTTGCAGACCGGCGTCGGGCTTGTGGCTCGGGTCAGCGAGCGCCGAGGAGGCTTGAACTTGGGCAGCCTTCTCTGCGCCTCCGTCAACCTGCTTGCTCGGGAAGGTGCGGACGGGCGAGCTGTCCTCTGACGACGTGTCGCTCAGCTCGGGTCCTCCGGCTCCGTAGACGCGGCTAGGCTCAATCTTGACATTGCGGTCTGCACCGTTGGCCGACTTCTCGACAGAGGGAGACTGTTCGTGCTGCGCGTAGAAGGCTTTGTAGGTCTGCTCGGCTCCTTGAGTGACAGCGACTTCGTCCGCTGCTGCACCCTCGGCTTGCGCGGCAGAGCCGCGACGATCACCAGAAACGCCGTCAAACGAGACCGAGAAGGGCTCCGAGCTGGGCATGTCGAGCTTATGCATCGGTGCCTTGCTGTCCGGGACGGTCACTGTCTCGACCGTCTCAGCACTCTCGTCTGCTTCGCCAGCATCGTCGGGCATGTCGAGACGACCAGTGCCATCAAAGCCCTTGTCCTCCTCGATACTGTGCGGCGACTCGGGAGCTTTGGTCGTATGAACATCGGCAGGCTCCGCAGCAGAAGCAGGGGCAGCGACGGCTTCAGAAGTGGACGGCTTCGCTGCTGCAGGCTGTGATGGAGCGGCGGTCTGAGCGGCGGTGGTCGTCTGCTGCGTCGGCGCGGGTTTGGACGCAGGAATCGTCTCAGGCAAAGGCATCGAAGTGACGGGCGCGGGCGCCTTCGGGATCGGCTCCATCTTGGGCTGAGGAAGAGGTTCGGCTCGGATGCTCTGCGTGATGTCGTGTCGAAGAGCAGACTTGACAGGGAGGTTGGGGGCAGTCGAAGCGGTAGCAGGTGGGGCTGCGGCTGTCTTCTTCGTGGGCGAAGATGGGGCGGGTTTGGCGCCCGAGGTGCTGTTGCTACGACTGATGGTGGGCGTCTTGAGCGCCGACTTGAGGGGCGGGTTCTTGCTGGCAGATGACATGACGGAAGCTGGACGCGACGCAGGAGCAGGAGCAGGAGCAGCCGCGGGCGCTGGCAGAGGTGGCAGAGGCACGAGGGACTGAGGTGTTGCTGCCGGTACAGTAGGCGAGGCCGCGGGCTTCTCTTTGGGAGCAGCTGATTTGGGCACGACACCTGCCATGGCAACAGCCTCGTAAGCGGTCATCTGACTTGCTGGCTTCTTGATCCAAGAGTCGGCTCCATACTTTCCGGCGTTCGGACTGAAGACGTTGCCTCCTGCAACGAGACCTGTGCCGGCGAAGCTAGCCCGGTTCTTCTTTTTCGAGCTGGTCGACTTCGTAGTGGAGCTGCGCGAGAGGCCCGGTCGGTCGGCGCTGCTGTTGAGCGAGGCGAGATCCGAGACAGTGTGGCTAGCAGAGGGTCGAGTGGGAGCGGTCCCGATCTCACTGCCGGCCACCGAGTGCTTCTTCTTCTTCTTGGTCTTGGTGGTAGCGGTCGTGTTGGAGCGGATGCTGTCAGCGCCGCTGACCAGCTTGGGCTGTGCGGATCCAATGCCTCCGCCTACGACGGAAGCGCGGATGCGATCGAGATCTGCCTGCTCTGCGTCGTGGATCTTGTTGCTTTTGGGACCTGGCAGGATGCGAGAGGTGAGCTTCTTGCCGCCGACGTCGCTGCCTGCTTTCGAGTCCCAGCCAGGGCGCTGCTGATTGACGTTGCGGAAGACTTCGCGGTTGTCGGGCTCTTCGTCCGAGCTGTCCGGCTCAGCTCGACGCAGCGAGGCGAAGCGACGTTTCTCGTTTTCTTGCTCGACGTTGCCGGAGGTGCGCGTGTTCCAGCCCGCGCGCTCGCGCTCGCGTTCACCTTCAGCAGGGGAGCCGTTGCGGATATCGGTCTTGAAGAGGCGGCTCATCTTGCCGATGAGCGAGTTGCTCGACTTGCGCTGATGGCCATAGCCACCTTCCGAGTCGCCGCTGCGTCGAGACAAGGAATAGCGAGGTGGACTGTAGGGTCCACCGCCGCCCTGCTGACTGCCCCAGCCTTGCGCGCTGGCGGGTGTGAAGCCCTGGTCGACGCTGTGATCTTGATTGTGCCCGCGTGCCTGACTAACGTCAAAGACGGGAGCAGTGGGTACGGCAGGCATCGGTACCTGACCTCTCTCGTCGTCTTTGCGAGGGGTCTGAGGCGCGGCGGCGCCGTTGCTGCCGCCCTGAGGGATGAAAGAGTCGCGAGTGTCTGCAGCTACGCCCAGCTCATGCGGGGCAGGCAGACGCGATCGTGGCTCGATGAAGGCGCGTCGGTAGTCCTCTTCGCTGTCGGTGTCTGAGGGGACGCCTTCCTGCTCCTCGACGTCCTCGAAGTGCGAGGTGTAGCGCTGACCGAGAGGCACGTGGGAGCGATCGTTGTCAACGACCTGACTAGCAGACTGAGAGGGTGTGACCGAGGCGCCGTCGAACTGTTGTGGATTGCGCGTGCCTGTTCAGATGAAAGCCAAGATGGTGAGTCGAAGTCAGGGAAAGAGGCGAGGAGTGAGGGAAGGAGTCGATGAGGACAAAGGAGAGAGAGTGGAGAAGCGAAGCGGAAAGCAGCAGCCGAAATTAGTGAGCGATTACGCAGTCCGTGCATAGGTGGGGTGAACAATTAGACCCAAAAAGAAAATGCGGGAGATCGTCAGCGTGTCTGTGGTGCATCGAATTTGGATCTCAAACACGAGTCGCTGGCGTAAAGAGCCGCATCGCAAGCAGCAGCAACATCGTCTTCGCGAATTGTTCTGCCGCTTGTGCAACGAGGATGCCGTGCGCTGTGTGAAGAGGAACAGAGACAACTTACCTTGGAGGTCCTTGTGGAATCGACCCTGTTCATCACGAGTCATATTGGCACCGTTGCCAGCGACGGGTGAGCCGTGAGCGGCATAGTTGTCGGCGTACATCTGAGGAGTCGCACCTTGCGCGGGATTCTGCTGACCCGCGTAATAGCCTTGGTCGGGCGCCTGGTTGTCGTAGGCACCCGTCTCGATACCGCCGTCGGCGTACATGCTCTCGTATTGACCACCGCCGGTTGCCTGCAGCAAGGGACCATGTGTGTCGAACTCGTCGAGCAGCATGATAGCTTCTTTGGCAGCCTCGACGGTAGCGGCGCCCGCATCGCCCATGGTCTTCATACGCATGGTGAGCGCCTCTTTGAAGGTGCGTCGCTTGACACCGACCAGCGCAGCTTCTTCGCTGGCGAGCACCTGTTCACAGGCGTGCAACTCGCGCTGGGCAGCGTTGACCTTCTCCATCTTCTCTTCCTGGCTGAGTCCCGAATCCTTCTTGGACACCTTCTTCTTGCTGGCCTTGATGAGACGGCCGACGAGAATGTCACGGTCACGCACCACGGATCGGATGCTGTGTTCGCGGTCGAGCACATCCTTGAGCGCACTGCGGTAGCCTTCGAGAGCTTGAACGTGTGTCCGCTGTGCATCGGCGACCGAGGCAAGGATCTCGGCCAGCGATTGGGACGCTTTCGAGATGTCAGGAGCCTCAGAGGTTCCCCAAGCTGCCAAAGCGCTAGCAGCGGCGTAACCCGAAACCGACGAAGCCGCAAGATTATCGATGTAGCTCTTCTCGCCCTTGATGAGGTTCTGAAGGAGGCGAGAGTCGGTGGGATGCGGCCGCGACAGATTAGAGTGGATTGCCTGTGGTGCCATCGACATGCTGGGCCAATTGTACTCCCGTACGAGGTGTCGATCGTCTATCGGCGGTTATTGAGAAGAAGAGTTGCTTCACTTGCTCAAATAACGCGAGCTTGACAAGTGTGTGCGCGCCGAGTGGTGAGATGCCTCGGGCGAGATGCGGAAGCGTACCTTGAGAAGCTGCTTGGGTATCGTGTCTGGCTGCCGATGGACGCAGCTGCAGATTGGGTATGGGTACTAGATCGCGACGCGGTAGACGCGTGGAATGACTCTAGGCGATGGAGGGTAGAGTTCCGAGGTGGTTGGGCGTGGATGAGAGGATGGAAGGGACAGAGAACGTGCGAGGAGGAGAGCAAGAAGATGGGACAGCGGATGGAGGGACAGGCGGTGAGCACGGTTCCCAATTGCTTTGACGGCCTTCCGATCGATTCAGAGCCGTGACCGTCAGCACCAAGGCGGCAGCAGCAGGCGGAGAGCCGATTGGAAAAGGTGGAGGACGACAATGAAAAAGGCTCAGCTAAAGTGCCTCGATCATGGGTCTGACAAAAATAGCCCGAGGCTCAGCGAAAAAGCGCTCGGATCGGGAAATGGCTTCTCGGCGGTCTAGAACAGTCAACAATCCACAAAGCGGACGCTAAGCCGTCGATTCACGCAACAAGCGAGAGGGCCATAGCCAAGCTGCACCAGACCGATACCGTCAGCCTCAGCAGCGATCAAATGCTTGATCTCAGATAGTCGACGGATGCTCGATTCCGTACGCTGATAGTTTGCCAGGATTGCGCTTGGATCGTGAACCATGACCTGACTGTGGGAGGAAGGAGGTGTTCAAAGCAAGCAGCAGGATGACGGAGTTGGTGCAGCCAAATCGCTACGATGATCGACCAAATTGGACCCGCATCGCCTGTCTCAGAGGCGAGGCGACGCGAGAGAAGAAAAGGGAACCAAGGGTCCCAGCGGCTTTCTGCGTCTGCATCCCGTGCATTTGTGCTAAAAATATTTCGCACAGATTGCCCTGGCACCTGTCAGAAAGGCAGCGTCTTCTCTCGGCTGACGGTACAAACAAAGAGGGCACTGGCACAATTCGGAGCAAGACAAGAGCATGCTACAGACCGAGATGGCTGACAATCGTGGCAAACGATGTGAACCGGCTTGAGCATTTGTCGGTATGTGTACACCCAAAGGTATTTCTTCCGCAGCGCTACAGCTGCCCAATGCCGAGACGTCTCGGCGATCTTCTCGCCCTTCATCTTTCCCACCGGGTGATTGAACAAGTAGAGGTTCAGAATAGGAAGCTCCTCCAAGCCCATCGAGACGGCCACGCGGTGCAGCCAGGGATCTCAGCGGTTGTCGTGCCACTCGGCAAAGATGGTCTGCTTGCACACCAGGCCGTTGCTGTCCGAGAATCGAAGGAGTCGCCACGACATCAAGCTTGCGCTTGGCCTGACCACAACGGCTTTTCTGCGTCGAAAGAAGGGTCGAAAGAGTGCCTCAAGTGGACATTAGAGGAGATCAAGGAATGTGCGCGGCAAGCAAGCCGGCGGAAAGTTGAGAGGGAGGGATCTACTGATGATCTCATCTTGACATCCCGATGCATGAGCGATCTTGCTGACGGAACTTGACGCCGCTCTTACACCTTGGCCAAAAGGAGATGAGGTTGAGCCGGCCGGTCAAAACTGTTCACAAGTCGTGGGTCGGGCCGGTCAATTTGCAAGCAATGCTGCCTTTGGCCGGTGAACAGAGCAAAGCGCCCAATGCCTCAGAGCTGGTATTGAACGGAGCCACTCCGGAGGATCTCTGGTTGGAGGCTCAGATGGATGGGCAGGGCTTGGCTGTCGTGGACCGTGGTGTTCAAGCAACGACAAATTTACCCCGCACGTCTGGCAGAGAAGCGTTCGCGCCGACACGCCACCGAGATGGACCCGCGCAAAATTCGGTTGAGATTCGGTCGCGTCGCTCGTTGCTCTCACAGACCCACCCTTCGACCCCGCCTAGCTTCTTATCGCATCGCAGTCACAATGGCGGTACTGGTTCAGTCGCTGTAGCCGCGAATGAATCAGGACGCAAGGCAGCAATGCGCTGCTCAGTGTTTCATCTGTGTACGACCCATGTACAGTCGCCTGAACTTCTGTTGGAAGGGAACAGACCAGGCGAATAAGAACAAGTAAAAAGGGCAAGCGTATCAGCACCAGGTCTCGGGTCGAGCAAGGACTTGGAGGCTGGTCCGAGCGTGACGGAGTCGAGTAGATGCCAAGGTGGTGTGCGCCGTTGCTTCCATGGCAGGGCAAAGCGCTGCGCGATCAAGGCGATTTCATATAGTCACCGTCGGAGAATCGCCGGGGATGCCCCGAGGCTGCTCCTTTCCTTGCGAGAGTAGCGCTGCTGCTGAAAAAGGTTGTCTGAAATTGTAATCTCTGCCCTGCGCCGCTGCAGTGCAATTTTGAGCGTGGGTGCAGCTCGCTGCCTCTTCGGTGCGGACCAATGAATTATTTCGCCGTTGGAAGCCCAAGGCTGGGCCGAGACACTTCCAAAAGAACTCGAGAGGCAGCCGACGAGTGTCCACACTTACGCTTTTGCCCTGTTCAGCATTCTTGCCGGACCTTGGACTCATCCTCCCCTCCTCGTCTTGCAAGGTATAGACTCGGCCAAGGGGTTCCTTGCTGCTTGCATCTTGGTATACTTCAAGCATTGCTTCGACCTCTCTCCTTCTCGATACCCATCCAGCATCACCAACTACCATCCTTGCTTGACAACCACGATCGCATCTCCTCATATCCCCGGGCACCATCTTCCATTCCCTTGGCTCTTCGTCTCTACCAATACCAGCAACAGCTTCAAAGTTGTCTCCAGCACCCATATCAGCAACTCTGCTACAGTCCAGAACTAGCCAGCTCCCTTTCAGCACTCTCTCGACCGCTCCTAGGTTCCCTTGATCTCCATCGCCGCCAGCCGTCTACACAAGCGCAAGGTTCGAATTGTACTGCCAAGCTTAGCTTTCGGTGCAGCGCCAGTGTCCCTCGTTCATCAAGCAAGCATCAAGCTTCGTCAAGACAAGCTTCTCCCGCATCATTAAGCTCAGAGGCGATCGCTTTCGTGCAGAAAAGGCTTCCTGCCCGGGCTTTCCTTCGCCCCAACAAGCGTGCAGAAGGCTGCTTCTTCGCCTCCCTCACCAGAAGTACATTTCGTCGTCTGGACAAGCTCGGCTTATCTGCACGGGCTTTGACTGCTGATCTTTCTGCTTCAGGCGGACCGAGGACTGCTTCCTACGAACAGCCAGCTCATTTGCTTGCGTCGGTTCAACTTTGCTTCCAGAATGTCGTCTCCTTCGACTCAAACCACGTCGAACGCTGCTGCAAAGCAGATGCCAGTGTCTCACAAGGCTTCCGCACCAACTGACGCTCACGCAAGCATGCGCTCGACCCATAGCTTACGTCCGCAGTCGCTCTCGCATTCCCTCGCCCGCGGACAGTCCTCGGACGCATCCGACTCCTCGGGACTCTCTTCGCCTACAACTTCGGATTCGCCTTCAGCGCCCCCTTCTTCCACTCCGACATCTTCGGGGATCTCCTCTCCTCTTGAAGAGCTCCAAGAACCCAACATGTCCAAGCCTGGCTCGCAAACCGTCTCGAAGTCTCCACGCCGCCCGACAAGCGAGCTTCTCTTCAATCAATGGAGGCCAACGTCCCACTTTCTCGGCCCGCATGGCTGGATGAACGATCCCTGCGGCCCTTCCTACGATTCACGCACCGGTCTCTACCATCTATGGTATCAATGGAACCCCAATGCGTCCACCTGGGGCAGCATCTGCTGGGGACACGCCTACAGCCGCGACATGATTCACTGGACTTCTCGCCCGGCACCTGTTATCGTCCCCGGCGCTAATCACGACTCGGAGGGTGTCTTCACCGGCTGCGTCCTTCACCGATCTCCTCTTGGCACTGCGAAAGAAGCTGCTCAGACGTGCGAGATGACCGCCCTCTACACGGCCGTCTCCCAGCTGCCCATCCACCACACGCTGCCTTACAGCCCCGGATGCGAAAAGGTGGTCCTCTCAACGTCGACGGATGGAGGCGAGAGCTGGATCCCTCAAGGTGTCGTTCTCAATGGGCCGCCCGAGCATCTCGATGTCATCTCGTGGCGTGATCCCTACATTGCGCAGTGGCCGGTGCTGGATGAGCTGCTGGGTCGAGCTGACCAGGCACCTGGCCTCTACGCCCTCATCGCGGGCGGTATCAAGGACCAGACGCCTACCACCTTCGCCTACTCGATCGACCCGACCGACCTCAGCCAGTGGACCTTCGTCGGAACGCTCGCCGACGTGGGCGTCAACTGCAAGGCTGAGCCGTACGGCGTCGATCTGGGCAAGAACTGGGAAGTGGCCAACTTCTTCACCATCGCCGACCAGGCTGGCAGCAGCGGTGCATCAGCCGAGTACCTTCTCATCAACGCAGAGGGCTGCATCGCGCCTGGACCCGCAAGAGCATCCATCTACATCCAGCTGGACCTCAACGCCACCAAGGTCGACAAGGGTGAGATTCGGCTCCAGCCCGCACACGTCGCCTTGCTCGACCACGGCTGCCTCTACGCGGCCAGCAGCTTCCACGACGAGAAGCACGACCGCCGGATTATGTGGGGCTGGATCACCGAGGACGACATGCCCGAAGATTACTACGACACGCAAGGCTGGTCCGGGCTCATCTCGCTCCCTCGTGAGCTGTTCCACCATCCTACATCGACGGAACTTGGCATTCGACCCGCCGAGGAGGTGTACAAGCTTCGTCAGGGTGCCCAGCTCATCACTCTCGCAGCCGAGGCTCTGGTGCCGTCTGCAACCCTGGAGCTGGGCGATGCTGTCGAAGTCGGTGCAGCGCCTGTCTCAGCGGTAGTCAGTCGATCGTATGAGGTCGAGATGGAGCTCTCTGCCGCACAACCGGGCCTGATCGTCGCGCACAGCAAAGACCTCTCCACACGCACCTCGATCTACCTCTCCGAATCGCAGCTCGTTGTCGATCGCACGCACTCGGCAGGCAAGCAGTCGGTGATCGCTCAGAACCTCGACATCAACACGTCCACCCTTCGCGCGCCGCTCTCCGCCACGCCGAGCGGCACCCACAACCTCCGGCTGTTCATGGACAACTCGGTGCTCGAGATCTTCGTGGACGATCTGGTGGTTCTGTCCACCCGGGTGTATCCGGATGCGGAGGATGTGGGGTTGTCGATTCTCCTTCGACCCGAGGTCGGCCATGCTGGGCAGATCAACATCTGGCAGGGCCTAGACAAGGCGCTTGTCGCCTAGAACTTTCGCATATCTTTCCCTCACTTTGTTAGCATACAGTCACGCGTTCATGTCACCTGGTCATCCAACTTGTTCTCATCCATTCTGAACGATGTTTCATTGAGATTGATTTGCTTAGAGGCCCTTTTCGGAGAGAGCAAAAGCGAAGGACCTAACAGCGGTCCAAACGCCCTGCTTCTCGTTGCTCTGATACTGCACATCTGCGCCCGGTGCGGTCTGGAAGAGGAGCAACAACGTTGCGGTTGGTGCAACAAAGTAGACCTCGCCACCGTCCTTGGCGTGGAGGGTGGCGATTTCGAGCGGGTACTGGGCGCCACGGGGGCCGGAGATGGTGAACGTTTTACCGGCGAGCTCAATCTCCCGGGTCGACTCTTTCAGCTCAGAGGCCGAGACGGAAGGTGCGGTGGCCTGGACGAAGACGTCGATCAGCTCGCGAATGCGTTCGGGCTCAAAGGACTTGGTGAAGGACGGTTGGGAGCCGTGCACGGCACGTGCGTCATCCCGGTCAAAGATGGCATAGTCCGCAATGCCAGACGCGGGGGGAAGCTGGATCTTGGCGATCTCGGAAAAGTCGAGGTTGGAGAGGACCGAGGCACGCTGTGGGGCAGAGAGGTCTGCGTTGGTCGCCTCCGTGCCGGAGCCAGTGTGCGGTCCGGGTTCGACGCCTGAGCCTGCCATGTTGATCTTGAAATGTGAGTGGGGGTGAGAGTGGGTTTGGGGGGTGATGTTTGCTGATCAGGAGTAAGGTGCTTGCGAAAGCAAGGGTTTATATACGAGCTTGAGCACGGGAGGGGTCGAGCAGAGGCCAGCTACCAGGCGGTTCCCGCCTCCACGTCGGTCAAATGTGTCAACGTCGTTGCTCGAGGGGCCGGAAGAAGTTCTTGCCATCGAGTGTGACGCAACCCGCTTTCTTCTTACACCATGTGGACCCTGGTTTTGTGTCATTCGGTCGCGTGCACGTCACTTGCAGATCCTTCCTGCCACATCCCCCTCATCCGCTTGGCTCAGCGAGGCTCCATTGTGCACTCATCTGCGCAGCACATCATGTGCGTCTGCAATCTTCATGTTGGTTCACGTCGTGGCCTGAAACGAGAGAGCTGGAGAATGTATGATGAGTGAGGATCATCATCGCAGCGCAAACAGACAGTCGCGTGCTGCTGCCCCGAAATTTCGGGTGTGTCAGCTACGGCCTCCACTTCTTCTTGCCGGTGTGACATCTAAGAGAAATTCGCCGACGCCGCTCTCTGTCTTGTTTCGTAGCCCCTGTTCTCGTCTCTCTGCCGGGTCTAGCCGTCGCACACGACGGTCATATCAAGCTGGCACATTCTTGTCTTCAGGGAGATGCGTTCCAACAGACGAACGATGGCTTAGAAGCGTGTGAGCTTTTGTGGTGAATGGCATCGAAGCCCGTGAGGCGAAAGTCGAGACAAAAAAGAAGGCGCCAAAAAAGCGGGTAAGAAAAGTTGGCTTGAAACACCGACTGGGTCTCGGATCGGGAGATCCACCCTGGGTCCACGAGCGGCAAGGCTACAGATGGTGACGCTTGCCTCTTCTGAAGAACGCCAGCCGACATTGGCATACGCCATATGGACCGGGTCTAGAGTCATTGGCTTATGCCTCGTCTTATTGTGGCGGGAGTGGCTTGATGAAGCGATCGATTCGGATCGCCGGTGTGACAGCCGTCAGAGTGGTCTTCATTTCGGCCGTTGCAAGCGATCCGTTCTTCTGTTTTGCTTCATCTGACAACGACCTCACTTGACAACGGCACGGTCTGAGCGTGGGAAGCTGACCCGTCGAGCGGCTTTGATGCCTGGTGGCAAAGTCATCGGCGGTTCATGTCGAGTCGAAGGGCTTAGGGTGGCCGAGCCTGAGAGAAGTTGGTGGCACGTCCCTTCGCCGTTGCACAGACGAGCGTGAGGACAGACGCCACTTCATCTCGGACTGTGGCGTGAGAAAGTGAGAGAACGCGGCTTAGTGGAAACAAAAAGGGACGGTTGATGTCTTCCCTGTCACTCGCGGCCACATCAGGAACATTGACAAGGGCGGTGGATGGGTCAGGAGGCTTCCTTGCAGGGCCGGGTTGGGTGGGCGAATGCGGAACTGCATGGGACAGCCACACCGTTTCAGACGAAGTCATGGGTATCCACCGGCTCGGCATCGCACTGCAGGTACCTGCCTTCAGCTTGCTTGCATGATTGTTGAATGGCGAACATCCGCGTCCCTGTCGATGGAGCTGCTACGCTTCGCGAATAGGCCCTCTTCACCATCAACTTGTCGATCGGTTTGACTGGCGTCGAAATGCCAGACGTGACCACATCCGAGTTTTCCGAGGTGGGCTGAGGTCTGTTCATATGAAGATCTCCGTGGCTCCTTCCTCCTCTCGTGGCGGCTAGTGCCTTTCGCAACATCCGCCCGGCAACCTGATCGAGCGTGTCCAACGTGGGCTTCGGAAAACCATACGGCCTTCGCCCCCGTCATTGTACAGTATATATAAGCTGTCTTGCCATCCGATAGTGCCTCCTCAAAGCATCCCTCTCACGTCTTCCTCTTCCGCTGCGCTTCGTCCCACACACGATGAGCGACCCGGCCGCGTCAAACTCCACAGGCATCTACCTGCACGCCACCAAACCCGACACCCTCCCCATCTCGGTCGCCGATTGCGAAGGCCCTTACCTCATCCTCGTCTTCCTCCTCACCCTCCTCTGTGGCGTCAACTGCGCCCTCTACGCCGTCTACATCCACCTCTTTGGCGGACGAAATCGCGATCCTCTCCTCCTACAGCTAGCCGTCTTCATCTCGGTCGCGTGCAACATCGTGCTAGCCTTCTACGGCTTCATCCACTTCTACCAGTCCGAATTTTTCTTCCTCTACTCGACCCCGGGATTGGACGTCAACGCCATCAAACCTTATGTGCTGCTATACCACATATTGCAGGCGATACCCGAATCGATCGGGCAGATCTACTTTGCGCTGCGCATCGCGAAGCTGTTTGATCATCGCAGGCTCCTCACGCGTTTCGCACTGGGGGTGGTGTTGGTGGGTGTGATCGTTCAGTTTGCGCTCATGACCTGGTTCGGAGCGGCTTTTTTTAGGGTGGGTCTCAAGAGTCGACTCTCGCGCGCACCTTGGGTGAAAGACATCCTTTCGGTGTGGTGCGTTCTGTTTATTGCCATCGAAGTGGCTATGACGGCAACGACCATTGCGCGCTTACTCGTGCTCAGAAGACAGACAACGATGGATGCGGCAAGAAGAGTCATCTTCAAGCTCGCCGTATACTCGTTGCAGGGGCAGGTGCTGCTCACCGCATACTCGTTGACGAGCCTGTGGTTCTTCCGTCACAGCGCAACGGGTTGGTACATGCCATTCTATTTGCTTAATGGCGCACTGTACACCATGGTGCTGTTGGCGAATCTGATCTACAGAAGTGCGGTGGGCGCGGCGATGAAGGAAGCACAGAGCAATTACGGGGCCAGCCACTCGGCCAAGCAGCGCGTAGCAGAGCTGAACGTTATCAGCCTCGTGAGGAGCGGGCCGCAAGGAGACGCGCCGCAGCCATCCGGCCTGAGGAGCCTCACGCTCAGCAGAGGGCTCACGAGTCGGGTTGGCGAGGAAAGGACCGACGAACCGTGGAAGGCCGATTCGCCTAGATCGTGGACCCGCTCATACAGTTGACTTTGTCAACTCGTTTGGCTTCTTATTACTCTCTTTGTACCATCTGACTGTCGTTTCACTTTGCAATTGCCTTTCGCTCAGTCCACTCTTCTCAACTCGTACACACGCGCACGGTCTGGGAATCGGACAAGATGCAAACGCCACCATCCATTTCGACTTGAAAGTCTCAGCGCTCGAGATACACGTCCCAAGCCACCTGTTCGATCTGGGCCCGGGGCGCCTCGCGTCCCGTCCACCTCTGGAACTGGTGGCATCCCTGTTCGAGCAAGATCGTGATGCCTGGGCAAGCGGTCCAGAGCTTCCTACCCTTGATGGGCGCCGTCGCCGCATTGACCTGCTCGACGAGCTGCAGCAGGCTCGTCAGATACGGTTTGTAGCTCATATCGATGACCACGCCTCCTGCTGGGTTTCGCAAAATGGCAGTCGGAATATGGATGAGGTCCGTTGCGGTGGGGTCGAGCGTTGCGCCTTCAGCGGGGATGTTTGAGACGACGATGGAAGGTGACTGGTCCGCTGGCAGCGCGGCGATTTGATCGAGCGATTCGAGCACCTGAACGTTCCATTCCACCGGCACCTCCTTCGCCAACTTCTCGGCATTCGCCAGCGTACGGTTGAACAGCAGAATCCGCTTCACACCGAGCTGGTACAGCGCAAACAGCGCAGCACGCGCCGATCCCCCCGCACCGATCACCAGCGCCGTCAGACTCGGATCCGCCAGATGGACCGTGCGCAACGAACGACGAGCCAGCGTCTCGATCGCGATCCAATCCGTGTTGTCCCCCACCAGCGACGTCACGTTGCCCTTACCATCGCGCACGGGGATCACCGTGTTGACCGCGCCGATGGCCTTCGCCTCGTCCGTCACGTGGTCCAGCAGCTTGATGATGTTGAGCTTGTGCGGGATGGTGACGCTGGCACCGCCAAAGTTGGGGGCCTTGATGAACGCTGCGAGGCTGTCGTCCACCTCCTGGGTCTCGAACAGCTCGTACTGGTGCGGCAGGCCCAAGGCTGCAAATCCGGTGTTGTGCAGCACAGGGCTGAGACTGTGGCTGATTGGGCTGCCGAACAGGGCAAACTTCAGCGGTTCCGCCTGACCGATGAGCGCCAACGCCGTCTGCACCTGTCGGAACGTCAGCTGGCCCGGCGCCGCCTTGAACGGCATCGCCTCGTGCGTAATCGGCGTAAACACCGGGTTGACGATCCGACTCAGCTGCCCCACAGCACCCATGTTGACCGCCAGCAGCGGTTTGGTCGCCGTGGCAGACACGCGGGCACGGAAACGCTCCAGACTGTAGTTGTCCTCCATCGAATTGGCCTTGCCGATGATCTTGGCAATGTCGCCGATGCGGCACGCCTTTTCGTAGATCTGGGCGGTCGACTCGCTCTCCCAGTCCAAACGGCCGGACCAGTCGTGCCACGAGGCGATGATCTGACTGTGGCCCTTGGCGGCGATGACGGCGGAGAGCAGCTCGTCGTCCCAGCCGAGCTCGAGGTCGATGTACTCGCACCCGTGGCGTAGGGCCAGGCTGATGAGTTCAAAGTATTCCTTCTGCAGTCCGTCGGGGAACATACCGCCTTGCGACTGGGTGCGGACGGTGAAGACGATCGGCAGCGAAGTGCGGTGACGCAGAGCGGCGAGCTGGTTCTTGACGTACTCGGTCGGAGGGACCTGCGACTTGGTCACTGGCTGTCCAGAGGGATCGAGCAGATCCGCACGGAACTCAAGCGCGTCCGCTCCCGTCTCCATGCTCCGGATCAGCTCGAGGTTGGGCAGCAGATCCGGGAAGGTGAGGCTGAGAAAGTACGTTCGTCGGCCGCCCTTTCGGCTGTCAATGACGAGATCCTCGATGCGGTTCGTGTCTTGGCCAGTGATGAACTTGAAAAAGCGCGTCACCTCGGTCTCAAGCCCGAATCGCTTCTGAATCGTGAACGAGGCACTGGGCACATTGCTCGCGCACGGCTGAACGGCGAGCGACTCGCCTTCCGAGTACGAGACGAGCTCGGCGGACGAGCAAGCGCTAAACCAGGGATTGCGGCGGTGGTAGACATCCATCACCGGCTCGCCGTAAGCGGGACGGTCGCTAGTCTCGAGGAATTTGACAATCGCATCCGTGTCGCGAACGATGTAGACCACCGGACCCTTCGTCTGCGCATATTCTGCCAGGATCTCTCGGCAAGCTTCGGTCTCGACAACACCGCCGCCGAGCGAGATAAGCGCATTGGTGGGGTTACGCACGATCAACTCTTGCAGGATCTCGAGCTCCATCTGTCGGAAAGCGGGCCAGCCGTTCTGCTTGACGAAATCGCCCAGACCATCCTTGGCAGCGAGCTTCTCGTTGAACACGACATCGGCGTCGACGAACGTGCGTCCGAGCGCAGCGGCACCGATGGCACCCAGGAAGGTCTTGCCCGAGGCACGCATGCCGATGCAAATGATGCTCGCATCCTTGCTATACTTGCGCGGGGTCAGGGCTCGGCTGGTCGTCAACTGAGACAACGAGACGCCGTGCGTGCCGTTGGCACCTGCGACGCTAGCCTTGTTGAAGTGCGAGGGCGAGATGCAGAGACTGGGCGAGCACTCTGGGTCGACACCGTGCGCTCGGATGCCGAGCTTGCGCTCCAGGTCATCCCACCAGTTGGGCCACGTCTTTTCCACACATCGCTTCTCTTCCAAGATGGCGCCGGGAGCCAAGCTGGCAAGCACGGAGAATGCCATAGCCACACGGTGGTCGTCGTAGCAGTGGACGCGAACGTTGGCGCGCAGCTGACGGTAGTCGATGCCAAAGATCTCGAGGCCATCCTCGTGCTCCTTGGTGTCGACGCCGAACTTGGCGAGCTCATCCATCATGGCTCGAATTCGGTTGCACTCCTTGACTCGCTGGTTGGCGATGCCAGTGATGCGGGTTGAAGCGCGAGCAGTCGAGGTCGAATCGTTGGCAGCAGGCTGAGCAGCGACGGCAAGAAGCACCGATGCAGTCAAGAAAGCATCCGTCATAGGCTCCATGTCGACCAGCCCGATCTGGCGAAGTTGGCCGACGGGGGGTCCGGTGACCGTGGTCGAGGTTGCGGTCTGAACGACGGTGCAGCCCATGGGCTCGAGGACCTCCTTCGCGAAGCGTGCATCCCCTTGCAACGAGGCAGAGCCGATGTTGGGGACCGTGCATTCGGTGCCAGTAATGGCGGCGATGGCCAGAGGGTAGGTAGCACTGCTGGCATCGCTCTCAATGTCGTAGACGTCAGGCGAGACGTACTGGCCCTTGGGAATGCGGTATGTGTTCGAAGGACGACCCGAAGCAGCATCGACGAGACGCTCGACCTTGATGCCAAAGGTGGCCATCATGGCGATGGTCATGTCGATGTAGAGCTGCGAGATGACCTGACCGCCGACGAGCTCGAGCACGACCTCCTCCGCAGCGTAGGGAGCGCAGAGAAGGATAGACGAGACATACTGCGACGAGATGGTGGCCGAGAGCTGGATCTTGCCACCCTTGAAGCCGTGCGTGGTGCCCTTGACGGCGAGGGGCAAGCAGCCTTGACCTTCAAGGTAGTCGATGGAAGTGCCGTTGGATCGAAGAGCATCGACGAGCGGTCCGATGGGGCGCTCCTTCATTCGCTTGTTGCCGGTAATGACGACAGGCTCCTGGTTGCCATCATTGCGAACCAAGCTGACGACGGTGGCCATGAAACGAGCAGCCGTTCCGGCATTCTGCAAGTAGATCTGCTTGTTGTTGGCGGGACGTCCGAGGGCGCCACCGTTGCCGTGAACGACGATGGTCTCTCCGCCGTCCTCGAACTCGAAGCGAGCGGCTTGCAGATCGTGCAGGCCGGCCATCATGACCTGAGTGTCGTCCGAGTGAAGCATGTTGCGCAGGCGGCACGTGTTTCCAGCCAGAGCGGCGAGAACGAGAGCGCGGTTGGAGATGGACTTGGAACCAGGGGTGGAGAGGGTTACCTTTGGGTTGTTGGGACGCTCCAGGATTGGCGTGACGGTGGCACCGAGCGAGAGCACTCGGCGGATGATGTCGTCGCTGACGGTAGAAGCCTTGTCCTCGACAGTGTCACCGATGGAACTGAGCAAGACAATCTTCTTGTCGCTGCCCGAGTTCTTCTTGTCGACCTTCATGATGTCCAGCAGACGGTCCATGGTGACGTCGAGCGACTTGGCGAGGCGAGTGACGCGCGAGTCGTGGAGCGAGACGGGCAGATCGTATTCCTTGAGACAGCGAGTGAGACGGCCAATGGCGACTTGACTCAGACCGTGCATGTAACGAGCGACCTCGGCTTCGAGGATCATGCCGATGGAGATGCACTCTCCGTGGAGCATCTCGGGTGTCAGCACGGCCTCGATGGCGTGACCGATGGTGTGTCCGAAGTTGACGAGATTTCGAAGGCCAGTCTCCTTCTCATCGATGGTGACAATGTGAGCCTTGACACCGACAGAGCCGCGGATAACATCGAGCAAGAGCGACTGAGCTTCGGTGCGCGTGTCGAGGGTCCTGCCTTGATCCAAGGGAGCGTCCTTGGCGAAAGGCCCAAGTACGGCGGAGCGAATGGCGGGTGCGCTGGACTCGAGCTTGGCAAAGTCGATGGGATCCCAGATTGCTGCCGTTTTTACCACCTCGGCCATACCGTTGCTGAACTCGCGTGGCGGCAGCGTCTTGAGCCAAGCGGCATCGATGAAGACATAATTGGGCTGGTGGAAGCTGCCGATGAGATTCTTGCCGAGTGGGTGATCGATCGCCGTCTTGCCGCCAACAGCCGAGTCGACCATGGCAAGGAGCGTGGTGGGAATCTGGACAAACTTGAGGCCACGCATGAAAGTGGCCGAGACGAAGCCGACAAGATCGCCAATGACACCTCCGCCGACAGCAAGAACAACGGCATCACGAGTGACGCGGTGCTCGAACATCCAATCCTCGATGGCGTTCTTGCCTTCTCTGCTCTTGGAGGCCTCGCCAGGCGGGATGACCTTGGTGAGTAGCCTCCAGGTGTGAGATGAGGAGAGGTCGGCTGCGGCCTTTTCGAACTCGCGGCGGAAGGCGGTAGTGACGCTGCATCTTGACTCGAGGTGCTGGTCGGTGATGAGAACGTAGGTGGAAGAAGGAAGCGTGGCGAGCAGCGTCTTGGCGATGTGAGGGATCAGGTGGTAGCCGAGGTGAATTGGGGTGTCCAAGCATCGCAGCGTGTGAATGCTGGCTCCCGAACGCGGATCGGTGGATGGCGGAGCATGATAGGAGGGCGTCTTTGTCCTGAGCACGGGCTGCTCGGTCGAAGGTGCTGCCACCATGTTGAAGGGAGGAAGAGGTCGAGGAACGAAGAAAGCGTTCCGAGACCCAATGCAGTCAGGCTGCTTTTAAAAGATGAAGGCGGCTTCTCGAAGAGAGTAGGACTTAACGGCTGCAGCTGCTAGGTGTGGCCTACGGGCGTGAGCCGCGGACAGGCTGGAAGATCGAAGTCGTTGATCGGCCAACGAACGAGAGACGGGCTTCGAGGGCGAAGTGACAGACCAACGTTGACGGCAGAGGTTGAGCTAATCGAATGTCTTGCTGAGCTTGACCTGGCAACGATGTGTGCGCAAGCGTTGGCAACTCAGGCAACAGGCAGACTGATCTGGATCAGAGGATGGTGAGGTGGGGATGTGGAAGCAGATCAAGTCGAGAAGGATTGAGACCAAACGTCGCTCGACAAGTGGGCTCATTTGCAGGCCAACACGGCCAATTTCCTCCAGCCTGGAATTATAGAGACAAAGAAAAGCAGCATCAGCGGCCTCTCTTCGGTGTTCTGACTCAAATAGAGCCCAGCCTCTCGCAGGCCTGTTGACATCGTTCTCACACTTGTTGATTATTCGAAGGACTCTGGGCGCTCCTGAACTCCAGCTGTTACCCTCAATGAAGATCCGACATGTCCATTGCGGCGGGTTTAGATGTATAACGAGACGTCAAGCTGTCCTGATCTAGCTGTGAGAAAGCAGGTGAAAAATGACTCGACTCATGCAGACTCATCTCCTGCCGCTTTTTCCTGTTGCATTTTTCTCCAGATATGCGGGTCTGCAGATCTTCTTACCGCGCGAGAGAAATCAGACCCTGAGATGCTGCAACTCAAGACTCTCGCTTGTTTGCAACAGTCGACGTCTCCCACGCCTCACAAAGCAGAGAGGGTCATGGTCCGGTGAATGCAGATGTGATTGAGATGCAAAGGTAGTGCATGAGAGAAACAGGTGACAAGCAGAAATGGAGTAGATGGAATATCGCTCACTTCTTTGACCTTCCGATCTTCTTGCCCTCGAAGCCGGGTCTTGCCTTTCCAAAGGAGGGCTTCTTCCCCACAGGCGTCTTGGACTTGGACAGCGTCGACGATGATCCCTTCTTGTTGCCGTTCTTGCCACCCTTAGCCGCCTTACGAGCTGCAATGTTGTCCTGGCGCTTCTTCTGGCGGTCGGCCTGCTTCTGTGTCTCCTGCTGTTGCCTCTCGTTCCACGCTTTGCTCGACTTTTCCTTTTGCTTGTCCTTGCGCTTGACCGCCTTCTTGAGCAGCTTCTCGTCGTCGCGGATCTTGACACCCGTCGCCGAGGCGAGCACCTTGTCCCACTGCTTCTGCTCGTCCAGCTCGGACACTTTGGCAGAGAGCGCATCGGGTGCGTCGCCCATCTTGGCGGTCAGCTTGGCGCGTCGGGCCTCTTCCTGCCTCTTTCGGCTTTCGAGGACCTGAAGCGCGGCCTTGGGGTCGGATGGCAGCGCAAGCCTGTTCTTCTTGCCGGAAGCTGACGAGTCAGGAATGTTTGCTCCTGACGCACCCACAGGCTTGAAGTCGAGAGATGAAAAGTTGAGCGAGCTGCCGTTGACATCAATGCTGGACGCGCCTGCACCAGCAGCGCCGTTGCGCTGGTCGCCATACCCCGGCTCAGCCACAAGGAGCGCCGGTGCCTTGGTGGCAACATTGAACGTGTTGCTCGACTTCTGCCCGTTGGGGGCGTTGTCAATGCCAGCGCGCTTCGCCTTAATGTTGGCCTTGGCTGCCGCCCTGGCATCCTTCTTCTCTTGCTTCTTGCGTTCGCGTGCGTCGAATCGCTGTCTGCGACGCTCTTCCAGGAGTTCGTCCTTGGAGCTGATGACACTGCTTCCGTCTTCCGATGCATCGTCGGTGGCGTCTGTCGGGAGGCCTCGCTTTCGTTGAAGCCCTGCGATCTTGGCGTGCAGCTTGGCACGTAGCGCGTCGATCGACGCTTTGCGCTCGCCTTCCGTCTGGACGTTCTTGATAGCAGGACTCTTGGCAGCATCGGTAGCTTGGGTGGAAGGCTTGGGTGGAAGGTCTTCCTCATCGGAATCTTGCATGTCATCATCAGTGTCACCTGCTGCGCCGTTCGGCCCGCCTCTGATTTCGTCGTCCTCATCATCATCGTCGGCAGACACCATGCCCTCAATGTCCATATCCAGATCCGAATCGGCTTCTGCTGCCTCGCGAGCTGCCTTGGCCGCAGCGCGTTCAGCTTGGATGTCGGTGACAGTGGCAAAGTTGTCTGGGTCGAGCCTTTGCTTCTTTGCCTCGCGCAGCTTGTCCTTGCGCTCTTTCGCCTCGATCTCTGACTTGGCCTTCTTGCGCTTGTTCTTCATGTACTTGGACGAAGCGCCGTCCTCTGCGAGGTCGTCGGCGTCATCGCGTGTGAGGTAGAACTGCGGTGGGATGAGGTGGAGGAGCGAGGTGAAGGCGCTGTTGTGCTTCGTCAACGAGTCGATGTACTTGCCCGTAAGCACAGTGGAGGAGACGCTTGCTGACGTTGAGGCGGAGGCTTCTGCGTTGGTATCAGTGCCGTTGACCTTGGTCGTCTTTGGCGACTTGGAAAGCTTGGTGGGTGTCTTCTTGGGGCTTGTGCCGTTGGGAAGGGCCGAGGTGGACGCCTTCGCTGAGGCTACCTTTAATGCCGCCATATTGACGAAATGATCAAGAGACAGTTTGATGCCGTAGCTAGAGACGAGTGCAGTGTGGGAGGCAATGAATGTGACAGTGTCGTGAAAGGTTGCACTTCAAGCAAGAAGATTCGCCAGAAAGGTAGAAGGTCTCTTCCGTTCGTTCCTCGTTCCACCTGGAAGAAACTAGAAGACGTACAAGCAAGCCTGCTGTATATCGTCGTCGATGGTGCCCGGTTGGAGAGTGCAAGCTTGTGATCCTGGCCGCGCTGGTGATGGTCGTGGTTACTTTCAGGCAAGGTGAGCTGGACGAGGATATCCCAGCCAGCCTCTCAGCTCGCCTCGATTTCCAAAATTTCATCTGCGAGCGAAGAAAAAAAATCTCGCGGCAGCTGAGCTGCAGTCTAAATCGGGGCCGATTGGCTCAGTTGGACCCTGTTTGCCTCTCTCGCCTGTGACTTTTTTCTTCTGAAATTTTTGAGCAGGCTGCACTCCACACAAGCATCGACCTAGACCACCTGCTCAGCCTTGTCCTCCTCCTTCTTCATCAAAGAACGTCAAGATGGCGACACAGATTCCACAGAGGTCAGTCAAAAGGCAACGTCTAGTGAACGAGAAGGCGGCGCGCGAGGCTGCCTTGCTCCAATCACAAGGTCAACTTGGTCCGTCCACCGAGACGCTCGTCATCCAGTTCCAGTCCGGTCAAGATGGCACACTTCTCGGCCCTACCATCAACCTGCCAGCCTCGACAGGGCAGAAGGAGCTGCAGGCTATCATCAATCAGCTCAGACGTCAGCTCAAGCAAGCACAAGGTCCAAAGAAGCGATCGATAGACGACCCAGAAGCCAGCTCGGACGATGATGATGACGACGACGACGATCTTCCATATGCCTTCCACGTCGACCTGCAACAGCTCACAGCCAGCGCAGGCATCGACACAGAAGAGAAAGTGGAACTGGTCAAAAGCAACGCACGACTGCCGATCAACGACTCGCTCACCCAGGACGTGCTCAGTTCCCAAGCAGCAAAGAAGCTCGGTCTCAGCCAGGAAGACACGCTCACGGTCGTCTTTGAGCCGCAGGCGGTGTTCAAGGTCCGACCCGTCAGCCGATGCTCCAGCACCATGAGCGGTCACGCTTCGCCGATTCTTTGCAGTACCTTCTCGCCCACCGGCTCTCTTCTCGCAACAGGTGCGGGTGACAAGACCGCCCGACTGTGGGATCTGGATACGGAAACACCGATGCACACGCTCGTCGGGCACTCGAATTGGGTCCTCTGCGCCGAGTGGGAGGGTCGGGAGCGCAAGCTCGCTACCGGCGGCATGGACGGCGAGGTGTGGATCTGGCAAGCGCTGGATCCCAACTTCACAGGTCGCAAGGGTTGGCTCTCACGGACGGGCAAGCAGGTGGACGAAGAATGGCAGGCCGAGCAGGAACAGCAGGAAAACGGCGAGGATGCGAAAGCAAAGATGGGCGTCAAGCAGCGTCGAGCAGCGCGCAACGCCGCGCCTTCGGGCAAACCTCTGCGCGGACACACCAAGTGGATCACCTCGCTCTCGTGGGAGCCCATCCACGTCAATCACATCAACCCGCGTCTGGCGTCCAGCTCGAAAGACGGTACGGTTCGCGTGTGGAATCCCACCCTGGGCAGGTGCGAGTACGTGCTCGGCGGACACACCGCTTCCGTCAATTGCGTGCGTTGGGGTGGAGAGGGTGCGATCTACACCGCTTCGTCGGATCGAACTGTCAAGGTGTGGTCTGCCGAGGGCGGCAAGTTGATCCGCAATCTCAACGAGCATGCGCATTGGGTCAACACCATTGCGCTCTCGACGGATTTCATCCTTCGCACTGGACCCTTCGATCACACTGGTCGTGCCTCTTCCACCGCTTCCACTCCGTCTTACGTCCAACCCTCGGACGAGGATGCGCACGCCTCAGCGTTGAAGCGGTACAAAGAGGCCACTGGGTCCGGTAGTCTTCCGGAAACGATCATTACCGGCTCAGACGACCACACGCTCTTCCTGTGGCCTCCTCAGATCGGAGGCACCGCCGCGACGCCCAAGAAACCCATCGCCCGTCTGACGGGCCACCAAAAGACGGTCAACCACGTCGCCTTCTCCCCCGACGGCAAAAAGATCGCCTCGGCATCGTTCGATAACAGTGTCAAGCTGTGGGATGCGCAGTCGGGCAAGTTCATCGCGACTCTTCGTGGGCATGTGGCATCCGTGTACCGATTGGCTTGGTCGAGCGACTCGAGACTGCTCGTCAGCGCTTCGAAGGACTCGACCCTCAAGCTCTGGGATCCGATCAAGACGTTTAAGATCAGGAAGGATCTGCCGGGTCACACGGACGAGGTGTACTGTGTTGATTTTGTCGCTGATAAGGTCGCCAGTGGTGGAAGGGATAAGAATGTTAAGATCTGGAGGCATTAGCATCGTTTCTCACAGCAATCAGCAACACTTTCAGAGCATCGCACGAACTGAAGGTGTGATACAATTTTGGTGGTGAATCTTGTTCATTGCGTGTCAACACAGCCCGAGATGCTGGAAGAGCGCCGGAATGAAGCCCGCACTGAACAACCCAATGTTCGTGTACACAATGACCTTGGTCAGCACATCCGCATCGTAGTGCTTGACCTCCTTCTCGACCTCTTTTGGTGTGGTACCCTTGACGTCTGCTGCCAAGTTCCTCGCTAGCTGCTCGTCGGGCGGGATGAAGTTGGGATGTGCTCTAGACTGTGTCAGTGGGATGGGAAGGTCCTGTTGTACGGGGGAGTCGGTCGAGTCCTCGTCGTCGCCGGCGGAGGTTCCGATGGTGAACTGGATCTTGCTCTTCGGCTTGCGACCGGCCGGTGACAGCGCGCGACGCATCTCGATGGGGTTCGGACTAGGGGTGCGGGACGGGACGGGCGAATGCATAGGTGACCGCCCCAGAAGAGGGGACGAGGTGGAGAGCGGACTGAAAGAGCCGTTGAGACCATACCGGGGATCGGCACTGCCGCGTCGACTCGAAGTGGGGGACCACACCGGCGACTGGATGGTCTGCTGATTGCCACTCTCATCCGTGACGATGATCTGCGATGGCAGGTCGAGGACTGAGGGGACAGCGCTGAGGTCGGCCAGCGGGATCTTCTTGTAATCGCTCGCAGGCGTGTAGTGTCGTCGTGGCAGACTGAAGCCGATCAGCTCGTCGACAAGACGGAATGTGGGTGGAAGGATGACTTTGCACGCTGTCTTGACAATGACTCGCAAAAGAAGCACGTTGACCAGCCCGATGACCATGACCAGTCCTCGCTTGATCCACCTCTCTGCTGCACCTGCTACGGGGATCTGAATCAACGGTGTTGTCGGCACCGTGATATTGGCAGCCTGATATCCGGCAAGCGGATCAACGAGCTTCGAAAAAGGATGGAAGAGCGGATCGGTGTTGAGCACCATCCCGTATCGGATGCCGGTCCATCTCGCTAGCGCGACCCCCATGGCCACCGAGATGAATGCAATGGCGTCTTCGAAGCAGGGACAGTCGTCGACTGGCTGCGGGTGCACCGACACCATGAGCAGACCTGCAGGGATGATGGCGATGGGCACGGTCCAAGAGTTGATCTTGACAAACTGCTCAATCTGGTCGAAGAAACCCCATTGGACCGCTGTGATGGCCGCGCCGAGTGCTGATCCCGCAATGCAGTCGATGATGGAATGCATGCCTGCATAGATTCGTCCGTACACGACGCTGGTTGCGTAGAACAGCAGACCGGCTTCCCAGAGCCACGAGTCGAAGAGTGCCGAGCCCGTGCTATCCAGCTGAGCGGCTTCCCGCATCTTGCGCACCCAGAGGTAGATGTAGAGGGCGATACTAACGCTGTTGGTCGAGTGCGTCGAAGGGAAGCCGTATTCGAGATGATGCGTGCCTACAGTGAGACGCGTGACGGGCGGCGAGTAGGGTCGCGGAATGCAAAAGAGGTCCTTGATCGCCGACGAGATGTAGACGCCAAAAGCGAGCACATTGATGAGTCCCCTCCCGAATCGTGGGCTGCCCAACCAGAACACCATCGGCAGAAAGACCAAGAAGAAGGAGTGCGTGCCCAGCAGCGACGTGTTGACAAAGTATCTGTCGAGCCAGGGTCTTCGAATCCAGTTCTGATGACGCTCGTGAATGGGAGCTTCCTTTCTCAATATCGCAACGATGATGCGTCTAAGGAAGGCTATTGGTCGCGGAAGATATGCGTCGTATACGGCATCGTCTTGCAGACCTATCGAGGTGGTGAGCTCGTGTTCGGCGACAGAGTCCTTGTCGGTCGATTTGACGTAGGAGGAGCCGCGAAGGAGACCGATGCGCTCGATCTTTTCGTGCTTCTGAATGTGACCGCGTTTGTGCTTCTTGTCGCCGTCCGAGCTGCGGTCGGTGTTGACGGCGAGCGAAGGACGTGTGGGACGGGACGACGAGGCAGGAGCGGCACCGTTGCTGCCAGAGATCTTGCGGTCCTCGTCTGCGCTCGAGGTGGATGCCTCGCGTACGGCGGGCGCACGGCGTTGGTGCAGGTTGGCAGATACGGAGCCTGCGGTCATAGTGGAAGACGATGTCGGGCTAACTCTGGGGAGGTATGAGTTGCATCGAACAGAGTCGCAGGGCGGTCTCCAGCCGTGTAGGACGTCGCTTCTAAGCAGCAAGTTTGATTGTGCTCAGGCCGATATGGGAGGTGCAAAAGCGTGTGTCGGAAGCTCAAACGCTCGCTTGGAGCCAAAAGTGTTGCTCGTGAACGCGATCCGGATACCGAATGGGGCCGGCCGGCAGATCGGGTCCGATTTGTCTTGGATGCGTATCGAGATTACACAGGCGAGGCGTAACGCTGTCAAGAAATGTTGGGCTCGGCAGCTGTTGCTCGTCTGGAACGCTCTTTGAAGCCGGTCTGTGCTCATCACTTCGACTCATGCATGCACGCACGGTGAAAGGTGGTCGCTGATACGCTCGTTGACCTGGCCCACCGACGTCAAGCACCCTATTGGCAATGTCAGCTTGAGCATCAAGGACAATGAACCCCATGCCGGTGAGAATGCGCACGGGAACGGAGTCAAAAGTGTCTTGCATATGGATAAGGAGCACGAT
Source organism: Kalmanozyma brasiliensis GHG001 (assembly GCF_000497045.1). Lineage (NCBI taxonomy): Eukaryota > Fungi > Basidiomycota > Ustilaginomycetes > Ustilaginales > Kalmanozyma > Kalmanozyma brasiliensis. The sequence goes on along the minus strand of NW_015961949.1, from coordinate 460,392 downwards.
TTTCTTCTTGAGCAGGTCGGTGCTTCTCGAGTGGCCAACTTTAAATTTTGGACTTGATCTTCTCCGTCTGGCTGTGTGTCTCAGCAGCAAGAAGCGCAAAAAAATGATTTCATCTTACCCGCGAAGGCACGGGAAGAAAGGCGTCTTGTGAGACTGTCAGCAAAAGGTAACTTATGCTCGAGTGTTCCTCTCCAGAGTCCAAGCGCTGCTGAGTCCACGTTTTGAATGGCCGTGCAGATAGACTCTCGTTCCTTCCAGCCACAGCCAGAAGTTTAATCTCCCATCTGTCCCTGGTCAAGTATCACTTCCACCATCACCATCATCAACACCTTCGCCGACGCGATTGGCATCCACAGGCTCAATCTCACGCAGCCTAACGCGTGGCACGGCATTCAAGGCAAAATACACACCGTTCTCGATTCCATCTCGGTCGCATTGATACCCTCCTCTGCTGGCATCTCCTGGCTTCATCCAAGTTTGCTTTCTTCGCATCCGATCAAGTTCGCAACACGCCCACCGCTTGGCATCCCTTTTCGTTTGACTTCATTCCGCCACACGCTTAGCCAGCCACGGCCACATCTCGAGGTATCAGACTAATACTCAGCCTTCTCCTTCCGCGACCACCGTACAAAAGGCAGCATCTCTTATCGGCTCACCTTCACAACTTGACCCTTGAACGCGGTCATTTAATTCATCACCATGGCGAAAGCTGCCAACCGTTCGCGGCCCTCCGCCGCTTCAACCTTCAAGCCTGCAAAGAGCTACACATCAAAACCATCTAGGACAAGAGAATGGTCCGCCACACGCAGAGCTGCCGAGGAGTCGCTTTCGATACAGATCCAGTACACCTTCAATGGTCTCATCGCCCTGCTTGTGATGCACACCCTCTCTTCTCCCTCTTCCCTCTCTCTCGCCCACCTCTCCTCGCACTTGCATCTGCCGCACTCGCTCCACTCCATCATCCCATCCTGGCTCAGGCTGCCATCGCTCGCCCAATTCGCTTCCGATCTGCCCAACGCATCCGAGCGAGGCGGTCATCAAGATTGGTCCGGTCTCGCTTCCCATCTAGTCGGCGAAGCCAGCATCGGTCCCTTCCGCAGCGACGCGCGCGGTTTCGGTCATCCGCTGACGGCGCTTCACAACTTTACACGCGCCGCACTCGGCCTCTCATACCCAGTACCCGACCACAACACCTCGCCCATCGCTGCCTTCAAGTACCAAGCACACCGTCTTGCTGGTGATCACTCCGTTCACGTCTCTGCTCCTTGGGCGCTTCTCGCTGGCGTCCCTGGCTACCTCTACGAACGCGGTCTCAAGGATGCTCTCTTTGTTGGCACGCTCGTGCTTCTTTTCACGCTCGCACGCGCTCTGCTCATGAAGTTCGTCCTCCTCCCATTGGGTGAGGTGGCGGTTCCTCACGTCAAGAAGCCACGCAAATCCGAACGTCAATCGTCCGACGCACTCAACGAACGAGCCAAAGCGCTCCGAACCCGCGAAAAGGAGGTTCTCCGATTCGCAGAGCAGGGTTTTAGTCTCATCTACTACACTTGCTCCTGGAGTCTTGGCCTCTACATCGCCTCTCGCGAGTCGTACTGGCCCTTGAATACGGTCGAATACTGGACCAACTACCCTCAGTTCCGCCTCGACCCTCTCTTCAAGTTTTACTATCTCGCCTCGTGCGCCTTCTACATCCAGCAGCTCTTTGTGCTGCATGTCGAAGCGCGTCGCTCCGATCACTGGCAGATGTTCTCGCACCACGTCATCACCATCGCTCTCATCGCCGGTTCGTACGTGTGCAGCTACCACCGCGTCGGCAACGCCATCCTCTGCCTCATGGACCCGAGCGATATCGCGCTCAATGTCGCCAAGATGCTCAAATACGCTGGCTGGCAGACTACCTGCGATATTGCGTTTGGCCTCTTCATGGTCTCATGGCTCGTCACGAGGCATATCCTTTACATGAGGGTGGTATGGAGCTGCATCACCGACACGCTGAAGGTCATGTCCTTCCGCCCAACCAACTACCTCACGGGAGACTACTTTACCAGGACAGCCTACTTTACGCTCATCGGGCTCCTGTGCGCACTGCAGATTATCTTGTTGATGTGGTTCTACATGATCTGCAGGGTAGCGTATCGAGTGGTAACCAAGGCGGGCGCGGTCGACTCGAGGAGCGATGCTGAGAGCAGCTACGAGGATGACGATCTGCAGATGGTCGAGGCGGCGCAAGAGGCGGCGGCGAGGAAAGCAAGCTCGATAGTATCATCGAATGGCTCGGCCAAGAAGAGGTCCAAGCGCAAGTAGATCTTAGCTCTTCATCATAGACAGCAGTGCTGACTGGCTCAGCACGTATCCGTAACTCAATGCATCTTCTCATGTCTCGTAGAACTTGATTGACCGTTTGGGAGGGAAGAGCGCTTGCAGCAATGTATCGACCGATCTGAGAAACCATTGCTCTCACGGATCTTTGAATCGGGAAAGCATGCAAGCCCAAGTACGGTCACGAGAAGCCTCTTCGGACGGCTTGAACTCCGCACGGAGAGATGCCCTGCCAACCAGCGGTTGGAAAGCTGCGGGGAATTCCCACAGCTGCCCTTCCTGCGGTTCTTTACGGACGAACCTGGCCGAAACGACGCTTGTTCGCTCTGCCGCTCTTCGACTCCTTGATCCTCACTCTTCCTGATCCCGCACTCGTCTCGTTGCCATAGACAACAGATGAGCATATGACATTGGAGGAGTATGGTGCTGGTCCATCTAGCCTGCATCGCTGCCAGGGGTATCAGGCTCAGGAGGGGCACGCTACCGACATTTGCTCTCGCTTGCCTGCAGTTAGCTCATGTATCACTCGTCTGTGATAGCCGAGCCATGAACGACCGTCGACAATGATGAGTCTGCTGCGCGCGCGAGGAGGTCCACCTAATGGATGACAGCGGTGGCGTCTCGACAAACTTTTGCGGGCGGAGAAAGATGCGGCAGCGCAGCGGCAGACGATTCGAATTCCCCCGCATTTTTCCTCGTCAAATTTCGCCGGTCCTCTCGTCAGTCGCCGGCAATCTCGTGCACCTCTCTTCTCCTCCTGTCGGACTGGTGCATTGCCGTTGTTCGAGCTCAGCGGCATCCATCCGTTGTTCGCTAGCGCATGTCTCTGAGCGCCTCCCACACTTTTGCCGTTCCTGAAGCGTGTCTCCCGGGGCTCAATGCTCTCCCCACTCTGAAGCGTGGAAGTCGCGGAGCAAGCGCTCTGGACACTGGTCCTGGACACAGGTCCTGCCCTTGAGACGTCGCGTTTTGTGGGGTTGACAGCGGCTAACCCCGCACCTTAGCCCCTCGGCTTCTACGCCGGCGTTCCCTCGCCACGCCACATGTGTGCATTGACAGAGGTTGTCAGTCCCATACACGGCTTTGCCAAGGTTCTCGCCTGGCAAACGAGCCCGACTCGCTTGACTGTCTCTCGCTACCCCAAAGCAGGAAGGAGTGGTTCAAGACGCCTCGCATCTCCCAGCGTCATATATACCGACGAGTCCCTTACCTCCGCTTCTCTAGCTTCCTTCTGCTCCCTTCTGCCTCTGTTTCTTCCCCTACCTCATCCCCGCGAAGGATACTTCTCGCAACAATGTCCAACGCCTCCAAGGAAAAGATCGACGAGACGATCTACGAGACGAAGGATAACGACTTTGATCGGTCGCCCACCAACCTCTCGCACGCTGCCGAGGATGAGAGCGGCATCCGTTTTAACCAAGATGGTACGCCCTCTGATCCTGCCCAATATGCCACCTGGCGTCGTGGCATTCGCAAGCTCGACTGGCGTGCCGTTCCCGCCCTAGGCCTGCTCTGGCTCGCCAACTTCATCGACAGGTCCAACATCGGTAACGCCAAAGTCGCCGGTCTCACCACCGACCTCAAACTCGACGGTCAAAAATTCAACATCGCCCTCGCCATCTTTTACATTACCTACATTGCTAGCGAGATCCCCAGCAACATGATGCTGAGGAAGTTGGGAGCCAAGTTCTGGTTGCCGTTTATTGTGTTCGCTTGGGGCGTGGTCACGGTTTTCCTCGGCATCGTCAAGAACTTTGCGGGGCTGATCGTTGTCCGACTCTTGCTGGGATTGTTCGAAGGTGGTCTGCTGCCTGGCATGCCCCTGTACCTCTCGCAACTCTACCCGAGATACATGGTCCAGGTACGCATTGCATACTTCTACGCAGGAGCCAGCCTTTCTGGGGCCTTTGGAGGCCTGCTCGCCTCGGGCTTGATCCATATGGATGGTCTTGGTGTTCAGAACCGCTATCTGGCTCCTCTGAGGCCGCTGACCGCACGAGGAGTTGCTGGCTGGCGGTGGATTTTCTTGATTGAAGGGTTGCTCACTATTGTCGTGGCATGCTTTGCGTGGTGGTCGTTGCCAGCCTCAGTCAGGAGCTTCAAGGGTCTGAAGGAGGACGAGCGCGAGCTCATGCTCGCTGTTCTGGGACGCGACCAGCAGAACAACCGCGCAAAGGCAGCTGGAGTTGCTCCCATTCTGAAGGCAGACGAGGACGATGCGGAGAAGCAGCAACACACGATGAAGGTCTCGGCACCCAACGCACTCACGGCTGTCAATGCCAATGCAGCGGACAGCTCGGCGATCCGTCAAGGAATGGTGTTCGAGGAGGAGCAGTTCGAATGGCGCGAAGTCCGACGTGGTCTCATGGAGCCTCAAGCTTGGTTCTTGGGCATTGCCTACCTGCTCATCTGTAACTCGCTCTACTCGTTCAGTCTCTTCTTGCCGACTATCTTGCGAGGCATCTACCCGGACATCGCAACCACCCGCCTCCAGCTCCTCACGGTCCCGCCCTACGTCCCTGCCACGGTGCTGGTGATCATCGTCGCCTATCTCTCGGACAAAACGCGCATGCGGGGCCCTTTCATGCTCGCCCTCCTCCCCCTCTCCATGATTGGCTACATCATGCTCCTCGCGACCAACGATGCCAAGGTCAAGTACGGTGCGACCTTCCTCATCGCTCTCGGTCTCTACCCTAGTGCGCCATGCATCCTCGCGCTTCCGATCAACAACAACTCCGGTCTCTACAAGCGGGCTACGGTCATCGCGCTCGAGCTCATGATTGCGAATCTGGCAGGCTTTGTGGCGACGTTCATCTATCAGGCCCACTGGGCACCCAAGTATGTACAGGGTCACTCGGTCGCGCTCGCCAGTCTGGTCGGCGCCGAGATTTTCATTGCGATCAACGTCTGGTGGTGCTGGAGCGAAAACAAGGCGAGAGAAGCCGGCAAGAGGGAGGGCAACTGGGCGGCATACCAGAAGCTTGTCGATGAGGGAAAGACCAAGGCCCCCATCGGAGATCGCTCGCCTCACTTTAGGTACACTTTGTAGTAGCATTCTGCGATATACACGGCCAGAAACAATTTCTCATTCGATGGTCAGAGACGTGCTTACAGTATTGTGTTGATTGGGTCGAGATCAGAATCCCTCATTGCAGTTCAGAGAGTGAGTGGCAAACGTATGGCGATGCTGAACATCGCCGGTTGAGTGTGCACCATGGTCGCAGTGCCTGACAGGAGGATGAGGCGGCTCTCGATTCACCCGCAAATTTGGCTGAGACTCTGGATCTGCGGAACGGCAAACAAGGCGGGAGGACCCTTCCGACCAGCTGCAGCTCAGATGCCGCCAAATGGGTGAATTGCTAATTCAGCAAGGCAGCCGAGCGTGAGAACTCGATCCGCTCGAAATATTCCCAACAACCGTGCACCATCACAACTGCAGCTATCTACCTTCATCTTGTCATCCAACAACCATCTCCACCATTGCTTTCAATCTCGGGAATGCTCACATGAAGAGACAAAGCTGATCGAAAGTTGAGCACCGACTCATTCCCTCGTTTCATACCGCCACCATCCGATCACCTCACCAGAAGATGCCGGCAAACATTCGTGCTCGATCATCCAACAGCTGTCGATAAGCTACTCACATACGAGGATCCTACCGTACGCCTACATCCACAACCCCATCGAAGCATCAGAGTCGCTCGGAAGGGTCAACATGCCATCCTCACCCCATCCGTACCGCTCTGCGGCACATCAGCTCCAGCATCCTGAGCACGCATCGTACTCGCCGTCGCCACGATCCACTCCGCTGTATTCTTCCGCAGCCCGTAGCTCCCACATCTATCGCAGTGCATCGAATGCATCCAGCCCCGAAGCATTCAGCGAACATGACTCGCCCAGGAGAGCCGCCCACGACTACCCAGGCGTCCCTTCCTCTCGGGCAGTATCCGCTTCTCGCGCGCCTGCCAATGCATACGATCCGGTCCAACAGCCAGGTCCGTCCGCATCCAAGCGTCGCAAACAGTCTCATGATTCTCCCACCATTCCAATGACTTCCGAATCGCCATCGAGTGCTACTAAGAACGCATCCGCCGAGGAACCTCCCGGCTCAGACTCGAAAGGATCGTCTAGGGTGGCAAAGGCGTGCCAACCATGCAGCACCAAGAAGCGAAGATGCGATGGTCGACAGCCGGAATGCTCTGTATGCCAAGTACTAGGCACGCCTTGCACCTATAATCACACCGGACTCAAGCGAGGTCCGCCGAAAGGATTCCGATCCGGTCCCAAAGAATCGGCCAGAGCCAAGCTCATCCGCACACTCGAGACGACCATCCGCGATCTTGTCAATCACCTGGGCAAAGAAGACGCAGGTGCCGAGATCGTTCGAGTGTCTGGAGAGCGTGCTCTTCCAATATCTGATGCTCAGCGTGATAATTCTGGCCACGATGATGAGCCAGGATCTCGAAAGCGAGCTGCCGGCAAGCGGGCCGCCTCAAGAATCAAGATCGAGCACCTCACATCCAGCGACAATGTTGATCGTTTCAACAATTCTCGAGTCTCAGACGGAGAAGACGAAGATCGTGCAATCGCTGAAGAGGACGTCATTGGGGAGACTTCGCAAGGTGAGCTCGTCTATCGCGGCTCGAGCTCTGGCATCGGCATCTTGCAGCGTCAACATCGTGCAGAGTCGCCGTCAGGCGCCCTAGGTCTCACAGCAGGCCGTTCGGTCGCATCAAGCTCGTCTGCTCCCTTTGGCGGACGTTCCCGAGATGACCGCCACTCGGGTGACACGCCTTTGCATCCCAAAGCTCCCGTCTTTTTGCCGATTTCTTCACCACGACAGCACGGCGATGCAGAGACGGCGAGCTCGCAGGATCGATCTCCGCGCCTGGGCAAGAATGTTGCGAGGAAGGAAGCATCGCACCTACACAGTCTGTATCCGGGCTCCAGTCACGACAGTCACGGGCGGACCAGCGTTGCATCCGCTGAGGATCCCATCGTCTCGGATGAGGAGAACGACCGCCTCTTCCGATACTACTGGCAAGGCTTCCACCCGTTCTATCCGATCCTCTACAAGCCATGGTTCGTCGCCTTTTCTCGCGAAGATCTACGAAGCAACCTCGAGCCGAGCCTCCTCTTCGCCATCTACGCCATCGCGGCCTGCGTCGTTCCCGGCAACGCATCTCAGAGCGGTAGCAGCGAATCCGACACCTCTGCTCACAAACTCAACCTCGAGCGTGCACAATCGTTCTGCCAAGCGGCGGAACGACACGTCCTCGCCAAAGGACTGCGGCCCGACATTGCATCCATCCAGACTTGCTGGCTGCTCAGTCTCTACTCGCATGGAACGGGCGACCTGTCGAGGGCGTGGAACTTTCAGAATCTGGCCAGCTCCATGGCTGTCGACATGGGTCTACACCGATGGCCCATCTATCGTCCCGAGATCGTTCAGGATCGTGTTCAACGCGAGACGCGCATCCGCGTCATTTGGCACTGCTACATTGTGGACAAGGTGCTGTGTGCCGAGATGGGACGTCCCGTCACGCTGCGCGCCAAGGACATCGACGTGCCGCTCCTCTCCGAGACAGAGGACGACGAGTTCGAGCTGTGGTCGGATCAGACTGAGATGCAGACGGTCGATCAGTCCGGTTCTCGACCGACTACATCGGCATCAGCATCCATGCGCCGCCTGCATGCGCCTTCATGTCTCAATTGGGGCGTGCATCTGTTCAAGATCGTGGAGCGTATCCTGGATGAAGTGCATTCCCTTCGGCGCAAAGCCTTCCTACGTCGGCAAGGCAAACAGCAAGTGCTCGCGGACCTCGACCGTCAGCTCACCGAATGGAAAGAAAAGCTCCCTCCCCACCTTCACCTCGATGACAGCACCAACGACGGCCCCTTTCCTTCCTTTTTCGCGCTCAACCTGTGGTACTACACAGGCCGTCTCCTCCTGCATCGCCCATTCATCCCGCAAGAAGAAGGACTAGCCATGTCGAAAGTCCTCGAAAACGACTCGCATCGGCAGAGCACCCTGGCGGCCAACACCATCTGCGATCTCCTCGAAGCCGCCTCGCGCGATATCGTCGATCGGCTCAGCACCGATCTGGGCTACTGCCTGTTCACGGCGGCGGTGATGTTCGTGTTCAACGCGCGGTTGCCGGATGCCAAGATCGCGAGCGATGCGAGACGACGGTACGGGCTGTGCGTGCAGTGGTTGAAGAAGTTAGCGGATACATGGCCGGCCGCGTCTGCGCACCGGTTGTTGTTGGACGGGTTTGCAGTGGTAGGTGAGGACGCGTCGAAGCACGGCGCGGATGCGTCGAGGAGACGACCGAGTGTCGCAGCCACTGTCGGGGTGGGCAAGGTGTCGAGTTGGATTGCGGAGACTGAAGGGGCGCTGGCCGACCCTGTGCCAACGAAGGCCGCGGCAACACCGCAGATGCTGCTGCAGAATGCGGCGGTGGGGTGGAATGGTGGTGCGCAACCGTCGAACGATGCAGTGCGCAACATCAGTGCTCAGAACCTGATGGATTTCGCACCGGGGATTTTCGACGTCGAGTCGTTCTTCTGGAACGAAAACGCCTCTGCGCCGTCGTTGATGGGGATGAACTTCAACCAGGTTCCTTCGACGAGCGCCCCACCGGCGCCACCTGCACCATCGATGCCGTACACTGGGTTCAACGGCAATATGCTCAGCGGCATCGGTGGGGGTGGGGGATACACGATGGGTGGGGGGATGCAAAGCACCCCGTCGGCGCTGCCGTACGTTGGAGGAGGAGGAGGGGGGATGTTCGAGCAGCAGCAGCGGCAGCCACAGTCGATGCAGGCAACCGTGCCCGTGTCGCAGAGCAACGCGCCAGCGGATGCAGCGACAACGGCGGCAGCGTACAACACGTCGCCGTTCGCGTTCAACCCCACCAGCCAGAGCCTCGGCGAGTTTTGGAGCATGTTGGAGCTTCCACCTGCCTTTTTGCAGCAGTGAGTGCACGTCGTTCTTCATAGACACGTTCGGAGCAGCTTGGCTTGCAATGCAGGGGGAAGAGTTTCATCAGAATTGCTGCACGCGGGGGAAGTGTGAATGAGTGTGTGAAATTGCATTGCAGGTCCTGCCTGTCTTGAGAATGTCCGTGTGATCCTCTTGCGTCTAGATCCAAGCTGCAATCGCAGTGGCGAGGGACAGCAGCGTAGCGAGCGCGGTCCAGTTGCGCTGGACGCTCTGAGCGCCCGAAGTGGACGTTGAGCTAGATCCCGATGCGGCAGCTCCACCTGTCGCGCTCACCGCACTGGCACTGGTGGTCTCGCTGGTCGCCACGGCCTTTCTCCATCCACTCGGTCTCCATCCCACTGCGACATCGGACGCGCTCTTCTCGAACAGCACCGTGCGTCCTTCGCTACTGCCAAACACTTCATCCGCATTATGCGTTGCACCTCGGATCACCGTCATTGTATGTCTCAGTGTGCCCGTCCAATCGGGCAGGGCTTCCTTCGTTAGGTTTCCTGGGAAACCTCGAACGTCCTCGTTGGTTCGCGCGAGGTAGTTGATGTACTTCCACCAGGCCAAATTCCTGTCCCTACGCGCGACGCCACCTTGGAGTAGCGCCATACAGTACTGATCCCCGCTAGACGCCGTATCGTCGTACCCCACAACGTAACGTACATCGCGAGAGATGACGTTGTTAAAGTGCTGCCGGGGCGTGAGCGGGGTGGTAAAGTTATCAAATCCGTACCGCCAGGTGTTCCACAGTGGACAGTCTTCCTTTGTTGCGACGCTTCGATCTGTGGTCGGTCGATCCGAGGTGAAGTACACGCTGGAACTGGGATCACCAGCGATGTATCTCACCGCCAAGTTCGAGGAGGGAGTCTTTGCGACGATAGCGTATCGATTCATCAGTTGACCTCCACCGCCGTGACCGACGAATACGAGCTCCTCCAAGCGCGGGTATTGGGTTTGATTGCTGAAGTGTTCCGCGAGCGCATCGAGAGCGTCGAAGCTCGTCTCCGTCGCACCCCTGGGATGGACCGCAGCTTCACCCGCTTGCCACGCGTTGATGTCCCCCCATGCCAGCTCGTCCGACGAATACTGCCCATTGTTGAGTCGCGCACTGTAGAATTCCGGTGCGACAATGATCGCGTTGGAATCGGCGGCGGTGTAGCCAGCCGAGACGGCCGAGGTGAGGATGTCGTGCATGGTCGTCCAGTACGCGTCGCCGTCGCGATTGCGACCGTGGATCATGATGAAGGCTTGGCGGGCGAGGGTGTTGGAGGGAGAGCGGGTCCAGTATGCGGCGAGGGAGTGGGCGCCGACGGACAGGGAGCGGAGGCGGGCGCCGGAGGGTGCGACGGGGTCGCTGTGATCTTCGTGACCCAAGGGCGTGCCTTGTTGGGCCGCAGTGAGGGTCGAGGCATCCCGTGCGACCAGCTGGGAGGAGTGTTGGGCATTAGAGCGAGCGACGAGCGAGGCGTCGCCAAAGGGAATGTGGTTCGCCGCCACGAGCGTGCTGAGGGCGGAAAGGGTTGTGAGGAGGGTGGTCAGCGCCACAACGAGCGTCGATGATGAGGCGCGCATGGTGTAGTCTTCCTATCCGACGAGCAGCTGGTGTCGGAAAGAGCTTTGATACTCTCGGAAGAGTTTGGGTCGATGGTGGTCAGGACGAAAGGTGACGACGGGGAAAAGGGATAGACACCGCCTTACCACGGAGAAGGCGCTCTTAAGAAGTCTCATCTACCCGCCCAATCACCGCTGCGATCACGGCGAACCAACACCGCAGACCACACAATGAGCAACCAACACAATGCCAACACAACACGCCAAGCCACAAGATCGTCGTTGCATAGTCACCGAGACGCACGTCTCACATTGCGTTGCTATGCGGATACCATAAGGTCGCCCCTCGCCTAAGCAAAGGGATTTCAAGATCGCCGAAGTGCACAACGCCGAGCGCGCGCGCCCTGCATTGTGGTCATGCAGCTCATCAGCTGTCAAATTTGCGAAAAAATTCATGCAGCGTGATGCCAAGCCTTGTGCGTTGCGAAAAGGGCGCGCGTCCGAGGGTGGCTTGCTAGAGCAGATCGGAAGCGAGGGCCGAAAGGACGATCTTTGTACGCTGGCACCTGCGTGATCCGGCTCAACGACGCCGATTCTTCAGAGTGAACTCGGCTGAGGTGTTGTTGACGCAGCTCCCTCGTCGCGGCCACTCCAAAGGTTTGTGTTCAGCATGGCAGCGCGCCCCCTCCCTGTTCAGCAAGGTGGGCCGGATTGCGGCACCGATTGCCCCCAACCGACGCGCAACGACAAGATTGACTTACTCACACGTCACAGTCTCGATGATGCAAACAGTCGGTCTGAATGGGTGACAAGGCTGAAAGAAAAGCAAAAAAGTTGCATCTGAACCCGCAAGTGTGGCGACGACCGGCGACGCAACACTTTGGTGTTCGAGATCGAGAACAACAAGAAAACGAAAGATCCAACACATAGCCCTGATCGAGCTACGTTTATCCATGACGGGGGGCGGGTATATCACTTCTCCTCATCGCAGTCCTCCTCTGCCATGCTAGCAGCGGCAGCCTCGTTTTCACCATCCCAATCGCACTCGTCGATGAGCTCGAACGGGTCAGCCTTGATGAGATCCGCGGCGATCTCGGCGATGGCGTACGTGGTCGACATGAGGTGGCTACTCAACGAGATTGGGACCACACTAGCATCCACCACGCGGACGTTGCTGGTGCCGTAGACGCGAAGCTCGTTGTCGACCACACCACCGTCGTCCTCGTCGAGCATGGAGCAGGTGGAGCTCGGGTGGGATTCGGTCTGCGCCGTCTGCGCCACATACTTGTCCACATCTTCGTCGCTCACCACAGCACTGCCAGGGAGCGACTCGCCACCCATGACACTGCTGAGCGGGGCGGTGGTGCCGATCTTCCGTGCGAGCTGCACACCCGATCGCATCAGCTCCACGTCCGAGCGGTGCTGCAGGTAGTTCGGGTTGATAATAGGTTTATCGAAGGGGTTTTTGGATGAGATCTCGACCCAACCCCTCGAGAATGGAGCTTGCAACGCCGTCTCGACCATCACCTGTTTGCCGTTGCTGATGCCGAGCAGCATCTCCATCGCACCCTTCGCACCGCCAGTGAAGCCCTTATCGCTCTTGGCAGTGAGCAAGTCTTCCAGTAGGAACTTGTACTGCTTAGCCCAACCCCGACGCACGGCCTCGGGCACGTTGGTGGCGCTCTTGATGTAGTCGACCGAGAATTTCTTCGCACGGGCGATGAAGTTGGACGTCTCGTTGGCACCGTACAGCTTGTCCAGCGTCACGTATGCGACCGACGAGTCGACGAACGAGGCTTGCTTGGTCAGATTTGTCTCTGTCGGCAACACAAGTCCGTCCGCGGGGGTGTAGGTGACAGCCGTCGTGAGGTGATCCTGCAGATTCTGCCCGACGCCGGGAAGCTCCTTGACAAGCGTCACATTGTGCTTCTCGAGCAGCTCCTTGCAGCCGAAACCAGAGAGCTGGAGGATCTGGGGCGAACCGATAGCGCCAGCGGAAAGGATCACTTCCCGACGCGCAGTGACGTGCACTCGAGGCGCATCGGGGGAAGCAGCGAACTCGACGCCGAGCGCGCGACGGTCGCCGTTCTCATCCGCCTCGGTGTCCCAGATGATGCGCGTGACGGTCTGATTGGGAAGCACGACGAGGTTCTTGCGCTTACTGGCGATGGGATCGAGATAGGCGTTGCGTGAAAAGCAGCGCTCCCAGTTCTTGGAGTTGATGGTGGAAGTGGCAATGAAGGCACCTTGATTGTCGCCGTCGTACGGGCTGTCGGCGTGGTCGATGCCGAGGGCAGCCAGGGTGGGCACCCAGTCGGCGACAGGCTGGTAGCTGACACCGGGGTAGGTGAGGGCGATAGGTCCGTCTTCACCGACGAAATCGGTCTGATTGCTGATGCTAGTGTCGAGCTGCTTGATGGTGTTTGGTGTGAACGACGTCGATTTCCTCATAGCGTCCCTGAGGTTGTGCCAGCCCCATGTGGCGATGTCGCCGGAGAGACGACCCCATACCTGGTGCTCGCGCTTGGTGGGAGCAACGTAGTACATGCCATTGATAGCCGAGGAGCCGCCGAGGACCTTTCCGCGAGGCCAGCTGGTGGTGCGCGAATTGCCGTCCGCATCCTGCAGCTTGGACTGGTTGGCCGTGACGTACTGCCAGTCGAGGTCGGAGCCGACTGAGGATTTGAAGTAGGCGTTGCCGGGGACGAGCACCGCCTCGTCGTCAGAGTAGCCAGAGTGACCGGCTTCAATGACGGCGACAGTCACGTCTGGGTCTTCCGAAAGGCGACCGGCGAGCGCAAGACCGGCTGTGCCACCCCCAGCAATGACGTAGTCGAACACTTCATCGGCGAGGGCGGTGTAGTTTTTGGCGATGGCGGCACCTGGTCGGGAGCGCGGCTGAATACGAGGTCGGTCACCAAATAGGTCGCGCGAATAGAGCGTGGGGTCGGAGGGGTAGGATGGGTCGGCGTGCAGATTCCTGGCGCGTCGATGGTGGCGCGGTCGAGTGTGCCCGGCAGGCTCGAGCGAGGCGGTGGAAAGGAGAGGCAACGAGACCAGGAGCAGGGAAAAGAAGGTGACCTTCATCGTGTCGTACAAGCCAACTGTGATGCAAAGTGTGGACGCGATGTGCTAAGCTCGAGCGAAAGGGAGCGTGTCGAAGGTCCAAAAGAAGGTCTGCCAGAGGCTTTCGAAGGGGTCGAGACGGAGCTGGTGGAGAGATGCCTTGCAGAAGGGGAGGTGAATGACGCTACAAGCAGAGGCCAGCCCTTTCTGAACCTGTCAGATGGAGGCCCTTGATGAGGATCAAGTGGGGATGCGAGTGGAGACGCGACGAGGGATGATGGTGAAGAGAGGAGAGGTATAATCGAGGATGGTGGGAGTGGAGTGATGATCAAAGGAGCGTGTCGTTGGATCAGAGAACGAGCGATGGCGTGAATGGGTGGGCAGAAAGGGAGCGGAGAGGATGAGGGAGGCGGGGGTCGAAAAGGGTAAGTGCTCTCCGGGGCTTGGCATGGAAGCGGATCTTGGACTCGATATGAAGCGCAGCATCTGGCTCGGATGAGACGGACACACGCGTTTGCTCCCACTTCGTCGAAGCGCTTGTCACATTCCACAATCGTACAACCCGACAACCTCCCACAATGCCGCTTCTTGGCAATCGCAGTCCAAGCGGCGATGAGACCCCTGTCCCGGGTGATCCGCACACGAGGAAGCTCGAGAGTCGCGGCTTCCAATTGAGATCCCACGGTAGCCGGATCAACCGAGAGAGATTCGTGAGGGGTCACGCTCCCCCCATGCGACGGCATAGCCGACCCGAATCCCAGGTGCACTGCGACGCGAGTGTGACGATGCAGAAGTGTCTCATTCTGCCGAGCTTGCACGTCTTGCCTTTCAAGTCACACGAGGCTGACATGGTGCTGCTGCTGCATGTTCGGCTCGCCTTGACTCTTCACCACCAGGTCCGCCGAGCTGGGACTTTTTTCGTGGCGGAGTCTCAAGTGTCTGTGTCGACTGCCCCTCTGCCTCACTTTGGTTCGCTGCGCTGCACTCTTTGAGATGTGCATGTCTCGGCTGCCGAAATTCTTCCAGGTGCAAGAGCGCGTTCCTGCGCGTTTGCTGCTTCGGTCTGCCAAGACTCCGACCAGCTGCCAGCGCGACGTGTCCTGTCAAAGGGTCCAGTCTTCGGCTCTTGAAGCTGGTCAGGAAAGCTCGTTGCTCGTCCAACAGGCAAGCCCAGCGGCATCATTGTCTGCGGCTATATCCCCCTGCAGGACCGCTTTCCTGACCAGCTATGGCGAGTGTAGCCTTTGATGCAGCTGGGCCGCCTTCGATATCGATGATTTGTTCTTCTAGAGGCTCTGATGCCGAGGCAGCAATCTCCCTCAAGGACGCTCTCCATCGCTTGTACCACTGCACGGTAGTCATGGCGTGCACTGACGCTGCAACCTTACGCCCTCGTAATCGTGCGTGCCCTGCAACATCCCTATGCAACGCGGTCGGTCGCAGATCCTTCCCTGCCTACCCGAGCTGTGCAGCCAAAGCTCGATGAATGATCGTCGTCCTGCATTGCTTTCAACCAGATCTCTCATCGATGCAGGCGCAAATGCAATGTACCCTTGCATCTACCAGCTTAGCGACAGGATGGTCTGCCAATGCTTGCTCCCATGGCCGGCCTCGCTGGGCTGACCGGCACGAAATCACCGATGCGCGCATCGATTAGTTGCAATCGAGATCGCAACAGCTTACTCTACCGATCTTACATCTAACATTTTCGCGCCGCCTGCACCGAGCGCGAACCTTCATGCAGGGTTCACACTTCAATTGTCTCCTTCAACCGACCATCTAGACACATCTCGATGACGCTCCTTCCATAGACGATGCGACATAGAATCGGCAAAGGCGTGCTGCTCACAGCGGCCTTCTCCCTTCTCCTCACCTGCGTGTTCTACCTCGCGCACGATACCGTTCTCCACAACTCGCGGATCATCGGATGGCAGGCGTACACCGCTATCGACCTTCGCAAGCCTGCCCACTCCACCGCTGGGGATGCTGTCAACTCCACATCTCCTCCTCCTTCAACACCCGGAGTGGTGGCAGGTGAGCAGTACGACGACGCCTATCCACTCGATATCTATGCTCCCACGCTGCCAAATCCAGCACCGATCACCGAGATCACCGTGCACAGCTGTCTACCCCTCACGGCGTGCGTGCCGCCCACGACGCCAGCACAAGATGCGGAGTTGGGCAAGTGGGTCCGCGTCGATAGGTCACTCAGCCCCGTTGGCCAGCTGGGCAATTCTGCGGGAGGAATGTTGAGTAATCTGTTTGGAAGCATCGAACAGCGCTTTCTGTTCTACCGCAAGTCGAGGCGGCGCGACGTGCAGGAAGTGGTCGAGATCAAGCTGGTCGAGGAAGGTCAGACCCCGCCGACGGGTGAAGGGTGGCATCGAGTCCAGGATGGACTGCGGAGCAGAGTCGTGCAGATGATGAGCGGCGAGAAAGGGCTGCACCTGTTCTATCGGACAAGCTCGGCGGTGGGGAGGATGCAGGCGGAGTTGGGTGCGAGACAGGTGTCGCACGGGAGCGCCGATGAGGCTGGCAATGCGACGATGCATGCGATCACAGAGCTCGACTTGACCTATGGCGATAATCCGCCTTGGCCCGGGTTCGAGGCCGCAGGGATCATCTCCAGCTCGCATCCTTCCATGGCGTCGTCGAGGATCACGTTGACCTACCGCCGCCGGCCGATGCGCAAACCCACCCTAGACCCACTTAAGTTCAAGAAGGATGGGTCGTTCAAGATCCTTCAACTGGCCGATCTGCACTTCTCCACCACTCCGGAGCCGTGTCGTGACATCGACGTCTCGGATCCACGCTGGTCCTCCCGTGGATGTCTGGCCAAGAACGACACCCTCTCCCTCATCCACAACTGGCTCGACACGGAGAAGCCGGACCTAGTAGTCCTAACCGGGGACCAGCTGAACGGCCAATCGACATCCTGGGACCCGCGCTCCGTCCTCTCGCTCTACACGGCCCCGCTGATCTCGCGCAAGATCCCCTACGCGGTGATCTTCGGCAACCACGACTCGGAATCCGGTCCGCTCAGTCGAGAAGAGCAGATGCAGATCGCGTCCAACATGCCCTACTCCCTCTCCTCGGTCGGACCATCGTTGATCACCGGCACGGGCAACTATCTGCTCAAAGTGGAGAGTGGTCGAGAGGACAGGGCGCACGTAGCGAGCCTTTGGTTCATGGATAGCGGCACACATGCAGAGAAAGATCGGTGGAAGCCGTGGGTCAAACCTGGCTACGGGTTCATCCATAAAGACCAGATCGAGTGGTTCACCACCAAGTACGGGGAGATTAAGGAGTCACTTTTGCCGTATCAACCCGATGGGGCGGCAGATTTGCCCAAACAACCGTGGCGACGGGGGAAGGAGTGGGATTCGGATGCGGATGGCGGTCAGACGCTCGCTCGACCCCCGAGTGTGGTGTTCATGCACATCCCACCGCCGGAAAGTATGAACCCCCCTGACACGGGAGCTTATCCGGAAGTACACAATCCCACCGACCCAAAAACTCCACCGTATCCATCGACAATGACGACCGATCTCGTGGTCGGAGCCAGGCTGGAAACCGCGACGGTGGAAGGCGCCCAGTCCCAACCAGGCATCTTTGACGTTTTGACTTCGCTCAATGCGCACCACCCCGCACCGGGTGGAGTGAGGTTGTTGGTGCACGGTCACATGCACCTCAATTCCGACTGCCGTCGCGTTAATGGGATCTGGATCTGCTTTGGCGGCGGCAGCTCGCTGGCGGGCTACGGGAGGAAGGACGTGCAACGCAGAGCAAGGGTCATCGTACTCGAGCAGTGGGCGGCCAAGATCCGCACATATCATAGGATCGACAGGGACGATAAGCGGGCCGACGAATTCGTGCTCACATACAAGTAATAGACATTTGATTTGTCTGCATTGTGAGTCACAGTGTGATGCTAGGAGGTGAAGAGGTTTGAGACGACCAGTGTAGCGGTCTCGCTGTCGAAGCGACGACAGAGGGCGGTGGAGCGGCGCACGACTTTGGCCAGACGCTGCTGGTCCGGGGATGACGAGGCGGTGGGGGCGATGGTGAGCGCACATCGCTGGATGCGCACACAGCATTGCTGCCACGCGTCATCGTTACTGTGAGCCAGTTCAGGTTCGGCGATGTCCAGAATCTTGTCCAGGATTTCGATGATGGGAGACATCCACATGCCCATCGAAGGGTCTTCTGCGAAGAGCAGCACTCTGTCGAGCACCATGGTGGCTGTGCACGAGATGGTGCGTGCGAGATCGGCTGAGACGGTCGGAAGCGTACGCGTTGTCGACGGAGAGGAGAGGCGACAGTTGTGCAAAGCTTTGACGGTGGTCAGGGTGAGCGTGAGCGTGGGTGCAAGCCAAGCGGCGTCTGTCGCGCGGTGCAGGCGGTCCAGATCGACACTGCGTACGAGTTGCACCAGCAGCAGCATCCAAACGCTTCTCAGTGTTCCTGACGTGCCAACCGTTGCGCCCGACTCGTCATTCGCCTGCCTCTTCCCAGCGTCGTCGCCGTCGCTCCGAGACTCTGCCATGGCCACCACGCCCTCGCGCACCGCCTGCTGCCACATCCACGTCAACAACCCTCTGCGCGTCACCAGCTCGATCGCCACATCGCCCTTCCGCACCAGCCACGCCGTCGTATCTTCGATCAGCGCACGCATCGCCGTCTCCTCCACCGCCCGCTCCGCGCTCATCGACGCACCCGCCATCCCACCATCGCAACTATCGTACATCGACGCAAGCAGCTCCCACGTGCGTCGACGCTTGAAGATCTTCCAGTCGCTTCGACCACCCGAGCGCGCGACGTCGCGCAGGAAACGCAGCATCCACATGCGCTCCTGCTTGTACTTGTCCGACGCCGTGTAGAGCAGGTTGTACAGCAGAGGAATGTCGCCAACGTCGAGCTGCGGGCGTTGGAGGAGGAAGTGCGAGATGATGGGGTAGATGAACGAGCTAGGGGTGGTGATGGAGCGCAGGGCGTGAGCGATGAAGAGAGTGGTCGTGATCGGCAGGTACGGCGCGTCGGAGGGCGTCTCGGAGTCGGTGGCTTGAATCGAGGTCGTCGAATCGAGGGCGTCGCGGAGCAGGTCGAGCACCATGATGAGATGATCCTTCTCTTGGAAGTCTGCCTCTCTGATAGCGAGGTAGAGGTTGGAGGTGAGCGTCAGACTGGCCCGTCGCATGTCGGCACATCGGGAAGACAGCCCGCAAACGACGAGCCCGGGAGCATTTGTGGCGAACACCGACATCCACTGCAATTTGCTCAGCTTCACGTCCGGCAAACTCACACCGGCGAGGAGCGATGCGACAAAGACGGGATCGTAGCGCAGCGCTGCATCCGTGTGCCTGCCGTACACTTGCCCGGATAGCGCAGCTTCGTCGTCATCGTCCTCGAAGCCGCTGTCCATCGTGTTGCGCAGCGACAATGACCGAGGATATTCGGTACAGGTCGCAAAGACAACGTTCGCATCGAGGGATTGAAGCGCCTCGAGTGTGTTCTCTCGGCCATCGACTGGTGCAGACGCACCACCACTTTGAGACGAAGGCAATGTCCAGCCTTGGACCAAACCTGTGAAGGAGTGACCGCACTCTTCTTCGAACATTCTGAACAGCGATAGCAGCATCCTGTCTGACTTCGACAGACTCGCGCCGTAGAACGACATGAGCTTCGTCAGAAGTGGTGCGCGCAGCAGTGCCTTGGCGTCGCGGGAGGCGACGGTGTACACGACTTCCACTAGCGCCTCCCGGAGATGCTGTGATCCATCATGCTTCTCTCGCTCCGACAAAGCGTCTTCTTGCTCCTCCTCGTCGTCCACAGTGTCGCCTCGCGTCGGACGCTGAATGGTGGCTGTGCCGCGAAGGACTGAGTTGAAGTCGGAATGAGCCGACAGAGCGCCGAGGTAGCGCGAAAGATCGGTCTGCCCTAGGTCGGAGTACGAACAGAGGGCAAGCACGAGCTGCATCTGGTCGAGGCCGCGCAGTCGGTTCTTGATCGCGGCCTGGATGACTGGGTCCACGAGCGACTTCTTGAGCTGCACTGCGAAACCTTCGTCGCCTCCAATGCGCTGCACCAGCGAGGTGAAAAGGGTGATGGTCTGCACGAGGTCGACCGTATCATTGCTGTCCTCGGCAAAGCGACGCACGAGCCAGAGTAGGGATGCGTCGACGGTCGCCTGCAAGATCTCTGTCAGGCGAGGGAGGTCGGGGATGTGCTCGATCAATCCCAGCAAGACCTGCAGCAGATGGCGATGGAAGGCCCTAGATGGTAAGGAAGCTGCTGCGGTGCTTGTGAACTCCAAGAGCTTGCTGCTCGTAGCAGTTTGAATCGCTGTCCAGCCAAATTTGCGCGCACATCGCAGGCTGACGATGAGGAGAGACGTCAGCTTTTGCAGTGCGTCTGCCGAGTTAGTGGCCTCCAGAGCGATGGTGCTGGCCAGATCGACGACAGGCTGCAGCTGAGCTTGCGTCCATTCTTGTCCAGAGAGCTCCGCTTCCTCTTGCTCGAGCAGCGCTGACAGCAAAGTCAGCAGAGTGCAAGGCAGCGTGCGAACAACGTCCTGCTGGGCCATAACCCCTGTAGAGGACAGGATCGACATGAGAGCTCCAGAGACGGACGACGCCAGCTTTGGGTGCGCGTGAATAGCCGCTACCAGCGCACCATCCATGGCGGAAGAGCAAATCTCGGCTTCAGAAAGATCACTGAAATTCAGCCCAGCTACGTTCCCGGGTAAAGAAGCTTTGGCATCCCGCTGAACATGCTCGAGGATCGATTGGATGGACCCAAAGAGCAAGTGCTGACGCTGTCCGAATGATGCGTCGCTGCCACTCCTCTCGTTATCTCTCGAACGCAGCGCTGCTGATACAAGCTCTGGCAGTCGCAGAGCCAATGCCTTCCAGATGGCAGATCTCGATTGCAACGACGCTACCAGGACGGCGAGCGCCTCTGCAGCCAGCAAAGAGACACCAGCTTCTGGTTCCCGGGTTTCGAGCGCGCGAGCGAATGTTTCGATAAGGTCAAGGGCGTGATCTTCGGGCAAGAAAGGCATCAAGTTTGTCATGGACCGGAAGAAGGTGCCATCGAAAGCCTGGTCCTGCTCGACTCGATGGATCAAGGAGGTGACTATCTCGACGTCCTCTTTGCGACTTGGGACCAAATGTCGCACGGCGAGCTCGCTGATTCGGAGTAAGACTCCAGATGTAGCCGATGATCCAGAAAGGGCATCAATGCTCGAGACGACATCAGCAAACAGGAAGTGCTTGATGCTTCCCTCCGAGAGCTGTCCCGAAGCATCCGCGATGGAGAGTAGGGAAGCGACGTGATGCAACAATGTCTCGCTGTCTTGGCTTTTGCGCGACCGGTCAACAGCTGTGCGGATTGCGAGACGGGTTAGATCCTCGGTTCTCCAAGCGACCAGCGTGGCTGCCTGCTGAGCTTCGTGATTGCTGTCAGTCGCCATGAAGTCGTCCATAGGCGGAGCAGTAAAAGTGACGTTCAGAGGTAGGTGAAGGATTGGGACGGTGCCGTAGGCGATCTCCGTTGATCCTGAGAAGGCAGCTGCCGCGAGGTTCTCGGTCGCCGGATCGAGCTCCTCAAGGATTTGCGAGACGGCAGAAAAGCCAATTGCGTGCAGCTTCTGCGTTGCTTGGTAGAGTTCGGAGACCTGGACCTGTGTCAGTGGCCTGTCGGCGTCTCGCAGGCGGATCTTGAGATCTTGCGGCGTGGCAGAGCCTGTTCAGACGTAGTGAATGTGCATTCAGGAACATGTCAGCAAAATATTGATACTTGATCGAGAAACAGTATCCTAGCCTCGTCATGAATGGTCAGGACGCCTGTCGAACACCTAGGCGGACGAAGACGACTTCAGAGTTATCGGCAAGCCATCGCTGCAGCAATCAAGCCGCAGGATGTGACTTTGGTGTAGCGGTTCTGATAATTGGGAGATTCTAATCATCCCATTCGATGGCGCGGGCTGAAGCGGCAAGAGGGAGAAAGAGGAACGTGGTACTTACCAAGGAACAGGGCGGAAGAAGCTGAGCTGGCTCGCTTCGACTTCTTGGTCGATAGAGTGCTGAGCTCGGGGGCTGTGCGGATGCTGTGAATCTTGCTGATCAGGGTCGACGCCAGGAAGACGGATGAAGAGTAGTGGGGGCTCCCTTTGATCGCATCGTGGATCTTGACCGACATGGCTTCGACAGCGGAAGTTTGCCGGGTATAGCCGCACAGGACGGGAAGCAAGCGGACGAAGAAAGCAGACAGTGCTCCTACTGTGTCGTCCTCTCCGCCAAACAAGCCCTTCTCGACACGGATGGTGAATTGCTCGAAGATGGCCATGAGCCATGGCGACGCAAGGAGATCCGTGGAGTCAGATGGACTGTTCGAGTCCTTTCCGCTGACCGATGCGTTCTCCTTGCTGCCGTGGTCGCGAACGAGCTGACGAGCAGCCTCAATATAACGATACGGAGTCTTTGCACATCGAAGCATGCACTCGTCCAGGAACGAGATGACCCGGGATTGCTCCACAGAAGGATGGTGAGTGGCAACAGAGACAGAATCGTGTTCGCCTTGCTCTTCGCTTTGAGCCGTTCGAGTGTCAAACTGCGGCAAGCTTGCAAGCCAGGCCTCGATCTCGGACGGGTGATGTTCGAAGAAAGACGAGGATGAGAGCAGGGACCGAATCAGATCCTCGCAGGCTTGCTTGACCTGTGGCAGAGGCGTGGAAACGTAGAGGGTGAGGAGCAACCCGAGGTAGCTCAGGTTGCTGCTCGAACCTGTTGGTTTCGCCGTCCAATCGAAGGAGGCTGCTTGTGTCGAATGCGAGAGAATGCGGAGAGTGTGAACCTGACAAAGGGCCTCTAGGTTGACCTCGCCGCTGTCCTCTTCGTCCCCATCGTCATCACTGCCTTGATTCGATGCGCTGTCAGTCGCTCCGTCGTTGGCATCTTGGGTTCCATTCGCCATCTCGGTGTCCCTGCCTTCCATCTGCGAGGCAGCGTCTGCTGATGATGCATAGATGAAGGCATTGGTCAGGAGTTTGCCAGCATTGAAGCGAACGTCGAAAGCAGAGCTGGGAACGGCTTGATAGTAGAGCGACAAAAGGCGGAGTGCGATCTCGGTCAAGATCATGTTGTCCTTCTCGGTTATGGCACTCGCAGTGTCCTCTTCTGATTGGTCCTGAGCGTCATTGGCATCGGCGTGGTCGTTAATGCTCGATCGAGAGGTAGCTACCTGAAGGATTTGAATGATAACAGAGATGTCGGGAATGCGCTTTCGCGCTTCGAGCTCGAGTGCATCCAGTCGTTTGCGCCAGGATCCGTCCTCGTCTTCGTCCAGCTCCGTGATCGCGGATGAACAGACGTTGCGGAAGTGCACCATGCGGTCCAAGCATCGGCACAACACGGTACAGGTCGAGTATCGGACGAGTCGATCGGAACTGTTGAGGCCTTGACTGAAGAGTGACCGGTGGAACGGTCCCGGAAGAATGTTGGCGAGAATGCTGGACATGGGAGGTGGCTCGGACGCAAGAAGCCGATGGGACTGTGGAGCCAGAGTACCAGCTCCAGGGTCATCGCTCGATTCGAGATGCTCGACCTTGGCGTTGCGGAAGGAGGGAAGCTCGAGACCAACGACACGGCCGAAGAACGCCATGTTGCACAACCAGCGGGAGCTGGGTCTCGGCTCGACGGAGAGCCCAGCACAGGAGCTTTCAAGATAGCCACCTACAAGCTCGGGGCAGGCGGTGAGGATGCCGAGTGCCAATTCTTGCTGGCGAAGATCCTCAGCAACGGAGAGCTGACGAAGCACGCCCGATAGAACTTTGTTGTAGATGGCCCCACCACCAGCGGCTTGCTTGCTCTTCTGTGATGCTTTCGTCTCCACAGCGGATTCGTCGTGGTCGATGCCATTCGCCAACGTGTTGCTCTGGTCCGGACGGGCCTCATCGACGACGTCGGCCTTGCTGGGTGCTTTGCGCGGATACCAGCCTCGATCTGGGTAGCAGATACCAAAGCCTGGATTGGTGCAGATGCTGAGCAGGAAGTGGTGTGCGAGATCGGCTACCGAGGGATTCTCAAGGGTGTCTGTATCAGCATGAATGAGGACATGTTCCTCTTCGCGCGAGTAGAGCTGCACAACGCAGCCGCAAGCCCATTCGTTCCAGAATTCGACCTTCTTGCTACGTGGAATCTTCTGGTCTTTGATGAGATCCTCGTGAAGATGCAGCAAGATGATCTGCACCACGTCGGGTGGATCCTGTGGAAGGCCTTTGAGGATGGCCGGCAGAAAGTCGCGTCCGAGGTCGAGGAGACGAAGTTTGAGCGTGTGCGAGTAGCTCTGCTGCAAGAACGAGAGAAGGAAGAGGATGTAGAGGGTGCGAATGTCGGGCCTGCGCAAGGAAACGTCTTGAGCCACCTGTGCCTTCTTTGAAGTCTTGCTTTTGCGGTTGGCCCTTCGACGCATGTTGAAGATGTGAGGGAGTACCTTCATGGACCAGTTGAACGAGTCGAAGAGCTTGACGGCATGTCGTCCCTGGGCAAAGTTGACGATCTCGCGGAGCAAAACGAGTGAAGCTAGGGCAGCGACGTCAGAACCCTTTGAGGTTCTGGATTCTCGCTGCTTGGATGAGGCGTACTTGGCACCACCCAGGTTGGAGATATAGCTGTGGAGCATGTCGAGCCATGGCTCATTTGCAGAAAGAAGACGTTCGATGATGTTTGAGCCCAGCGCCTGAGTTGGATAGTGGATCGAGAGAAGCGCGAGCGACTGTGCGAGGCAGAAGATGGGCAGGTGGAGCAAGGTGGGAAGGTCCTGACGGTCGGCGAGCTCCCAGGTGGAGAAGATGGACGCCGCACCTGACGATGATGATCCTGATGCTGAGGTTTCGCATAATTGAGCGTAGTCCCTGACAAGCTGGATTCGCTTGTCGTTGGCAGGAATGACGGATCGCTGTGTGTTCTCGGCGAAGGAGAGCGTGGTTTGATGGCGGAAGCGGGTGAGCAAAAGTCGCAAGAGGTCGGCGGAGGGTGTCTTGAGTGCATCATGAAGCTCAGCGCCATGTGCGAAAGGGATGAAAGCCTTGTTCTGCTTGTTGGCCTCCTGTGCTCCGGGCTGGTCGCCGCCGACGGACTGCTCGGCGTCCGAGTCATGGTTGGACGCAGAGGCTGCATCTGAGCTGGCGCGCTTGCGTTTGTCGACCATGACCAGGTATCAAGAGCGATACCAGGCGAAGCTTTTCTCAAGCGTTCGCCGAACCGAAAGTTGGCTGAGTCGGTGTGGTCGAGCGAGGGGAATGTGACGGTCGAGAAGGTTGGAGCTGTGATGCGAGGAGAGAGGGTCCAGACTGCGACTTTTCCACTGCTAAAGACGAGAAAAATTGAGCTTTTCGCTGGATTTTTTGCTTTGTTGCTGCATGGCCCAAACCCTTTTTCTTCTCAAAATCACAAAAAATAAACTCGGAAGACGGGAACTGAAGCTGAAGCACCTTGCTGGAAGATCAAGACCGCCTGTAGCCGTTGAAGCAGCTGTCAAGGGTCTTTGTTCATGCTTGGCGCACGGCACCTCTCTTCCTCCCAAACCTCGTTCGTGTTCATCTTCCGGACATGTCGCCGCCGAGAGTGCTGACTATCGCCGGCTCCGACTCGGGCGGAGGAGCCGGCATTCAGGCCGACCTCAAGACCTTCCTCTCCCTCGGCACCTACGGACTCTCGGTCCTCACTGCATTGACAGCACAAAACACAACCGGCGTATCGGCGATCCATGCGTGCCCATCCGAGTTCGTCTTGCAGCAGTTCGACTCGGTCGCATCAGATATCGAGATTGATGCTGTCAAAGTGGGCATGCTATGCAATCACGACATCGTCGCTGCCCTTGCATCAAGACTACGAGACTGGAAAGCATCATCAGACTCGCATGGAGGGAGCGGCGTGCCCGTTGTGCTGGACCCGGTCATGGTCTCGACATCAGGCTCGTTACTGCTGTCTGAAGGCGCTATCGAGACGCTCATCCAGGACCTACTTCCCCTCTGCACCATCCTCACGCCAAATTTGCCAGAGGCACGACAGCTGCTCAAGTACGCGGCTAAGTTCACCTCGCACCAATCTGGGCCCAGAGAGCGTGAGCTTGCACAGTCGAACGAAATGACTGAGCTACCACAGATGATGGCAGCAGCCAAAAGCATCGCTCAGCTCGGGCCCAAAGCGGTACTTGTTAAGGGAGGACACGCCAAATTGAATCGACCTCAGATTGAATCCTGGCTGGAAGGTCTGGATACTGGCTCAGGTGGCGTCCAGCACATCAGCCCGGCAGCATCTTCTTCAAGGGCGTCAAGATCAACGGGACGGTATCCGCAACGCGATCCATCGAGGCAACCAAGATCGGGACCATCTGCCGGAAGCCTCGAGGCCGATTTGTCAGAGCTGGCCGGTGTCAACGGTGCTGTCATTACACGGAGAGGCAACGTTACTGCCATTCGTACCGACCGAATCCCGCACAGTCATGTCTTAGACGAGACGAGCTCGCAAGGAAACCCGCAAATGGTGGTATGCGATGTGCTCTATCAGCAGACCGACGACGCTGAGGGCTCCTACGTGCTCTTCATCAAGCCATTGATAGCATCGACTGCAACGCATGGCACTGGCTGTACTTTGTCTTCGGCATTGGCAGCATCGCTCGCCCAGGGCCACTCACTCGTACGATCGACTTCCATCGCCATCACATACGTACAAAATGCCATCGCAAACGGGATCCAAGATCTGGGCAAAGGACCTGGACCACTCGACCATTCGTATCCTTTCCAGCCACGTGGCCTCATCACTGACTCTCCGGACAGCAGCACTGCCTCGCCTTTCGCTTTGCTCCGCAGCCTCATATCCAACTCCATCGATGTCTGGACAGCCTTTGTTCAGCATCCGTTTGTGCTCGGTCTTGCCGACGGAAGCTTGTCGCGAGAGGCATTCGAGTGGTTCATGAAGCAGGACTACCTCTTTCTGCGTCACTACGCCCGCATCTGGGCTCAAGCAGCAGCTTCACCCGACAACACATTCGAGGAGGTCTCGACATTAGCAGGGATGGCCCAAGCCATGGCAGAGGAGGCCAAGCTCCATCTGCAGATCTGTCATGACAGCTTAGGTATGTCGGCGTCGCAGCTCGAGCACGAGACGATGGAAAGCGCGGCAACGCTCGCGTACACGCGCTTCGTCCTCGATACCGCTCGGTCGGGCGACACCCTGGAGTTGCTGGTCGCGGTCAGCCCGTGCATGGTCGGGTACGCCCAGGTAGGACTTTGGCTTCAACAGCACCGAAAGCAGGGCATCGACAAAGACTTTGCAGCTTGGATCGACGCATATGCGGGAAGCGACTTCCAGGACGCAGCCAAGAAGGCGATGCTGTTGATCGAGGCAAAAGCGGCGAGAGACCCGCCGTCACCAGAGAGGCTTCGTAAGCTGCAAAAGACGTGGAATGCAGCTTGCCGGCTCGAAGCAGGCATGTGGGACGAAGCTGTCGAACCGAGCCTACGCCGACTCGTGCTGGAACCCTGATCCGCACACCTCCCACGCTAGCAGCAAGCATATACTTCAATCTTACACCTAAGCATCTCGACCCACTCGGACGACGGCTCATCTTGGCTAATTAATCCTGCGTTTGGTCTCGCCTGTACACGATGCATTTGGCAACCCCGCATCACGATGGTCGTGTAAAGCCCCACGTGTGCGGTTCCACGCAGCAGTCCTCACATGATCAGAAGGAGAGCCATGCCCGCGCACAACCCCGCGTCTTGCCGAGTACGGAGACCGAAATGATGACTGAGCTCGCTTAGATGGAAGCGACGACGGGCAAAGCGGATCACCCTCGACGCAATCTCATCCCGGTCGGCGATCTTTTCGACATGTCAGATCGAACATGAAAGCGGCGCGGAATTGTTTTATTTGCCGATCGACGCTGCTGAAGGATGATGCAATGACACATCCACCGGATCGGAGAATTTTCAAATGCTTCGACGTCAACGACATCAGCGAGATCAGGCAGAATCCATTCCAGACTCAGATCGAAGCCACATCTCGGCTGCGGTGGTCTGATTGTTTGCGTCACCCGTTCGTACAGCCCGACTGAAGAGTCTGCAGGCGACCTTTGACCGTCGTCGGCCAAGCACACGCTAGGGACGGCTACCACTCGAGAGCCACGATCGAATCCATTGGCAGCCCAAGCGAGAAGCAAGCCACACTTCCATACATCGAACCAGATCCCCGCAGATGCATACGACAGGAGCCGGTGTTCCTTGCATCCCCACAGCTGGCTCGAATCAGTACAAGGGAGGATTTGAGCAGAAGAAGATGTCGAGGACGAAGCCCTGACAGTGAACGAGCACGAGCACCATGAGCAGCTAGCTGATGACGGCGGCGGCCTAGGCGGGAGCGGCCTGTCAGGACTGCCGCCCCGCCGTTTTAGCGAATCCCTTGGCAGCAAAAGGGTCGATCCGACGGGCCATCGAACAGGCGCGCATTGTTTTTGTTTTTCTCCGATCGTGCAGCATCAGCTGCCGGCGAGAGGCAGACGAGAAGTCGCCTTTGGTGAGCCGGCTTCTTTTCGATCGATGCACCTGCATGCTCCCCCACGTCATTCATTCTGTTGCTTTGCCCCGACGGCTTCGCTGATCAGCTGGGCTCGCACACGCTTCCACGATGATGTCGTTACCGCTCCATCGTTTGTCTGTCCGGAATTCGCTTTGGGTCTCGATGGCGCTTAGGCGATCCTCGCTCCTCAGAGTCGGACGAGCTGATGAAAAAGCTGTGATGATGTCGTAGTCGGTGTCAGCGCTCCCGTTGGCATGACGCCGCACCCTTTTCTGCCCCAGACGAGGGTAAGCTGGCGATGCCTTGCCGGATTCGCAGGACCCTTGTCCGTCTGGTCCCTGGCCCCTTGCCCGGCATCGTCTGACACCGCAAGAGAGCGCCGGTACACTCACAGGTGCCTCCCCAGGTTGCTCGAGTCTTGTTCCACTCGACACGCCCCTAACACTTCCTCTTTCCTTTGTTTCCTTTCCGAACCCACCATCCATCCTACCTCCACCATTCGTCGAGATCCAACCGTCAGAGACCTAGAACTCATCGCAGGACGATCTCCTCACCATCATGGCGGCCAACACGCACGACAGCGCCGCAGCTGCGCACCGTAGCTCCTCCGACGGCGAGTCCACCGTCGCCCAGACGCCCACCCGCGTCAACTCTGGCGGCAAAGACGATGGCTCCCTCACCCAAGAGAAGGGCAACAACAACCACGATGACTCTGCCCCCGCCGACGTCGAGGCGATCCGCGAGAAGAACGACATGGAGAAGACCAACGAGGAGAAGCAGCGCGAGGGCGAGCACGACCTTGAGCCTCGCGAGGAGGACGGCAAGATCGTGCTCACAGAACGTGCTGGCTACCTCGCCACCGGCTACTCGTACCCTACATGGAAAAAGTGGTCCATCCTCTGCGTCATCTTTGCCGTCCAGGTCTCGATGAACTTCAACACCTCGGTCTACCCCAACGCGGTCATGGGCGTTGCAGAGCACTACGGCGTTAGTGAGCAAGCGGCACGTGTGGGTCAGATGATCTTCCTCGTGGCGTATGCGTTCGGATGCGAGTTCTGGGCACCTTGGTCGGAGGAGATCGGTCGATGGCCGGTGCTGCAGATCTCGCTGTTCCTTGTTAACATCTGGCAGGTTCTCGCTGCCTTGGCGCCTAATTATGGCTCGTTGATCGTGGCGCGTTTCTTCGGCGGTCTCTTCACCGCCGGTGGCTCGGTGACGCTCGGTATGGTCGCAGACCTGTGGGAGCCGGATGAGCAGCAGTTTGCTGTCGCCTTCGTCGTTCTTTCGTCCGTCGGCGGCACTTCGGTCGGTCCCTTCATCGGCGGTTTCATCCAAGCCTACCTGCCGCTCAAGTGGAACTTTTGGGTACAGCTCATCTTTGGTGGTGCGGTACAACTCGCCCACTTTGTTCTCGTGCCGGAAACGCGCTCCACGATCCTGCTCGACCGCGAGGCCAAGCGTCGACGCAAGAACGGCGAGCAAAACATTTACGGTCCCAACGAGGTCCGTACCGACCGTTTCAGCATCAAGGAGATCGGCGCCTACTGGCTTCGACCGTTCGAGATGTTCGTTCGCGAACCCATCGTGCTCTTCCTCTCGCTGCTGTCCGGTTTCTCCGACATGCTCATCTTTATCTTCCTCGAGTCGTTCCAGCTGGTGTACAAGCAGTGGGGATTCAGCACGGTGCAGATTGGTCTTGCGTTCATCCCCATCAACCTGGGCTACCTGCTAGGATTCCTCATCTTCATGCCACGTTTTGTGTGGGAGCGCAAGAGGCGGGTTCGCGATCCCGACGCGCTCAAGCCCGAAGCCCGCTTGTGGCTGTTGCTCTACCTCGCACCTCTCGAAGCATTGGGTCTATTTGGATTCGCATGGACCTCCTTGGGTCCTCCCAACGTGCACTGGATCGCCCCCATGATCTTTTCCTGCATGATCGCCATCGCCAACTACGCCATCTACATGGCCACCATCGACTACATGATCGCCGCCTACGGTCCTTACTCGGCCTCGGCAACGGGCGGCAACGCTCTGGCGCGCGACTTCCTCGCCGGTATCTCGGCCATGTACGCCACCCCGCTCTACAACCGCCTCGGTCTGGAATGGGCCTCGACGCTGTTGGCGTTCTTGGCCATCATTGTGGCGATTCCGGTGTACATCTTCTACTGGAAGGGCCCGGCGATTCGTGAGCGCTCCAAGTTCGCTCAGAGTCTGGCGGATGACAGGAAGAAGAACGGTGGACGGAGGACAGATAAGGACGACAAGGCCGAGGCAGGGACCACGTGGAAGAAGGAGAAGAAGCAGGAGACACAGTCGTAGACCACAATCGCGACTCTCAAAGATGAGTGGCCATGTACACATACACGATAGACACGTTGCGTGCTCACGATATACCAGATACGATTCTTGCACAGTCTAGACGGGTCAGCGCGTCGAAAGTTCACTGCAGTGTGATGAGCATGATTGCGTGAACGCGATGAAGGAGCGTTCGGACAAAGATGCAGGACGAGGACGCCTCTAGACGCGCAGCAGGAAGCCATCGAGCGCATCGCCCGCCGTGAGCCCCATGCCGAACTGAAAGTCGCCGACGCCGGACGCATCGTCGCGCTTCGCCCTTCCTTGCGGCTGGTCGAGCATCGCACTCGGATAGTCCAGACTTGCCAGCGTTAATGTGGTCAACGGGGGCGAGAGGGAATGATTCGAGCTCGCCCTGGACGAGCTCTCGTCGGTGAAACTCTCGGAGGTCTTGTTCAGCGACGAAAGAAACAACTCCTCCTCGATGCCTGCTCCTCCGGTCCACCCGTCCGACTCCGCCGCGCTCGCGCCTTCGTTGAGGATCTCGAGACACGACTGCCACACGTCTTCTGTCATGACTGCTGCCATCCCCTCTCCCTGTGTCGCGCCTGTCCCCGGGGCGCCCTGTCGTAGCGGTGAATGGGCGTCCAACAACCTTCCCACCTCCTCCTTCGCATCCACCGCCATACTGCTCCGATTGCTCAACTGCTCCAACGCCCACAAACACTTCTCCACTCTCTCCTCGACCCTTCTCACCTCATCCCACTCTCCCCCCTTCGCGAGGCTGCTGAGCTGTTTGATCTCGCTCTTTGCGACACACGCGAAGCCGTGGATCGAGATCTCGGGCCACGGGTCGCTGTGCAAAATGTCCCCGCCCGTTTCACTACATGCCTGGATCGCGCCGATCAACTCTGCCGTCTGGTGACACACCTTCCGTCTCAGTTCGCTGAGCACCGCTTCGGTGGCCCCAAACGGATCCGTGCGCTCCATGGTCGACACCAGCTCGACGAGCAGGATCGCGGCGAGGTTCCATTTCGTCGCCGTGATGACGTGCCAGGATTGGATCGACGTAGGCAGGTCGGCATGGTGAGTGATGCACGAGGCGAAAAAGGGCGCGAAGGTCTCATCCCAATGCCGAACGACACTGAGCACATGCGCGATCTGACGCTCGATGTGTTCCGTCGGCGCTTGACGCCAGTAGGAGGATTGGAGTCGACCGACGTGACGGAAGATGAGCACCTTGATGGGGGTGGCGTAGGCAAGGGTTCGAAGGGCATCCGGCTCGCTGCACGGCCAGGAACGCGCAAACGTGTGACGGTTGGCTACGCTGTTCGCCGGAATCACTTCGTCCCAGATCTTACGCAGGGGCTTGCGAGAGCTTCCCGAAGAGGCGGTGGTGGGGAAGTTGGCCGTCTCGTGTCGTAGAGAGGACGCTCGATGTGGAGAGAGGAGTTGGTCGGTGAGATCCGAGTCTTCGTCCCCAATCACGGCATCGTATTTCCGAAGAACCGAGAGCTCGGTATCCATCATACAGCCGAACCAGTACAGGTTGTGGTAGGTGTTTTCGAGGAGTGTCGCTTCGGCTTGCCGCTTCACCGCCTGGCCTGCATCCAGCGGCTCGGTGGTGGACCACAGATCGATGCCTTTGCGCCTCAATTGCTGGATCTTCAACCGGAACGCTTTTAGCTTGCGCATCGCTGTGGCGAGCATCATGGTCGATGCCTCCGCCGGGATCTGCCACGATGACGAGTCGAGCGCGCTGTTCTCGTCCAGCGACGGAATCTGCAGCGAAGCGGGTTGGGTGCCGTGATCCCACGCTTCTGACGACGGCATCTCCCTCGGCTTCTCCGTCCAAGCGAACAGAATCAGCGCAAAGACGATCCTGAAAGACCATGCGTCGGTGGCATCCATGAGTTTGTCCCTCGCCTGCTTCCAGAGCGATAACCTGACCCGAGCCTCTTCTTGTCTCCCGCCCCTCTCGCCGGTATGTCGCGGCCACTGCGCCGCATACGCCAGCAGCACCGCGTGGTACGCCTCCGAGACGCGCTTCTCGACATTCCGCGCCGCATCGTCGGTACGAAAGATGCGACGCGAGGCAGAGTCGAGCAGACACACCTTCTTGTTGAGCGCCATGGCGGCGGAGGACGGGGAGAGCGAGTCGGCACATAGCAGGTAAGGCGTGGTGGCGTCCGTCACCCAGATGCGAAAGGCGGATTCGGCCGCGCCTTCGTAGACGTTGAGCAGGTCCGAGTTGAGGTGCAGGCGGTCGGCGGTATGGCTGAGGCGGACGTTGGGCGCGGTGCCCCAGATGTCGAAGCCGAGCATGTCGAAGAGAGAGGGCGCGTCGGATTGATCGAATCCAAAGGGGGATTGTGCGCGGCTGAGAACCAGAGAGCCGGTACTGTAGCTGGTCGATGCTGTGGGCTGGGCTACCTCGTCAAAGGTTTCGAATGCGGATGATGTAGCATCGGACGAGTCCTTCTTTCGCTTTGCTGCTCTCTGTTCTTCGTCGGATTGATCGTTCGAGTAGCTCCCATTGAGCGCCTCGAAGGCGGCATTGACGTTGCTGATGGCAGACAGGTGCGATTCGTCAAAGCCATCCTGCAGGCTGTGGCGTCTCCTTTTATCGGTAGTATACGACGTGCTCGCCCCCTCTGCGTACTGCTCAACGTCCGCAGTCGATGTCGAAGGTGCAGCGTTGGCAACGTCTTGCAGGCTCTCTGCGAACGCGGCGCCAGTGAGCCCTCCGAGCGGGATGCCGCCAAACGAGTTGATCAGGCTGTTGAAGGTGCACACCTGACCCTTCTTCTTGCAGTTGTTGCAGGCGACTTTGCTAGCGAGCGCCTCGGCAATGCTGACGTACTGAGCGGAACAGGCGCGCTTGGCTTGACGACATCGGTCGCAGTTCTTGTACATCTTTTTGCGCGAGGGCGGCTGTGCTCCGCCAGCACTGGGGCTGATGTTGATGTCCGGCATGGTGGAAGGCCCTACGATTGGTGCTGGTCGCTGCGAGGTCGTATTTGTAGACGACATGGTGAGCCTCTCCAAATGCTGTCGACGATGATAATGCTGGAGACGTGGAATGAAGCCCGGTAACTTATCAAAGGCTCGATGGTCGTTTCGTGAAGCTTGTTGTTACAAATTCGCTTGGAACGCCGACGGCACGAAGCCAGACAAAGCTTAGTGGTTCAGATCGACGGTCGAGAGACAAGGTTGCATGTGCAGGTCCGAGGTCGACGACGGGAATGCTCGACAGATCCGCAGCAGTTCGTGCGAGGCAAACAAGGTTGGGAGAGGATCAAGGGTCTTGGAAGAGGGGACGGGATTCTAATTGCCCGACGGGGGCGTGAGTCGACTCGACAGGCTGACTATATATACTGGACCCTGGGCGAGAAAATGCGGGGGAGCTTGAAGCACGACAGCAGGGCCTTGCACTCGCTGGGTGACATGTCGCAACGGATGAGGACGGCAGCGAGAATGTCTGTACGAGGGCGTGAAGAGGGGGCTGACAACGCACTCGCAAGCATAGCGACGGAAGTCAAGTGCCGAGCTTGGAGATTGACAGCCGAGATGCCCAGCCCAGCAACCCAGTCGGGAGGGCAAGCCACCTTTTGATGCTTTGCCTCGAAGGCCTCCGAGCTTGATGCATGAAGGTGCACCTGCCGCTATAGAAGCCACGTATGAGGGCGCATGCTCTTGTTCGATTGTGCGGGGTAATCGGAGCCAGGCAGTCGAACAGCATGACCGCGCAGCTTGCCGAAGTTCACCCGTCTTGCCCAACACGGACCGTTGCTGGTGTCTGCAGGTCCACGCCGCATGAATATGAGCGGCATGTCAGAAGACCTGCAACAGACAAGTCAAAAGACCAGCCAGAAGCGTCGAGGCAACATGTGAGCGTCTTCGCTTCGCTTTATTGCTCTTTTCAAAGACCGCCAGGCCGTTTGACCTTTGCCGAGTAGCTTGTTCTGTTTAAGACGCTCCTTGGCGCGTTCTGTTGGCCCGTGCCGCTCTTTCATACGTCGCAGCATACCGCATCGAACCAATTCATAGGCTTGACAGACCTCAAACTCTAGCCTCGACGGAATAAAGCGACATCGAGGCTGGCGTAATGGCACGGATGGATCGAATTGGTCGAGCATCAGAGGGCATTGTTCCGGCAATGCGCGCAGTTAGGCTGGTGCGCTAGCTGTACCACCTATCTAAGCGAGCTCGAGACTCGTTCAACCGAGCCGAATTTTGCGGGAGCTGCCGCAACGCCCTTATGTCCTTTTCGAGCACCGCTCCGATTACAGTAGCTTTTCCGCACGGTCTAGCCCATCCAGCCATCGTCCGCTGCGCTCCGCTATCGTGCGAGTATCATCGACGATGCTTCTTGTTACCGCTACCGTTGGAGCTGCTGCCACCTTTGCGCTTGCCAGCGTCCTGTTTGGCGTTCTTCGCCTTGGCTGCCTCCTTTTCGGCCTCTTGAATCTTGTCAAGCACGTATTTGAGCACGCGCTTCTGATCCAGGAGCACCCGCTTTTCGCCCAGTCGGACGACCAGCGCGCGGCGCTCGTTCTCCCCACTAACCTCTTCCTTCCTCGATCCGTACAATCGAGCCTCTTCTTCCTCCACAGCGGCGCCGTTCGGATACTCTTTCAGTCGCAGATCGATGGCGTCCATCATAATCTGGCTGATGGCGATGCGTACTGGCCTGGACTTGGTAGCGTGCTCTTCTTGCGCCTCGACCCGCGCGCTCGGACCTTTGCCTTTCGCTTTCGCCTTCTCGAACGTCTCCCGCGACTGACAGAGCACTCGGGTGAGCGCGATCATCTCCTCCGAGATGCCACCGCCGGTTGCTGCCGCCTTGAGCTCTTTCGGTATCGGCCGCTCAGGTTGCGCACGGTGCGGCGCCTGTTTGGCCGGAGTGAAAAGGTAGTTGAGGATGAACACTTCATCGATGCCGAGCGAGGAGCAGGCCCATTCGAGTCGCTCTTCGAGGTCTTTGCGGATCTCTTCTGCGCTCGACGAGAGGATCGAAGAGAGATGGGTGGTGGCTGCCTGTAGGATGAGCTTGGCATCGAGCTCGACCACATCGCTGCCGTTGGGCTCGTCGACGTGACCGTAGCGACGGAGCAGATCGCTGTTGGGTGGGTCGGCGTACGTATTGAAGATCTGCTCGCCCGCAGCGATTGGCTTGGTGGCACGCATCTCTAGTACGTGCGACTTGTAGAAGAGACGTGCGTTGTCGGATTCGAACCGAGCATTGAGCATGTCGGCCATAGGCGTCATGGAGATGTCGATCACATTCTCTTGCTCTTCTTCGTCTTCGTCGTCGTCGCTGTCATCATCATCGCTGTCGCCATCCTCGGCATCATCATCGTCTCTCGTCTCGTCTCCGTCCCTTGTCGTGTCCACCTCGCGCACTTCCGCTTCCCCTTCTCCCTCGTCGTCGAGCACCTCTGCTTCGGGCTCGTCGTCGTCATCATCATCATCGAGATCATCCATGTCGACCGTCTTTCCGTCCAGGCCCTTCTTGCGACTCTTGACATGGAAGCTGCGACTCAATATCCTGGAGCCCATGATGTGGTAGGTGTCAAGCGAGTACCATTGCTGCATCTCCGCTTCTTGTTGCCCTTCTGACGCTCCCTCCAGGAATACGCCGGGCAGCGAACGAATGAAAGGAACCGCCTTGTTGTGGTAGTCGGCCTCGGCTTCATCTCGCGCAATCTTGTCTGCGATTGAAGTACCCGAGAGATGTTTCAGATCATCTTGTTGCCATAACATGGGCGTGCTGAAGTCGGTCGGCATAATGTCAAAGTAGGCACCCCA
Source organism: Kalmanozyma brasiliensis GHG001 (assembly GCF_000497045.1). Taxonomy (NCBI): domain Eukaryota; kingdom Fungi; phylum Basidiomycota; class Ustilaginomycetes; order Ustilaginales; genus Kalmanozyma; species Kalmanozyma brasiliensis. The sequence goes on along the minus strand of NW_015961949.1, from coordinate 423,780 downwards.
ATTTTGTTCGCCGTGTGGGCGGGGGGCATCGCGGTATACCGAGCCTTCGGCGTCTGTGCCTTCGAGCTGTCCTAGACTTGACGAGGATGAAGCCTCGATGTTCTCCATCGATACATCGCCATCTTGAGCGCCGCTTTCTGTGGACGCTGAAGATCGAGCTGCTCTCCTTCGCTCGTACATCATGGCGAGGATGAGTGGGAGCCATCCCTGTTTGCTGATGTGGCTCCAGGTCAGCTCATCTGAGCTAGTAGAAGGGGATGATGCTTCAGCTTCAGTACACCTCTGTGAGAGCGTCGATGTGGCCAGGTTGAGCAAGACGTGACGAGGGATGGCAAAGATGGTCTCGCCGACGTCGATGGGTGCTTTGGCGATCATGCCTCTTCCCATACCAGGGATGGGCTGGATTCGGCAGCGAGAGTCGAGTGCACCGCCTGACTGGCGGAACCATCGGAGAAAAGAGGCTTCGACCTCGGAGGTGGTCTGCCCTGTTGCTGCTGTCGCCGTCATCTTGATGATCCTGGTTCTGTGCGGTGGTGACCGGTGGTTCAAGAAGGCTGGATGAGTCTTCTTGTGAACCCTGCATGCCACCTTGAACTTTCTTCTCAACCCAAAAAATCTGAGCTGAGTCTCGGAACACGGAGGCTGAGCGCTGAGCAGCGACAACAGAAAAGGATTCTCGACTGAGCGCGTCACGCTCACGGCGTATCGAAAAGCAAAAACGGTCGGGCCATCTGCTTCGGTAAGGGCAAGCGACGAAAGAACCCGGCTTAGTTCTTCTTCTTCTTCTCCTTCCTTCCTCCTCCATCGACGTCAAACAAAAGCTGAGTAGTCTTTATCATGGCTTTCAGCATCACCATCCAGAAGCGCTCGGCGCCCGGCAAGTCTGCCTCCAAAGGCTTCCCTCTAAACGTCAAGCTCTCCTCCAACAAGGCCACCCTCGCCGAAGTCAAGAAGCAGATCGCCTCGGCGTCCCGCAAGCTCACCATCGAGCGTCAACGCATCACCACCGAGGACAAGAAGCCTCTCCTCGACGATGACAAGTCGCTCGCCGATCTCGGTGTCACCTCTGGTCAGACGCTCTACGTCAAGGATCTCGGCCCGCAGGTCGGCTGGCGCACCGTCTTCCTCACCGAGTACTTTGGCCCCATCGTCATCCACCCGCTCTTCTACTTCCTCGGACCCAAGATCTGGCACCGCGACTTTGTGCACTCGCGCATGCAGACCGTCGCCATGACTCTCGCCGTAGCGCACTACGTCAAGCGCGAGCTCGAGACCATCTTCGTCCACCGCTTCAGCAACGGCACCATGCCCCTCTTCAACATCTTCAAAAACTCGACCCACTACTGGATCCTCTCCGGGTTCCTGCTCGCGCCGTTCATCTACTCGCCCTGGTTCTCCGCCGCCTCGGTCGCAGGCACCATTCAGGACAGCACCACGTTCATCGTCGCCACCACCGCCGTGTGGGCCCTCGCCGAGTTGAGCAACGCCTACTGCCATTTGATCCTCAAGAATCTCCGTCCGGCTGGAACCAAGGTGCGAAAGATCCCGAGAGGCTTTGCGTTTGAACTGGTCTCGTGCCCCAACTACTTTTTCGAGTTCCTCGCCTGGGCTGCGTTTACCGTGCTGACGCTCAATCCGGCCAGCGCACTCTTCGCCGCCGTCAGCACCGGCCAGATGTGGCTCTGGGCCGTCAAGAAGCACAGGAACTACAAGAAGGAGTTCGGCAAAGAGTATCCTAGGCGAAAGGCCATGTTCCCTTTCATTGCTTGAGAGTCATCACTTTGTAACGTTATGCCAAAGAATGCATGCACGAAGGCAAGTGTCCGTGTGTGATGGGCGATGAGACGAGTGTGTCTGCAGCGCTGGGTGTTAGCAGTAGGTAGGGCGAGAGACGCGATGGTAGTCGAGCAGCTGTTCGGCGCTGCCATAAACGAGATGTAGTGGCTTTTCTAGCTCGGGTAGACTCGTCACCTTTTCCTGCCAGCCCCAGTTGCGTCTTCCACCCGGGTTGCCCGATCGCATCGAATCGTCGTCCTCCTTATCCTCGTCGTCCAGCGAGGACCGTTTTGAGCTTTCGCCTGACGCACTGTCTTCATCCAAACCCGTCGGTTTGGGCAGAAACACGTCCGCTCGCGCTCCGCTTTGTTGAACCGCATCGTCCTCCTCGTCCTGGGAAAGCACATGTTCGAGGAACGCCCCCACGCGTCTGTGTAGTGTTTCGAGTCGGGCCACCAATCCGCCATACCGCAGCTCCAACGTCTCCCACCCATGCGGCTTGTACATGCTCATCCACATCTCGCGATGATACCTCCACAGCTTTCTTGCTGCCTCCAAACACCTCTCCGTTCGCCGATTCAGCTGTTGCAACTCAGGCCAGTTCTTGCCCACATATGCCTGGTGGAGACGCTGACGGAGGTTTGCCTTCAGCGAGAGGATGTGTGCGACAAGCCTTGCGAGTTCCAGCCTGGCATTGAACGGATGATCCGAGAGGATGCGTACAGTTTTCGTCCCTGCTGGCGTTCCCCTGCCCGTGAGGTCTGAGATGAGGCTTGCTGCTGTCCCCAACAGCCCTTTCTCCCCATCCTTACCTGGACGAACCACCAGCACATCGCGATTCTTCGTAACGTCTTCCAGCGTCACCCCCTCCACTCGCTCGCTGAGATCAGATGCAATCGCCGCATAGTGCGCCTCGGCATCAAATCCGGACGCTACGAGCGTCGGTTCGGCGAAAGAATGCACCGGATCACTCCACAACATCCACTTGCTCGTGTTCGGCGCAAAGTGAATCTTGTCATCCTCCACCACGTCCAAGCCGTGAGAAGTGGTATCGTCGATGGAAGAGGCGCGAATGAAGTCGTCCCACCCACCACCGACGATCGCGTCGAACTTCGATTTGAGTAGTCCCACATCCAACTCCTTCTGGAAAGAGGCGGTGTACGCGTGGTCGGCATAGTGACACCACGCCGGGAGGGAGGACCACAGATCCACTTCATTGCCTTCATCCCCCCAGATGGTGAGGAAGACGTGCTTGACCCCGGAGCTGGCGCGTGCAGCCGTCAGATTGGCAGCAACCGTTTGGAATGTGAACGGCAAAGCGGTCCAGAATCGTGACCAAGTCCAAGATCCCGCTGCCAACCAGGGACTTGCTCCCCTCAACTCTTCGTGACTCTTGATCCTCTTCTCGTAGCTACCTGGTGAAGTGTGGTAGTAATCCCAATAGACCAGATCTACCCCTGGCGGTATGCCTTGCGACTTGTCGATGGGGGCAGCAGAATCGTAGTACCCAACCAAGGAATTGTTCCTGGCGCTCAAACAGAAGAGCATGTCCGACCAGATCATCGGTTCGAGTCCTTCCCTCAGACAGATGTCGTTGACCTTGGCGAGGTGTTCGACGAATACCTGGCTGGAAGGCTTTCCGTTTTGCCCGAAGATGGAGAAGTATCGCCCGTGACCTAGACCGTGCGTCTCGTCCATGCCGAGGTGGATCTTTTTGGATCGAAACGGTGCGGATGCAGCACGAATCATTTTTTCGAGCATGACATATGTTTCTGGCCACTCGGGGAGTAGGACCTCTGCGGTATCCCTCAAGCCGAGGTATCGGGGCCACTGCAACATCTGACCCAGGTGACCGAGCGTCTGGATACATGGGATGACCTCGATGCCGAGCAGAAAGGCGTAGTCGTCGATCTCCGTCAGCTCGGAGGCGGAGTAACCGCCACGCATGTAGCCGAAAAAGGGCTCGCCATCGATCTCGTACGTGTCCTCGGTATAGAGTTGGAGCATGTTGTACCCGAGTAGGGCTAGGGTTCGGAGGAGATACTTGGTAGAACGCACATTGAGGACGCCGTTGCGGGAGCAGTCGATCATGGTGCCGATCGTCGAGAAGTCGGCAGTCTGTGCGACGTTGAGTTTGGCATTGGCGAGAGAGGGGGAGAGGTGATAGCCGGTGGTGAGGCTCGAGCCGGACACGCGAGGGAAGAGGTTTGGATGGAGGGAAAAGGCGGATGAACCGGCGGTGTCAAGGGAGAGGCAGTCCTTCGCTACGCCGAGGACGTGACCGAGGCCGCGAAAGGCAAGGTAAGGCGATTCGGGAGGATAGGCGACGGTGATGATGAAGGTCGTGTCGACTTGCCGGTCTGCGAGAGACTCTGTCGAGACCTCAGCCGACATGGGAGCGAAGGTGTCGGAAGATGTCGAGCAGCGCCATGTGAGTCGCTCCTTCTCTGGCGATGTTTGGTGGTCTGTCGCCGCATCGCCTTGCACAAAGCGCAGATTCCAGTTCCAAGCTGGGGCTGACGAGGATTGACCCGACGAAGTTGATGAAGACGTAGGCAGCCCGTCTGCTGGGAGGAAATCTGATGATGAATGCAGATGCAGGACATCTGGCCGTATGTGATGCTTGACGAGCTCTTGAACGCCTCCGAGGATGCCCCGCGGTAACGATGGCTTGGAAATGCAAATTCTGATGCGTGGCAGATGAGCGAGGGGGATGATATTGGCTTGGGTACTGCTAGACCCCAGCTCCGGTCCCATAGAAGCGTCCCGTATTGCGTCGGACATGCTGATTGAGTGTCGTGGGCAGTATCAGGGCGTTGCAAGCAGGATGATGAAGCTCGATGTGGGGGAAAGAGCTATTTGACAGCTTGGCTAGGTTGGAGGCCTGAGCGTGCATTTGGCGCCTTGTCTGACGGCCAAAAGGAATTCACCGGCGCGCTTTTTTGAGCAAGTGTCAGATCGGCGTCTTGTTGGCTGAAAAAGTATCTGATCAAGATTAGCGAAGAGAGCCAAAGTGGAGTTTTCAGCAGGAAAGGCCGTCTTACTCAAAGCGATAACCTTTCTTCTCATCTTCTTCTCGACCAACCATCAAAGCTGCTTCTCACCACCGATCCTAGACGAGTGGGATCAGAGCTGCGGTCAAGCACATCGGAGACGTAACCAGCTCACCCACCACCATGTCAGATCCAGCACAGGCCATCCGCGCCTTCATCGTAGGCTCCTTCCAAGAGCTACCTCCTTCGATTGTCGATGATATTGGCAGCGGATCGGTCTCGCTCCTGGGCGTCGTCCGTCTCCTCGGCGAATATCTCACATCGGAAGAGGAGGAAATAAGAACTCGAGCGGTTCAGCTCCTCTCCGACATCACTTGCCACTTCCTCGAATCCCCATCACAGACCAAAGAACCCCTCGCAAGCATATTCACTATCCAGGCAGTACGCACACTCACAGCATTCTTCGCCGACAAAATCGCAGACGGCGTCATCATCTCGGACAACTTTGTCCGATCAGCAAAGGCGCCAGAGGTCCTTCCAGACTCTGCCTCGAGGGCTCGAAAGAATGAGGTGGAGCAAAAGACGTTGCAGGGCAGTGCGATGCTCGTCAGCTCGCTCAAGGCTCTCACCGTCTTGAGTGCTTGCAGGGCGCCAACAGAGACAACACCAGCGGCTCAGCCTCCAGTCAAGGGCTTCGGTCAAGAGCAGGCACACGCAGTAGCACACGCACTGTTCACCAACGTCGTCGCCACCAACCACCCGCAGAGCCTTCGTTTCATCATCTATCGGCTCCTAGACAGTCTTGTTGCGCATCACAGAGCTGCGCTCAAGGCGTACCGCTCTTCGGCATCAGACACCACCGACGAACAGCCGTCAGAAGCAACACCATCCGCAACAACTCCAATGGAAGTCGACACCTCCTCAGACGAAGCGGCAGCCGCGTCCCAATCCGAGACGTGCCAAGGCAAAGACTTCCTGCGAGGCTACGTCAAGATGGTCCAGGGTGAAAAGGATCCCCGCAACCTCATGGTGCTCTTCGGCGTCGACAAGGTTCTTCTCACCGAGTGGGTCATGGACCGCGAAATGACCGGAAAGTTCTTCGACATCACCTTCTGCTACTTCCCCATCACCTTCCGACCGCCCCCCGACGATCCATATGGAATCACTTCGGACGATCTCAAGGTCGCACTGCGGGCAGCCATCTGCGCCTCGCCAGCTATGGCGCCTCTCGGCTATCCTCTCCTGCTCGAGAAGCTCAGTGCCGCCGGTGGCCCGGCCAAGCTCGATACGCTTCGAACCCTGATCGCTGCCATGCCGGTCTACGGGCGCGCTGCCGCCCTCGCAAACGCCCTCAAGCTCTGGGAGGGCCTCAAGATTGAGATCTTCCACGCGACCGACGACGAGACGGGCGATTTAGCCGTCGACACGCTTACTGTGCTTCTGCACGTGCTGTACCACGGAGTCGATCCGCCCGAGGGAGTCGCACCCAAGATGGTGCACGACTGTCTGGTGGAGCTGGAGGAGCCTGGCAAGTCACTAGCCAAGGCAAGCATCAAGGTGCTCTCGTGCCTCATCCGTGCTTCTGCCAGCACGGCCTACCTGGCGGTGTACGGCTTCATGGATCAGATGATCAAGATGTTTGCCGACCCGGAGGACCTTGCGCAGCGCACACCCATCCTTGCAGGCATCGGCGAGCTGCTCGAGGCCCTCGCCAAGGTGTACCGCCACGCTGAGTTGGCGCGAGCGGAAGACGAGACCAAGGCCAAGCCAGCCGAGATCGGATCTGGCCAGCTGCTGCCCATGACAGCAAGCGAGCGCAGCTATACCGGCGACAACCGACCCCTCGATCCCTTCTTGGCCGACCTGCTCAACTGTCTCTCCAACGGTCTGCGCTCGACATCATACCGTCGTTCGGCCATGCTTGTCTACTCGTCGGTCGTTTCGATCTCCATCCTCAGCAGCGGCCCCACCAGCGAACCGGGCACCACCGAGCAGAAAGCACTGCTCGACTTTGACGAGCTCTCGTTCCTCACGCGCGAAGTGTCGTCCCTTCTCACCTCGTCCATCGGCGACGATGTCCGGGAGGAAGCGCTGTGCGCGATCGAGGTGATCTCGAACGAGCGCACTTCCACGTCGGTTGCTGCGACCAACCCGACCGCTCAGGTCATCGAGGAGGTCGTGCTACCTGTGCTGCTCGAGAAGCTCCCCGATCGGATCGAGCCGCTCACCGACCCGGAGAGCCGAACCACCGGCAACGCTATGGACGACACCGAGGCCGAGCTCGACCTGGTCAAGGCCAACATTCGGCGCAGTCTCGGCGCGCTCTCCCGCCTCTGCGTCGCACCGTTCCTCTTCGAAGCGGTGGTCGTCAAGCTGTTCACCAAGCTCGAGCTGTGTTGTCGTCCCAGCCGATTCGGGGTGACGGAGAGCAGTGAGGAGGGCGAAGCCGAGTCGACGGTGCGCGAGCAGCTGGCTGCGCTGCAGGAGGCCAACGTAGGCTATGCGAGAGGGTTGATCCTGACGCTACAGACGATGGTCGATCTGAAGCGACAGAATGGACATCGCGATCTGGTCAAGTATGCGCAGACGCTGCCGTCAAGGTTGGTCGGGTTGACGCTGTCAGGGCTGGGAACGGGAGAGGGTGGTCGAGAGGTGAGCATTGCTGCAAGACCAGCGGTGGTTGCTGATACGGCCGCGCTGCTGGGGACGTTTGTCAAGCTGCTCGATGTCAACCGTCAGAAGGATCTGTTGGCCAGTCTCAACACGACCTTCGTTCGGGGTCAGTCGACGTTCGTCACGGAAGGTGGGGAGGAAGGGGTTAGTCTGATCCCTGCCAAGTCTCCACTCGCACAGACCTTCGAACCCTTCACAACGACGTCCGAGACACCTTTCGCAACGGCCAGTCGGAACACCGTCGCCCTCCTCTCAGCCGCCGTCGTCGCCTCTGCTCCAGCAGCAGGCGTCGTCGTCCTCACCCCCTCCACCCCAACCTCCGCCCACGACGCAGCTCTCTCCTCCATCTCCCTCCTCCTCTCCTTCTCCCTCTCCGTCCCGTCCTCCTCCTCCCCCTCATCCGCCCTTCAACTCAACTCGACCTACTGGCTCGTCTGCGCCCTCACCAACAAGTTCATCGACGAAACCTCCCCTGCCTTCCTCGACACGCTCGACGTCTTCTGGACCACCCACGTCAAGCCACCCTCCTCCTCGTCTCCGCGTCGTCGTATCGCCGTGCAGATGTGGATGTGGTTGACGCGCGCGCTGGTGGTCAAATCGTCCAAGTTGGCCGAAGCGATGTTGAACCGGGTGCTGATCGAGGTGTTCGACGATGTGGCGGGTAAGATTGTGGGTGCTAGCGACCCATCGCAGCTCGTTCCCTCGGGAGCGGCGAAAGGCGAGGTGGAGTGGGCCTTTGCGCGTGCCGTTGCCCGGGATCTATCCGCGATTGTGGGCGTCGCAGACGACGGGGTGGCGACAAAGGAAAACGGTTTCACCGTGCGATTGCTGTGGAAGCAAAAGGTGTTTTCCTTCCTCGTCCCTAGGTTGCTCGAGAGTTACGATAATGCAGTCAAGCTCACCCGACGTCATGCGCACACCCACGTCCATTCTTCCACGTGCGACCATGAGGAGAAGGAGGGAGGCGAGGTGGAAGGTCAGACGATCTACCTCGTAACTCTCGCGGGGTTGCTCCCCTCACTGCCATCGAGCATGCTCGTCGAGCGACTGCCGGGGTTGTTCCCGCTGTTGATCCAGGCATTGGAGTTGCCAGACGCAAGGGCGAGGAGTGCAGCCGCAAACGCTATCACCGTCGCCTGCGAGGTAGGGAAGAAACTCCCCTCCTCCAACGAAGGCGAATTCGATCCGACCACCCTCATCGCAGGTCACCTGCAAAGCATCACTGCGAAGCTGCTGGTGAATATCCGTGCGTCAAAATTTACACCCGTCAGCACGCGGGTTGCTGCGCTGAGGACGTTGACCAGTCTAGCAGCGAAGCCCGACGAGGAAGACGAGACGGGCGTCAAGAAGGATATCGGCGGACTGGCACACCACCACCTCCACCCGTTGCGGGGCAGCGTGCTCAAGGAGCTCGGTAGGGACGGCAGGGGTATCGATGATAAGGTGCGCGCGGTGAGGAGCGTCGCCGTCGACGCAAGGGACGCTTGGTTCGCCGTCTCCGAGACGTAAACCCTCTCTTCAGACGAAATGAAAACAATGGTATTGATATGTGTGTGCGTGGTGGGTTAATTGGAAAAGTAGTATTCGTCACCCACGATGCCTGCCTCGTAAGTCTTGTCCTCGGCGTTCTGCTTCCCATCCGTGTCCACCTCGTTGGTGCGAGCAACATCCTTGTTCGCAGCACCGGTGACCGTGCCAAAGCGCGAAAAGTAGCCCTGCACCAGATCGTCGTCGTTCTCCCCCTCGACCAGGCGCGGGTCGATGTTCGTATCCACCGCCGTCGCCGTCGCTGGGGCAGCTGGAGGTGTCGCACCTTTGCTGCCCCTCTGCTTGGTGCTGCTAGCAGGAGAGTCGGCTCGATGTCTCAACCCGGAGCTGCGACTGCGCGCATCTGCATCGGGCTGATTGAGGTCGTCCGGCTCGACACTCGTCTCCGCCTCGCTCGAAATGGTCTTGATCCACTCGGACACTTTTCCTTTCGCTCTCTCGAGGATTGCCGATCCACTCCCCGTCTCCAGATCCTCCTCGCCCCTCTCCCGGCGCTTGCTCTTCCTCCCTCTCTTCCGTACCTCCTCCGGCTCGTCGGGGAACAGCTTGTCCGTAGGCTCCTCCTTCACCACACCCCCGCCCCCACCGCCTCCGGACGAAGCAGCGTCCATCGCCCTCTGCATGCGCATCCGATCGCGCCTCTCCCGCTGTAGCTGCGTGTTCCTCGCCCGATGCAGCGCTTTGAGCATCTCCGGCGGCAGCGACTTGCGCGTCTGCCGATCGAGCAGCGCCGAGATCTTGGGCATCTTGTGCTGGTGCTCGGCGAGGTCGAGGTCGAGGTCGAGGTTGGTCGCCCTCATCTGCTCGATGACTTCGGGTGTGTAGATGTCCTGGGCTGGACGACCGCGTTTCTTTTTGACTTTTACAATGTCGCTGCCGGGAACTTTGCCGGCTGCGCTCAAGAGACTGGCGCGACTCGGACGACCGCGCTTCCTCTTCACAGGTGCAGCGGGGTCGACGCTGATGGTGCCGTCGGCAGCCGCGTCCCCGGACATGTCGGAGAGACGAGGGAGGCGTTTGGACTTGGATGAGGTGGACCGGTCGTAGAGTCGGAAGTCGCGGTCGTTCGGGTCATCCTTCTCGTTTTGAGCGTCGCCGTCCTCGATGTCGGCCTCAAACGATGTTTCGTGGTCCGACTCCATCACTGCTTCGGCGCCAAGGGGGAGTCCGTCGTCGTGAAGCTCGCCGCTGGTGTCTGCCTCCTCGCCCAGGGACATTCTCGACCCGGATGCTTGCAAAGTTGGACGTATCGGTTGGGCGGCGTGCGCCTCTCGCGCCAACATCGAGGCTCTACTTGGTCCAGCCGCCTGCGACGGGACGCTGAGCCGGAATGCTGCTGCTGTGGACTGGACCGCCATTGGTGCCTTGGACCCGTTCCTCGCCTGCACAGCTCCGTCCTTCGGTGCAGATGAGCTCGCCCTTGCCCTGGCCGACCCGCCAAGTAAGAAGTCCAGATCCGCTCGCGTCGGCACCTTCTTCCTCGGCAACGCTGGTGCAGGCATTGCAGCTTTTGACTCTGAAGGGGCAACTGGCACCGGGGCCGCCCTGGCATACGCGACGTCATCCTGATATGCCGGCTGCGCTTGAGCATAGAAGCTCGATGCTGATATCGGAGCTGCTGCGACCGGCGCGGGTTGCGGCGAGCGCCTGCTCGCTGCGAGCTGTTGCTGCTGTTGAATCTGTTGTTGTTGCTGCTGTTGTTGAAGCTGCTGCTGATGTTGCAAGGATGACTGCTGTGCTTGTACTGGTGACCTTCGCGGAGGTCGATATGATGTGGAAGGCGAAGCAGCCGACGCAGCCGCTGCTAGCATGCCATCTCTTTGCTGCTGCACTTTGTGGTTGATCGCCGCTGCCCAGGGATGCAGAGGCACGGAAGGGTCGATGGGAGGGGGCTGCACCTTTCGTGGCCTCCCTGGCCCCCGCTTTACAGGCAGCATGTTGGGGTCCATCATGCCGGTATGAGCGCGTGAAGAGGCCGCTGAGATCATGTCATGGGATAGATACTGTGTGAATGTTGAGGGACGCGCATCGACTAGGAAAGGATGGATGGAGACAAGGCGGTTGAGGGGGGTTCGCTGGTAGGGATGATGGTGGTGGACCGAGGCGAGGCGGCTAACTGTGTGGTTGACAAAAACGACGACGCGTGACAAAAGGCACTCAGCCTGCATTCATTTTCCCAGTGACAGCTCAGAGGGTAAACGCGACTTTTGTCACATTTCCCATATCGCCGATCCGCAGAAACCCGATCTGCTATCACTTCTCAAGGGTGCAAGGCTTGACCGTCTGTCTCGACCATGGACCAACACCTCGGCTTCTTCCCGTTCTTCACACGCTCATCACGATCCTCGTCACAAGCTCGACATGCTGCCAAACGCTTCATCTTCCTCGACGGCAAGGCTGCTCCGCGTAGCTTCCATCAATGTCACTCGCCCTCTGCTCCTGAGACCACCAGCTCGTGCTTTCACTTCAACACCCTCCCGCACCCTTGCAGCACCACCATCATCTCAGTCCGAGACAGAAGAACTCAACGAAGCACAGCGCTACCTAGCCAGCAAGGCAGCACGCAAGCTTGACCGCTCTCAGAACCCCACAGGCTCATCTGCACGCCACGCCTCGCTCTACAGCCAACTCTTCCCTGCCTTGCTGCGCATCCTGGCCTACGGCAGCAGCGCTTACTTTGGGCTCCATCTTCTGTGGAACGTGCTGGATCGGGATGAGCAGACTGAGCTCATGAATGCACAGACGAGCGGGTTAGAGTCGACGGCAAGAAGCCTGGTCGAGAAGGTGGATCAGGCGAAGGAGAAGGTGCAAGGAGCGGTCTCATCAGCAGTGTCGGATGCACAGGAGGGGGCGGAGAAGGCCAAGGGGAAACGGTGGTATTGGCCTTTCTGATGGACAAACACTCTCAGCGGTTCAGGATGTACGATACAATCAACGGAAGCATTGCGCAAACATGGCATGTCCAAAAGTATGCATCAAGGTCGGGTGGTCGAACAAAAGCATGCACATGACAGGGCTCGCTTGCGTCTAGGTAGCGACGACCTGCATCCCAATCCACACCTGAGCTGCCTCCTCGCTACCCTGCTCGACCTCGTCATGCGTCAGATCAGGCAGCCAAGCCAAATGACTTCCAAAAATGATCCTTCCTTTCGCGTTCCTTCGATGCTTTGCCAATGTCTTCAGCGTCTGCGGCTTGACTTCGCCGGTGACTTGATCGACGCAGACCATCTGGCATCTTCTGCACTCTCCCAGCACACCAAACACGTGCTTGCCTCCCAGCACCACTCTGCTGAATCCATCCTCTGCAAAGAACACCCCCTCGCCGTTCGCGGGAGAAAGCAGGAAGTTGGCGCGGAAGCTGGCAGCTTGAGCTTGAACTCCGACTTGCTTGTCCTTGTCTTCGACGTGTGTGGCTGAGGAGTAGCCCGAGTCGGAGGCCAGCTCTTCCATCCCAGGAGAGGTCGAGGACACCGTGTCCTGTTCGATCCACTCGCTGACTCTGTCGACACTGGCAGAGTTGATGAGCAGGAACGGCGACTCGTTGCTGAAGATGAGGGGTATCTTGTCGCTACCAGCGTCGAGTTTCGAGTGACGTCTGACGTCGATGGCTTGCCTTGCCAAGGTGCATGAGACGCCGAGCAGGTCGGTCAGCATGGAACGCAGTCGTGCGCTCTTGTGCGCTCGTGGTCGAACTTCGACGCCGCAGATCTCAGCCTTCTGAAGGTCGGATGTATCGTCGGTATATTGAGTCTCGTCATCCAGATCCAAGTTGAATGTCTGCGTCGTCCCAGCAATACTCATGATCATGGTACGAGCGCGAAGATCAATGCGTGGTCGAATGAGCGCCATCTTGGGGAAGCGCTTCTGCGAGAGCGCCTTTCCGTTTGCTAGATTCATAACGATCCATTCTCGGTCGAACTCGAGTCCGTGCTGCGTCAGCTTCCACCTTTCGCCCGGTGAGAGATTCTGACCAGAGCATGATTTGATCGGATACACCGTGATGTTGGCCAATTCGAAGCGTCGTTCCAGAACGTTCTTGCTGTGATCAGTGCTCGAGCTGTGTGGCGACGATGGAGATGAAGAGAGGAAGAATCGCGCGATAAAGCCGACAAGCCGCTCAATGTCCTCATCAGTGTTGAGAAGACACAAGCTGGCTCGAAGCGATGCGGATACTTTGGAGCTGCTGGCATCTCCAGCATCGTCACAGCCCACACCGTCGGCGTATTCTTGCTTCAGCTGAGCGGCCGTCACACCTAGCTGAGACGTGACGAAGCCGGGATTGCAGTGTCGCCCCATTCGGAGATGGATGTTGCTGATGCTTGCCAGGCGATCGACCTCTTGTGGTGGTACGACGGAACCGTCGGCGGTGAGGATGTTGAAGTTGATGATCGGACCGGAATCTCCTTCTGTGTTCAATCCGACGTAGAGCTTGACAACTGGATTGCCGTTACCGTGTCTCATGTTCTGCATAGCTTGGAACAGACTGCTGCGAAGTCCAGCCACGTAGTCTCTTCGCAGATCCCAAGACCCGAAGGTTTGTTGATAGTAGTCCATGGCCTTGGCGACGGCCAATATACCGTGAAAGTTGACCGTGCCATCCTCAAATCTTGCTTCGAGGTCCTTCTTCGGTTTCGTCCATCGAGTCTCGGAAATGATCGAGTCGACTGTGCCACCACCACAGTACGTCTTGCTGCGAAGTTGAGGTGCAGCGGAAGCTTTGACGAGCAAACCTCCGATACCGGTGGGGTACCCGAATATCTTGTAGAAGGAGAAAGCGAACATGTCTGGCGTCTCTTCAGGCGACAGTCGTGACAAGTCAAGTCTCTGAGATGAAGACAGAATTGAGGCTGCGTCGATCATCGTGAGCCCGCGGCCGTCTCTTGAGCGACAAACCCGCTTCATCAGGTTGTCGTACCTCCTTCCAGTGGCATTGCACTGCAGAGGTAGCACCACCAATCCATCTTCCTCGACATCGATCGCATCGTCTTCAGTGAAGCTGGAACTGGCAACGCCTGCACGCGCCGCCAGGTCACGGATACCAACCGCGCTGGTGTGACTCTCGAGCAGGTATGCAAATCCTGGCTTGCCAATTCTTGATTTCGCGAGCGATGCCCACTCAAAAGATTCGCCGACGAGCTTGAGGCTGGCTGTCGCGCCTGAGGTAAAGATGAGATGCCAGTTGTGTGTGTCTTGGATGCCGAACAGCTCTCGCATGACACGCAGGCGAATAGACGCGATCTGGTCTGCAGTTGAGATGGCAGAGGGCGACTTCGAATGTGGGTTGGATAAGAGCTTGCTCGAGAGATCCTCCGCCACGGTTTTGACTAGGCCAGACGGAAAAGGAGGCGCGGCGGCTGCGTCTAGGTAGCATGCGTCGGACAGCTGAGGACATTCGCTGCAACGAATGCGTGCTACAGTTTGGGCCATTGATTCGTGTGAGGTCGATGGTATTGAGGTCAGTCTGGTGCTGCGCGGCACTCTCAATGAGCTCAGCGGTGGCGGTCGCTTCGTTCCAGCATTGGCGCTATGTGAGACCGCGTGTGAGGAGGAGGTGGGTTCGGTGTCGGCGTGAAAGCGCTTGGCGGATCGATGTTGGAAGTGCGCTGAGACAGCGAGATAGATGAGGACCGAAGCCGCGACTCGTTGTGCGACACTAAGTTGTGACAGCGCCGACGCGATGTATGGTGAGGCAAAGCACAGCAAAGCGGCTGCCAGCGCCTTCCGCGGTGTCGATACCTCCATGACGATGTCGATCCCGGTAGATGATAGACGAGGACTGAGATAGCCCCGAGTGCTGAAATGGATCAGGCCAAAGAAGGCGATGATGGCATGATTCAAGCCGGATGGTTGTGGTGCTGTTATGACGAGACTAGAGAAGGGAGATGCATCCTGGTCGAGGGTGGTCGAATGGCTGAGCGAGGTCGATGATTGGCACTTGATAAGTAGCGGCTGAGCAGCTAGACCGAGACCGAGAGGTGCACCATCTGCAACGCCAAACCCAAAATCCGCCACTTCGGAGTTGGCCGAGATAGGGTCTGCTATGGAACCTAACAATTATGAGAAAATTCATCGCACTGTGTGTGAATCCTGGATGGCGTCTGACCCTTTTCCTCACAGTATCAAGAAGCTTCTTCAGATCTGCACAGTAGAGCCTTCAGCTGTTGATGCATCTATCGCCTTGATTGCTCTATGCATGGTTTCTCTATCTAGCCTAGGTGAAGAGGGAGGCCAGAGGATATTCTGCTCTAGTCCGGCCTCTCGTGTTTCCTGCTCCCAGACCATTGTTGTTGCGCAGCTTCTGCGCCAGCTGCGGGTCATCAAACGCAGCGGCGATGCCACTTGGGTCTGCTGCTGTAGCGATCATCATCCTGACCGCTGCTCTGGCTGCTTTCTCGCCAGCTTCCTGCAGCATCAAGGCCACCGTGTTGCTCACCGCTGTCGGCAGCAGAGACAATTGCGGCTGGTCACCCTTGGCATTGAGCTCCTGCACCTTCTTCCAGAATGGCTTGTCTTCGGGGAAGCGCACTAGCCTCAAGTCGGTGGCGAGCGCAAGCATGCCATCCTCGGTGACTTCGCGGCTAGCTCCCGGTCGAATCTTGGCGGTGGCTTGCTCGAGCGTGAGATTGTCCTTGGTCACCATGGCCTCGATCTCGGCTTGGACAGCGAGAGTCATTGCGTAGTAGGCGGAGTCCCAAATACCTCCGATCGAGTCGACAAGACCCCTGCCGTACGGTCCGAGCTTCTGAGCAGCAGCATCGCCCGCCTCACTTGCAGCGACACCTGGTGTCTTGACTTCTTCGTCGCTGTCGGATGGAGGCTTGCGTGAATCTTCAGCTGCCGAGTGTGCTGCGACGGCAAGACGCGACTCCTCCTCCTCCATACGCTTCTTGAGCTTTTGCACGCCGTTGAGTGGTTTGCTGGTCTCCGCGCCGGCAGACACGGCACTGCTGGCATCAGAGCTAGGTCTAGAGTCGGAGCGGCCTAGAAGAGCCTCCTCTGCCTTGGCGATCAAGTCGGAAAGGATGCCGCCGTTCTCGCTGCCGTTGCTGGTGCCGCTGCTGCTCTGGCTAGATGATGAAGCAGACTCTTGATTGGCACCGACGCGCTCGATCATGATGGTGATGTTGCCGCTGCTCGCTGTCACCTCCTTTGTCCTCCACTTGCTGGTAAGACTGACGGCCTTGATGCGGCGCACTGCCGACTTCACTGACTCTTGCACTTGACGGTCGGTTGCACCTCCAGCGCTTGCAGCCTTTTCTGCTTGCGCTTCTTGAGCGAGCTCGACTATTTGTTCGGCCTGTGGGGTGGCGCTGCTGAGCTGCACCTGATCCACCTCGGCATCCGGGTTGCATCGAGCCCAAGCACTGAGACCAGTCATGACGCGACCTCCAGCTAAGCTCTCGATGACGTCGCGCGAGATGCTTCGTCCATCGCAGACCTTTTGCAAGAAATCGTCGTACATCTCGTCGATGTGCTTGGACGACTTGGCGCGCTGCGCTTCGTTGAGCTCGTGGAGCGTCGACTGCGACGTCGAGCCGGTGAAGAAGGACTGGATGCCGACGTTGAACTTGTCAAAGAAGGCACGCGTGATGGTAGGTCGCAGCGATGCCACGCCGATGGAGCCGGTGATCGTGTTCTCGCAAGCAAGAACGGCATCAGCAGCACTAGCAGCGTAGTAGCCTCCAGAAGCAGAGGCATTACCGAAAGAGGCCACGACCGGCTTGCCGTAATCCTCACGAACACGTCGCACAGCGTCCCAGATGGACTCGCTCGCCACAACGTCTCCGCCTCCGGAGTCGATTCGCAGGACGATGGACTTGATGTCTTCGTGCTCAGCAGCCTCCTTGAGACCTTTGAGCACCGACGAGGTGGAGAATTCGCCAGGTGCCGAGCTGATGGTACCAAGAAGGTACACGACCCCGACTTGGACGACCTCATCATCGGAGAGGTGTCTCTCGAGATGGCGGTTATTGACGGTGTTGTAGTGGTGAAGCGACTTGAACTTGATCTCTTCGCTGCCGCCATGCTTTGGATCTACGAGCCTCTTGACGATGTCCCTCTTGAAAGCGGCGCCGTTGATCAAGCCGAGCTCCTTGGCCTCGCGAGTGGAGAAGGGGCCTTCCTTCATCCAAGCCTCGACCTTGCCAGACATGACATCGG
Organism: Kalmanozyma brasiliensis GHG001; assembly: GCF_000497045.1. NCBI lineage: Eukaryota > Fungi > Basidiomycota > Ustilaginomycetes > Ustilaginales > Kalmanozyma > Kalmanozyma brasiliensis. The sequence goes on along the minus strand of NW_015961949.1, from coordinate 406,630 downwards.
GATCCTCGTCCGGGTATCTGTTGACAGCAACTGCATGTACCAGTCCACGATTCAGCTCACCGAGAAGCTCGGCTTCGTTCTGGATTTGTGGGGCTGGAAGCGACTCTTCACGGCTGAAGGTGGAGATCATCGACTTGTACTCTCTTCGTGCCTCGGCAAGCACCTTGATGCCGAAGTAGTCGAGCACTTTCTTGAAGAAGGGGATCTGAGCGCTAAGACCGGTCAGTGGCACAGAGCCGGTGGGTTGCATCCACAGCTCGTCGAACGCCGAAGCAAGCAGGAAAGAGCCTTGACTGTCAAAGGTGTCAGCCCATGCGATCGAAGGTTTCGCCTTGTCACCGTGTTGCTGCTTCTTGGCCTGCTTGAATTCGTGAACAGCCTGCATCAACTCTTCGATCTGTGCCATTCCGAGTCGATTTGGCGTCACTGACGATGGCAGATGCAGTCCGCTGAAGTCGGCAAAGATACCCTTGATTCTGTCGTCCGCCTGTGCCCACTTGAGTGCTCTGATGACTTCGAACATCTCCATGACCCTGGGCGCCTCCTCGCCTGCAGCAGGAGCATTGATGAGCGCGCTGACCGAAGGAGGTCCACGCGATTCGACGATGGAACCATCGTAGATCTTCCATACGAGGTAGGTGTCGGGATGAATGATGTCGCGGAGGTAGGCATCGCGTTTGAGCTTGAGGTATCCGATCGCCGTGTATGTAGCAAAGAAGCCGAAGAGGAGGGGTCGGCGGTAGGACCATGCCTTGGCGGTAGTGCGGCCTGTGCGCGAGGAGATGACCTTGTTGGCTACGAAGGCCATTCGCGGGAAGCGCTTCTGAAAGGCAGAAGGCGAGGGTCCCTTGGCTGGTTGCTGAGCTTGTCCAGCCGAGCCAGAAGACGACGAGCTGGTGCCCGGGTTCGACATTGTGGAATGCCGCTGCAGCTGAGACAATCGCCTTGAGCAACGAAGCAGTAACGCAAGGGCGATCAATGGTGATGATGTTTGTGACTGCCTTGACGAGAAGCGGTGAACAAAGGGTCTGAGCGCTCCACGTCGTTTACGTGAGCAGCTGACGAGTCCAACACCAAGATCTTCTTGTCACACACGCAGCCGAGAGCGACAAAGGACGCGTGTCTGGTGGGCAGATCGGGCTCCGATTCAAGATCTCGGGAATGCAAACAGGGCGAAACGAGCGAAAAGTCGAGAAGGAAAGGACAGAAAGCTCAGCCAAAATCAAAAGCAGAAAAAGAGGCGGAGAAATTGCGGCTGAAATTGGTGAGCTCGAGAAGAACCGGAAGAAATGAATAATTTTGAGGCTGAGTTCATCGAAAGGAGTTCCCATACCGCCGTCTGCTGTACCGAAAGTTGATCCGATTTGACCCTCGTACCTCCACTCAACCCTCTCACTCTCGTCTAGCCGTCTTCAGGGTCGTCAATCCATCTCATCAGCCGAGCCACTCAACAACGACCCTCCCATCAACGACAGCCTACCTGGACACGGAATCTGTCCATTGATCACAAGCATCGTCACCAACCCAGGCATCATCATGTTGTCCGGTCAGACCGTGGTTCGCTCAGCGAGCCGCTCCATCCGCCAAGCTTCTCGCTCTTTCGCTCCCGTCTCTCGAGGCGTCGCCACCAAGGCTGCTGCCGGTCCCTCGCATCCGTCCGCACTCTCATCGTACTCGATCGCCGCTGCCGCTGCTATTGGTCTCGGTGCCTCTGCCTACGCCCTCCAGTCGCGTTCCTCCGCCATTCAGTGCGAGCCCCGTCGCGCCTGGTCGGACCGCCTCAAGCCCAAGGAGTCCAAGGGAGACGCTTTCCTTCACAACGACGCACACACTCGCCACGCACCCGCTGCCGCACATGTTGAGGAGGAGGTCGAAGCAGCCGAGGAGACTCCCGTCGCTATCGAGGTAGCCGTGGAAGAGACTGAGGAGCAGACAGGTCAGCAGTCTGCCTATGACCCGGAAACCGGCGAGATCAACTGGGACTGCCCCTGTCTTGGCGGAATGGCACACGGCCCCTGCGGCGAGCAGTTTAAGCTTGCTTTCTCGTGCTTTGTCTATTCCGAGGCAGAACCCAAGGGCATCGACTGTGTGGAAAAGTTCAAGGCCATGCAAGACTGCTTCCGCGAGCACCCCGAAATCTACAAGGACGAAATCGAGGACGATGAAGCTGCCAATGCACAGTTCGAAAAGGAGGAGGCGGAGGCCAAGAGCAGCGAAGACAGCACTTCATCAGCATAAGGTGGTGGCTCGACGAGGGGGAGATCGGGAAAGCCCGTTGTGTGGGATCGGCGCGAATTAGAGTTGATGAAGTGGGGCAGCTGCACATCGTCACGGGTCGACGCCGACTTGAATGCTTTGTGCGCTGCGCAGACTTCATCAACCCATTTGTGCACATCTCATCGCCCCCTTTCTTTCCTTTCTTTGGCGCAGCGCAGTTCCGCTGTCTTCACTCCACAAGTCGTCTGCGTTTCCACCCAAAATTGCATTCTAGAACGACGCACACACCACTCCTACGTTCGCAACATCAGACTCCGCATCTCTGCAATAGACTCTTCCAACCCTGAACTCCCTTTCGCGCATCCCGGGACCGACCTGGAAGTCTCTTCCCCTTCTTCCACCACTTCTTGCTGATGCTTGCCCTCATCGCTCTGGCGCTTCTCACAAGCCTTTCCTCCTTGTTCGTCTCCATCGTGGCTCTTCGTCTCGTGTGGCTCTTGTCCTGCGAAAGGACTCGCCGCACTGAAACAACAACGGCACGATTCAGTACCGCCGGACCGCAAATCCGTCTCGAAGACATCCACCTAGCTTCCGAGCAAGACCCGCTTGTTGATCGACATCCAGCCGGCCCGCTCGTCGACATCTACGAAGGCGTGATTCGCAGTGACGACCAGGGTCAGACTGAGCCACCTCCATCTTATACCAACGCCATCGAGAACCGCTCGCCACGTTCTCCTATCCTTCTTCCAGGGAGCCTTGCCCTTGGACTCCGCGAGCTTGTTCTTCCTTTACTTGAACCCATTCGGCAGAATGGAGACATCCCAATCCATTTCCGGCCCGATGGACCCTGTCTCGGCTGCAATTCTTGTCTGCCCTACCGAGACCTCATCGCCAATGGTCGAGCCCAGCCTGATGCCCAACCACAGCAAGGACAAGGAACTCAGCGTCAAGGAAGATGACGTAGCTAGCAGCGATTCGGGATCACTCACGCAGCGAGCAGCTCTGATCCGCGATGAGTTGCTTGGCAACGACTCCCTCGAACAAGAATCTGTGCATGGCTCTGCTCCCTCCTCCGGCACAAGCGACCAAGGCACGACTCACTCGAGCTTGCAAGACGATTCTTGCGAAGACAAGGACGACCTTGAAGAGAGGCTGCGCAATTCCAGCATCTCCCAATCACTCCGACACATTGCCTTGGCTTACGACGAAAAGGTGAATAGCGGGTTCGCCGACTGCGTTGAGGTGCTAGGTAGACTAGCCTTTGGTACTGAACCCAGACGCTCCGCTCGACTTCTCATGCACATATTCAACAGAGTCGTGAGCTTGAGAGCCTCCGAACCGTAAGCTTCATCGTTGTTGCATTCTCATCTCCTTCCCTGCTCGAGCACTTCACTCACACTTCTGGCGTCTCCTCTCGACGTGGTACGCCGCTTAGATTCATCAGGCCAGCGACGAAGAAATCGCTCTGCTTCGAGGAGAGATTCAAGACAAGAGGCAAGTCGTCACAACACTGGCAGACAGGATGCACCTCGACTGCTTGACTGACCAGTGCACATCTTTCCTTCTGAACACAGAAGCGAAATCGAGACATTGAGAGCCGAGCTCGATGAGCTGACCGCGTCACAAGAAGCTCTCCGATGCGAGCTCGAGACTCTCAAAAGTGAGGTCGAGCACAAAGACGAGCTGCTCTGCTTTTCCGACCGTATCTCTTGTCGCCTCTTTAACATGATGCACGCCATCCGCGCTCAAGTCGAGGAGGCCGAATCACTGTCACCGGCCATCCGCAGCCTCTCGTCCTCCTCAACTGCTGCTACTTCTGACTGTGGCACACCCTCTACCATCACGACTATCTCGGACAGCGAAGCTCCCTCAGCTCCCTCTTCTGAATCCTCCGACGAGAGCGACACGACCCTAGCCCCGAGCGATGTCCCTACCCCCTTCGAGACCCTCATCAAGAAGATCGAGGCCAAGTATGCGGACCAGATGTCCTAGACATCCTTGCCTCCTTCAGCTCGTCTCGTGCAATGCCATTTCCTTTTGCCTCGCTCCATGTCTGAACCTTAGAGGACCGTCTTTGCTTCTGGACACATCGCTGAATCGCAGGCCGTACGTTGACAGGTTCGCGTTGCCAAAGCGATACGCAAGGCGGCAGGCATTTTTTGAAAGTGTGAGACCGACTTTAGATTATCGCCCCTTGCCAAAATTCTAGCGCGCTCGGACCCTGCAGCGACGACTCTTGCTGCTGTCGACCCTCTCTCTGTCCTTTGTTCTCTACCATCAGCACCTTCACCAAACACGACAGCGGCGACCACAGCGAAGGCATCGCTGATTGTGGTCGCGAGCACATACATCAACCCCGACCCTCACATGAACCGAAGTAATTCGTCGATGGAGCATCGCTGATCCTGCCAGCAGCGCTGTAGCAGAGACATACGCATACAGCCAAGATGGCGTTCGCCCTTCCAGCTCCTCATTACTTGACGAGTCCCTCCGCAGCATCGCTCACCGCCAAGTCAAACGGTACTCAGCAACGAAATGGCAGTGGTCTGCCGTCTCCGAGCTCGCCATCAGCGTCTTCACATGGACATGCCGGTCCTTCATCCTCTGCACATGCTGCCATGGCAGCGTCAACGGCACTTTCTGCTGCGACCTTGCCCGGCGCAGCTGTGCCAAGCTCATCGAATCTGGTCGCAGAATTCTTGAAATCGCCAGATGACCTGACCAAGATTTCGGCACTACGCAAGAAGCTGCTCAAGGAGCAGGCCAGCTTGTCGGCCAAGCTAAAGCTCGGAGCAAAAGAGCAGCTCGAGGCGACACGAGACGGCCTGCTCAAGCTGCAAGCAACACGAAAGGACGTCGCAGCCATCAGAGAGGCTTTTGCACAGGTCGAGGCGCTATATACCCACACAGAAGGCGAGGACGGCTCGAGATCGAATCATCCCGACGCCAACCGCTCCTTCCGCGTCATCAGCCAAGTTTCACAACTGCATCGCAACTTTGTTCAGACGGAGACCACCCTCGACAAGCTTGAGAAGCTACCGAGTCAGATTGAGGCGCTGGCGGAGATGCTGCAAAGGAGTCAGGATGACATGGCGGGCCCAGCCACCGATCTGTTACCGTTGCATTTCCATCTCTCGCAGCTGGAGGCGTTCCGCAACGAGACATTTCACCTCGCTCGCACGTGCTCTGCAGACGTACGCAATACGGTCACCGAGTACTTTGCGCCGCTAGACGGACTCATCAGGGCGTTTGACGACTACATCATGACGCTGGCTGAACGAACGATGGATTTGGTGCGAGAGGAACGCGCGTCGGTGGTGGTCAAACTTGTCAAGATCATCGAGAAGGAGTCGCGCGAGGACGAGCGTGCAGCTGCGATCCGCCTTGCCAAGCGTGCCAATCTCGAAGGTGCCGCACGATTCGGATCGATGGTGGCCAACGCACGAGTCATCAAGCTGTACCGATCCAAGTTCGTCGAAGCCATCGACCGTTCCACAGCTGAACTCTTCGAGGAGTGCTGGTCGCGATTCGGATCCGATGACAACAAACTCGAGTTCCTCGGGCATCTGGACTGGATCTATGACGACATGCGCTTTGTACAGTCCGAAATCACTCCGCTCTTTCCAGAGGACTACAAGATCCTGCGCACGTTTGTGCGAAGCTACCACAAGCATCTGGGCACGATCTTGCGCGAGCGCGTTCTTGCCGAGGATCCGGAAGCAAGCGCGATGCTGGAGCTGTATCAGTTCACGCAAGAGTACACCAAGACGATGACCAAGGAGATCGGAGCAGACAAGGCGTGGCTGGAGCCGACACTACTGGCTGGCAAAGAGCAAGGCATCATCGACGACTACCTTGGCTTGATCACCAAGAAGATCGACGAGTGGACGGCAACGTTGATGTCGGACGAGGTGCGGGAGTTCGTTGCGCGGCAAAAGCCACCAGACGAAGATCACCAGGGCCTGTATGGCTTGCAGGGCGCATCGATCCTGTTCAAGATGGTGAATCAGCAGGTGGACGTAGCGGCAGAATCGGGTCAAGCGAGCGTGCTGGCCAAGGTGGTGGAGCGTGCAGCCAAGGCGATGCACTCGACGCAGGCGACATGGCTGAGGGTGCTGGAAAGCGAGTTCAGGAAGCAGCGCGAAGCCAAGTCACCGGACGACGTTGTGGGCGGTCTGGTCGAGTACGTGATCGCGTTGGCCAACGACCAGCTCAAATCGGCCGACTATGCCGAGGCACTCATCGCACGACTGGAGCCGATGGTGAGCAAGAAGTACCAAGCCGGCATCCGGGAGGCGGTCGACAACGCCCTCAACGGGTTCTTGGACGTGTCGAAGCGTTGCACACAGGTGCTGGTGGATCTGGTGTTTGCGGATCTGCAGCCGGCGATCAAGGAGCTGTTCACGTTCCCCATGTGGTACTCGGAGGGGACCATGACGACGATTGTCGAGACGATGCGCGACTACACGACGGACTACAGCGAGCGGCTCAACCCAGACCTGTTCGACGTGCTTTGCGACGACATGATGGATCGCTTCCTCGTCTCGTACATTGGTGCACTGCGTCGGGTGGGCTCTGGCAAGCTTCGCATGCCTTCGGCAGGTGAACAGATGCGCAAGGACGTCGAAGATGCCAAGTCGCTGTTCTACGCCTTCAAGAAGCAAGAGGAAGTGCAGGCCAAGTTCGAAGTGCTGGATGCGATCCAAGGTATGATCACTTCATCGGCGACCATGGTCTTCCTACCCTACTGGACATTCGCCAAGGCACACGGCGCTCATCTTGGATTCTTGGAGGCGATGATGAAGGCACGGGACGATCTCAAGAGGGACGATGTGAATGGGCTGATGGAGAGCGCCCGACGCAAAGTCAAGAGCGAAGGCCTCAACGATCTGGTGCCGCAGACAGGTGGGCCGACGGTGATGAGTCGAGTTGCGCAGGCGTACGGGCAGGCGTACGGAGCGAGCGGTGGAGGTGCTCTGCTGGCCAACTTGAGCGCCGAAAGAGCAGCAGGAATGGCGGCGAGTGCCACCAAGGCGCTGGGTGGACTGGCGGGCTGGAAGAGCAGAGATCGCGATTGATCCCAGCGGACACGCTTGCGGCAATGCATTTCCACTGCAGGGCAGATCCAATTGTTCCCATAGCAACGCGATGTCAACGTCGAGGAATACATTCAGAATGGGTTGCAGAACGGAGTGACCTCGGAAACGTCTATTCTGTTCGGATCGCGAAGGCAGAGGATGGGATCGGCTATCGATTGCTATGATGCTGTTTGAATGAGGTGAATGACTGTAGCTTGGCCTCGGATAACTATCATGTTGGCGAGCTCGCCTCTGTGTGGAACGAATTTTGGTCAATTTTTTTTTGGTTATCGAAAATCGGAAAAAGGCCCATAAAAAGGTGGCTTGACCGTTTCTTCACGCTCTAAAAATGGTTCATTGCAGCGGGAACAATGGCAGGAAGGAGGCAGCAGAGAGCCAGACAGAAAGAGAGCGCGATGAAGCGGATCTTGGAGAGCGCGCCACAGTCTCGATCAGGAGCCCTGCCGAGACAGTTGGAGCCGGCAGAAGCAGTCATGGAGTCACCCCCGTGCCGATTCTGGGGCCTTTTTTGACATTTCCGATCCCACAGAATCAGCAGAGCGACGCTTCTTTCGGGCCAAAAGTCGGCTAATCACTCAAGCCTGGCTGAGCAAACCGCAGGCAGACACACAGACGGCCACGCTCCCCTTCTTGGCTCAAGTCACACGCAGCGGCTATGAAACTGAGAAACGCGGACGCACAAGCTTCTTCTCCCTCTTCCACCCTCACCCCGCACCAACAACAGCGCATCATCATCCCATCTATCGATCATGGCCACGTCGTTCAGAACGATTTGAGCCTGATCTACAACCCACAGCGGCTCGGCTACACGCAAACAACGTGCTCTACTGCTTCGCTATTGTAGGTCACTACTTCGGAGATCTGCTGCCGGATGCTGCATCTCTCATCGGCCCAAGCGCATCTAGCACCCTAGACCGCTGACTACAACGCGACCCGATACGCCGATCAGCACATCATCCCAACTCGAACAATCTCTCCGTTCTGCCGCACCTACCTCTATACCGTCAACGATGTCACAACAGGGCCAGCAGCCAGGTCCTTCGCGGCAAGCTAGCCACTCCGACAACGACGACAGCAGGGACGATCAGCCTGGAAGCGGTCTCAAGAAGAAGCGCATTCAACAAGCTTGTCGGCCCTGCAGCATCAAGAGGGTCAAGTGCGACGGCTCCAACCCTTGCAACACCTGCACCAGGTCCGGCGAGGTCTGCGAGTATGGACAGCCCAAGAAGAGGGGTCCGCCCAAAGGCTCCACTCGAGGCGGCAGCAAAGCAGCAAAGCGCAAGACAGACGCGCGCGAATCTACGGCTCGAAGAGGTGTCTACGACCAAGCGGCAGCCTTGCCGATCCAGTCTACCCGCGACTATGCGTCCAGTGCAGCCGCAGCCAGAGACACAAACGCTACCTCCGTCCCTCTTTCACGTCCACGCCTATCGCCGCCTCCCGCGCTCAACGAATCGAATCGACACCTCCCGTCTGCGCAGATCGACTTTGCTTCTTCTTCTTCCGCCTCCCGATACCCACCAACTGCCAACGCGTACGCGCAGTCATACTCGGGCATCCAATCGTATCACGCTGGCCCAGGGCCTATTCCTACTTACCGCAGCGATGCTCATGTCGATCCATACCCTTACTCTGCGCACGCCTCCCCAGAATCGAGCTTTCGCACAGCCAGCCATCGCACCGCAGGGTCTATTCATGACGGCAGCGTCGGCAGTCCCAACGACAACGCTAGTCCCGGCTACTATCCGCCCCACTCGTACCCGTCTCGATACGATCCCGCTTCAGCATCTCTGCCTCCACACAGGCAGCGCACCGAGACGCTCTATCGCGGCAGCAGCAGCGGTCTAGGCTTCATTCGTCCACCTTCTGGTTCCACCGATCGCAGATTGCCGCCCCTTGACTTTAAAGCATCCCGCACGTCCAGTCGATCCTCCACGTCTCCAAACAACTACGGTCGTCTGCCTACCACTTCAGACCCGTACCAGTCATCTCTTTCGGCTCGTCCGGGCGCCAATCGTCCTCCATTTAACGATACTGGGTCGTATACGCGTCCATCGCAGAACACCTCTTCGGCAGCGTTTTCAGGCAACGCAGCGAATCCTCCGAGCGGAGCCGCCGCAGCGTCCAGCACGTACGACCCTAGCGGGCCAGCTTCAGATGCTTCGCGCTACGGCAGCGGTCCCATGCAGCGCAACACTACTGCCAACTCACAGATGCCAGGCCCAACGGGCTGGGCGAGCTCAATTCCTCCGCAGATCAATCCGACCCAAGAGGCAGCTGAAGCCGATCAAGCTGCCATGGGAAGACCAGCCGGCATTCGGCAGTCCCACACCGGCGAGGGTAACCAGCTTTTGGTAGGAGGGACGCTTCGGCAACTCCAACGCGACCGCAATCGCGATCGCGATCGCGCTAGCAGGCAAGACAAAGCGGCGAACGTCGACTCATACGACGCACCCGAAGACATTGATCTCGAACCTCTTCTCTGGGTCGAGCCAGGAGATGAGAGCAGGCACGGCGTCAATCGCTCCGGAGTCACCCTGACTAAGCCCGAGATCCCCCCTCTCATTCAGGAACGTCTCTTCACGATCTTTTGGGGCATCGTCGAAACCATATGGCCTGCCCTTTACAAGCCCGCACTGTGCCTCACTGGCTACAATGTGATTGACCCAGAGAAGCATCCCATGCTGCACAATGCCGCCTGCGCACTTGCGGCTGTCGCATGGGACTCGGGCGAGTTCGCCGTCTCGGAAGGGGACACGGAAGCCACTCAATCCGACTTGGTCGAACGCACAGTCTCGGACCTCAGCTTTAGTCAAGGACCCGGTCAGCTTGGCGACGGCACCAGCCTCCGCCGATTCAGTGCCATGGACCTCGGCGACATCTTCCTTGCCAGGGCCAAGTACTATCTCGTCAAGACCAACAACGAGCCTAGTCTCGAGACGATCCAATCGCTTCTCTTCATGGCTCTCCGAGAGGGTGGCAACGGTCGAGCCAGCCAAGCCTCTGCTTACATCTCGACTGCTTCCCGCATGTGCATCGATCTCGGTCTGCATCGACAGCGCGATTTTTCTTCCGTGCTCGGCTTGCAGTTCTCGCATGGAGAAGAGCAGGCAAGGCGGAGGATCTTTTGGTGCTTGTACCTGCTCGACAAGACTTCGTCGGCGTCCCTAGGTCGGCCGGTGACACTGCGGTATGCGGAGATCGACTGCCCGCTCCCCAACATCGACGACATCGATGAACACGAGACGTGGGCAGAAACGACCAACAACAGCTCGCTCATCAAGGACCCGGCTCGTGCCATCCTGCTCAAGACTCCCGTCGCTGCCATGACTCATTTGCGAATCGGTGTCCGGCTTGGACGCATCTGCGAGGAGGTCATCGCCAACTACACGCATGTGCATCGCAGCGGCGACGAGGATCGCGATGGCTCTATCTACGACCATGATGGCAAAGCGGACGACGGTGAGGTACCCGGTTGGGAGACGCGTCTCATCCGTTTGCATCAAAAGCTGGAAGCTTGGGAGCGTGACCTGCCTGACCGTCTCCGCTTCGACAATCCGGCCCATCGCTTGCCCAACACGCTCAATCAGCACCTCTGGTTCCAGGCTTGCAAAGTGATGCTGCATCGTCCCTACATTCTCAAGCAATCCTCTCGTCCCGACCTGCCTCCCTCGCACCGCATTTGCACTGATGCAGTTGGCAGCATCTGCGACATCCTCACCGCCTATGACCACAACTTTGGCATGCGCAAGCTGTCCTCCACCGTGACCTACTGCATCTTCACCGCATCGACCATCGAGATCGCCAACACGACCTCGACGGATCCCGTCATTGCGCTCGAGGCAAAGAGGAGGCTGCGCAAATTTATGACGTGGCTGTCGAGGATGAGTGGCTCGTGGCAGAGCGCGAGCCACCATCTCAAGATCTTGGAGCAGCTTGGACACCTCAATGATGCCGACTTGGACGGTACGGGTCTGCCGAGCCACCGAGAACCCAGTGCGCCGGGCAGCTTGGTGGCGAGCAGAGCGGACAGTCCGTCAGCCGCTGCGAACCCGGGAGCCGCAGCGGCGTCCGTTGCGTCGTCAAAGAGCTCCGGTGTCGATGTTGGGTCGTCGTCACTTTCGTTTGCAGGCGACAACAATCAGGGCTTGCTGGGCAGTGGTGGTATCGGACAAGGTCTTGCACACAATCACCAGCAGCCAGCTCACACTACGGGAGGCGATTTTGCTTCCGCCTTGGGCCCTAGCGTCCCGGCGCTGCAGCCATCGGGGATGTCGGTCGCAGGAAACGACATGGCCAGTTTCTCGGTCCCGGGTCCGATCGGGGCGCCCATGCACCTCGATCGTTCTCGCACCAGCTTTCAGCTTGACTCGACGCTGCAAGACGACTTGTACGCTCAGTTCCAGGCGCAAGGGCAGAATCCAGGCTTGCTCTACGGCTGGCCAGCTACTGCGCGCGTAGCTACACCGAATCCGAACGCGGCTGCTGTCTTTGACAACGCTCTCGTTGCCGCTACTGCTGCGAATGCGACTCCACAGCCTCTCGCCGGTCGACCGATGTCGCTCAATGCTGCTGTTCCGAGTGTCTCGAACAATTCAGTCCAAATGGCAGGAAGCGCTGTCAACCCAAACGCCTACCTCAAGCTCCACGACACCTCGTACTGGGGAGCGATGCCGCTTGCGTCGGAGGACGCGCTTGGCTGGGCCAACTTTACCAACTCGTACCTGGAGGCGCTCAACGGGATGGCGAATCCTCTTGCAGTGCCTGCCAGCGCCGATGTGAATCTCGACATCACTGCCGCGGCGACCAATACACGCTGAGCGGTCGCAGGCGACACCACCATCACCCTCGTAATGTGATAGTCTTGTATTTGTACCACATCATCTTTTCGGTCGTGCCTTATTCCCTTCGTGTGTCGATGAGCGCTTACTCCTGACCGGCCTTGATGCGCTCCAACTCCTGCTTCCACGATTCGAACAGTTCGATTCTGTCGCACCCCAAAAGAAACGCATCAGTCATCCTTTCCAATCGCAGCTGTAGCTTGGGAACGGCAACTTACCCTTCTTTGCCTTTGGAAAAGCCGCCCTCTCTCGCGAGCGTGTTCTTTTCGGCCTGGAACATGCCGATGATGTCGTCGAGGGCGGATTCGAGCTTGTTCAACGCCTCCTGGAGGGCGTAGGGGTTTTCGATGGCCTGGAAGATGGTGGATTTGGGACGGTGGGCCTCGATCGGATCCGGATCGGCTGCGCGTGTTGCACAACAGGAGTGGGGTTAGTATGTGCCAGAGAGGGGGTGGAAGGGAGGAAGGGGGAAAGGGGGGGCTTACGCTGTCGCAAGTCACGCGGGAAGGCGCCAGCTGGGTTCTCTGCCGACGCTCCTGGCCCGCGAAAGTCCGTCGTCTGGTGTGGGTACTTGCTGCTCGCACAAAGTGGGGAAAGGATGTAGGGCAGAATCGTCAGCGCTGAGGGTTAAGATTCAGTAGGGCTTTGCACGAGGGTGTGCAACTTACGCCTCGTTCTGGAATGCCACGTTGGGCGTGCCCTCGTTGTTCTGTGCTGACATTGTTGCTGTGATATGGCTTCGTCGTTGATTGTGGTCAAACGGCGATGTTCCTGATGGTGGTGGCGAGGAAAGAAGTTCACCCTCCTCACCAATACGGAAGGCACAGACTGCTGACTCAAAACCTTCCTGCACAGATGAGCGGCTGCCCTAGCCGAACGCAGTGAGAGCTTTTCCGAACTTGATCTGCTCTGTAAGCTCCTCAACCGAAGGATCGGTTGTGCAAGGCTGTCTGTGCTGTGCGCAGCTGTTGCCATGTGGAGTTGGCACGCACGATGACGCGCTTTGACGTTGAACAGGAGGGGCGAGATTTTGGATATCTGTTACATCGATGGAAAGTGAATGGGGAAGCGACAAAATCGAGGTCGGGAGTCACGGACCACGAGAAGACCGGGAAGGGTCTTCTCGATATCAATTGCTTCTTCCGTTCCGCAATCCTCGTCACCGCCAACAGCTCATACAGCGTCCGATCGACTCATCATGGGTCTACCGATGTAAGTGCTGCACCTCGAAGCAAATGCTCTCGGAGCAGCGTGCTGATCCGCTTGCCTTGCTGATGAATCCCACAGCACCGTCTCAACATGCTCGCTCAACCAATGGGCGCTCGACTTTGACGGCAACCGCGACCGCATTCTCGAGTCCATTCGCCTCGCCAAATCCGCCGGCTCGCGTCTCCGTGTCGGTCCAGAACTCGAGATCCCCGGCTATGGCTGCTTCGACCACTTCCTCGAGCCGGACACGGTGCTTCACTCGTGGCAGGTGCTCGCCGAGATCCTCTCCTCCGATGCCACGCACGGCATTCTCTGCGATGTCGGCATGCCAGTCCTTCACCGATCCACACTCTACAACTGCAGACTGCTGCTGCTGGACGGAAAGATCCTGCACATTCGACCCAAGATGTGGCTTGCCAACGACGGAAACTATCGCGAGATGCGCTACTTCACGCCTTGGACGCGCACGAATCACACGGACAGCTTCACGCTCCCTCGCATCGTCTCTTCCATCACGGGGCAGGATGAGGTGCCGTTCGGAGACGCGGTGGTCAAGACGAAAGATACCGTTCTGGGCGTCGAACTGTGCGAGGAGCTGTTCACGCCAAACTCACCGCATATCCGACAGGGTCTCGACGGCGTAGAGATCTTCACCAACTCGTCGGCTTCGCATCACGAGCTGAGGAAGCTCTACAGGAGAGTGGAACTCGTCAAGGAAGCGACGCTCAAGCTGGGCGGCATCTATCTCTATGCGAACCAGCAGGGTTGTGATGGTGACCGGCTGTACTACGACGGATGCCCACTGATCGCTGTCAACGGCAGCATTGTTGCCCAAGGATCGCAATTCTCGCTGGACGACGTGCAGGTCATCTCGGCCACCGTAGATCTCGACGACGTTCGTGCTCATCGCAGCGCCAAGAGCAGAGGCATGCAAGCGGTCAGCGACAGCAGCGGTCAAGGCTGTCCTCGCATCAATGTCGACTTTGAAGTGGGCGAGTCGGAGGAGTATGGATCCAAGACACCTGGCACTGCTACGCCGGTCACCAACGGCGGCAAACAGAACGACGACGCAGCCCGACTCTACCGACGATACTTTACAGCGCTCAGCAGCCCTATCGAGGTGCACTACCATTCGCCCGAGGAGGAGATCGCCCTCGGTCCCGCGTGCTGGCTATGGGACTATCTGCGTCGATCGCGGACCCAGGGCTACTTTGTGCCGCTCTCCGGAGGTATCGACTCGTGTGCCACGGCGACGATCGTTTTCAGCATGTGCCGGCTTGTTTTGGCTGCCATCGCACCTGCAAACACGTCCACCGCGACAGGGCGCAAAGCGACTTCCTCTCTCACCACGGATACCCGTTCTCAGGTGCTCGCTGACGTCCGACGTATCTGCAACGAAAAGGAGGGCTCCACGTGGACCCCTGCGACACCGCAAGAGCTGTGCAACCGCATCTTCGTCACCTGCTATATGGGCACCGAGAACTCGTCTGCGGAGACCCGCCAACGCGCCGCCGACCTCGCCAAGGACATTGGTGCATACCACATCGATCTCAATATGGACCTCATCATCCGCTCCATCATCACGCTTTTCTCGACCGTCACGGGTGCTACTCCCCGGTTCCGCGTGCACGGAGGTACGGGAGCGGAAAACCTGGCGTTGCAGAACATCCAAGCGCGTCTCCGGATGTTGTTGGCGTACATGTTTGCGCAGTTGACGCCGTGGGTGCGGGGTACGTGGGGTGGTCTTCTCGTGCTTGGCTCTGCCAACGTCGACGAATCCCTCCGTGGCTACCTCACGAAATACGACTGTTCTTCGGCGGACATCAATCCGATCGGAGGCATCTCCAAGACGGATCTGAAATCCTTCATCGCTTACGCACGCGATGCATTCTCCCTCCCCATCCTCCATTCCTTCCTCACCGCCGTGCCCACCGCCGAACTCGAACCGATCACCTCGACCTACGTCCAAGCCGACGAAGCGGATATGGGAATGACCTACGACGAACTCTCCATCTTTGGCCGTCTACGCAAGAACCTCAAATGTGGACCTTATGGGATGTTCAACAAGCTTTTGCCTGAATGGGGGCATTTGGGACCAGAGAAAGTCGCGGAGAAGGTCAAGCTGTTCTGGTTCGAATACGCGAGGAACAGGCACAAGATGACGACGCTCACGCCGAGTTATCACGCCGAGGGGTATAGTCCGGATGATAACCGGTTTGATTTGAGACCGTTTTTGTATCCCAGCAGGTTCCCGTTTCAGTTTCGGAAGATCGATGAGCTGGTGGGACGGTTGAAGGGGGTTGAGCGGGTGGGTGGCGAGGAATCGGGGAGGAAGGAGGATTGACGGAAGGGAAACAAGGGGATGCTAGTACAGATGCAATCGAAACAAGTCGATACAGGTCTTCATGACGTGTGCACGTTAGGCGCCCCTTTGCGCTGCGGAGCAGTGAGGCTACACAGTAACAGGCCTTGGGAAGAGACCTCCTAAAAATTTCGGTATTTGTTAAACTCGTGGTTGAAAAAAGGGCCGGATTTTCTTTTACCGAAAAAATCGCCTCGGAGCCGCTTTTTTTGGGCCAAAAAAAGAAAAAAAACCCGAATCTGTGTTTTCACCACTTAGAACTCCGCTTGGCGACTCATATATTTTCCGCATTGGATGGTGTATAACAAGGTCCCAGTTAGTACAATGGTCAGTATAGGGCACTCTCATGCGACTTGCATATGATAACTGCTCAGATCAGGGTTCGATTCCCTGGCCGGGAACTTTTTTTGGTCCTCCAAACCTTCTTTGTGGCTTGTCCCATGCCGCTGGTCTGTCTCTCTGCCAGAGGCCCGCTCTCTTTTGTGATCCGCCTCTGAGCTTTGCGATGGGCATGCCTCCCCAGCATGTCGGTCATTTCGCCGTTCTCTGAAGCAGCACGACAACGGATCTGGACCGCAACCGCTTCGGCGCCGCATCCAGTTCGAACGCAGTTGCAACCCATTTCGGCATTCGGCGCAACGTGTTTCATTGTCGGCTTTGGTCGTTCTCGTTGGTGTCGGTCGTCGCTGACCAGTGTCGAGCGCCTCGTGCTACCCGAATCCGGGATGCGGTCGAGCGACGTACGATGATGTTTGTCGTACTTCGGCAGTGCGAAAATTTGTTCGCCCCTCGCTTAGGCGAGGAGCTTTTCCGAAAGCTTAACCCTCCTGAAGACTCTTGGCCCCCTCGTGGCTTCTCGTCGATGTGGACCGACCGCTCGTGACGCTCGACGGACGACACATGATATCCTTCGCTATCGGGATGGCGAGTCAGGGGTTGCCCGCCTCACCCACGGCAGAGGGGTGCCGGACGGCCAAATTTGAAAAGCGTGGCACGAGGGGAGGGACACCTGACCCGCCTGACCCACGGGAAGCCCACTTCCATTCATGCGGCCACTCGAAACCGGTCAACGGTCAACCCCTTTAGCAGCCCGTGGGTTCGCGGAAGTCCGCAACGCCCCTTCTACCTTGGCCAAAGCGTGCTTCGCTCGAGACATATCGCTTATACCCACGGCCAGAAGAACGGCTAAGAAAGAGCGGTACGAACAAGCAAACCAAAACCAAGGAATTCCGAAGACCTGGTCGCACTCGTGGGCAAGCGAATTCCTTTGGCTTAAGCGAGACACGCTTTTATGCGGTTCGCAAACAAAAGCAAACAAAGCTAAATGTTAGCGATTTTCCGACGACTTCATCATTGTGCGTGCGAGGCACAGATACGCACCCGCCTCCCCCACTATGTTCAATGAGGGCGTCTTACAACAGCCTGGTGTGTGGACGATTCAACGGGCCGCAAATGGGTGGAAGGGGAACAATGCTCCCGAGAGAGGGGCGACCTACGTCCGCTGACTGGATGTGAGGTTCCTCCTGGTTCCTTCTGTACATGAGGGGCGGAGTTTGGATGTGTCTCCCGTGTGTGCCGTTCAGACCCTGTGGATCTTTGCAGCCGTAGGGTCGAGGTATATAACTTCCGGCATGATCGACCTGGAGTATCCGCATCGATCCATCCAACTCATCCAGCCCTGACCTTCAAGACATCCAACGGTGAAGCTTCAAGATGAAGCTCACCACGTCCTTCTCGGCGCTTGCGTCCCTGCTCGTCCTCTCCCTCACCTCCGTCTCCGCCGGCATCGTCACTGACGCCAGCACCCTGCGCAACACCAGCTACGACTACATCATCGTCGGGGGTGGTCTCACCGGTCTTGTCGTCGCCAATCGTCTTTCTGCCAACAGCGCGGTGAAGGTGCTCGTCATCGAAGCGGGCAACGATGACCGAACCAACCCGGACGTGTACAACGTCGACAACTACGGTGCGGCGTTCGGCACGGATCTGACGTATCACTTTGAGACGGTGCCGCAGGTCGGAGGTCGCACGAAAGCGCCCTTGGGGGGTCGCACGCTCGGTGGGAGCACGAGCATCAACGGTGCTGCCTGGAACCGCGCGTCCAAGGCGCAATACGATGCGTTGGGACCCTTGATGGTTGGAAGCACCACCAGCGGTTGGTCCTGGGATGGTCTGCTCGGATATATGAAGAAGAGCGAGGCCTTTTTCGCCCCCAATCAGGCTCAGACGAATAACGGCGCTCGATACGACCCAAGTGTTCACGGCACCAACGGTCCACTCAAGATCGGCTTTTCGCAGATTCGAAGCAACAACCGAAAACGTGGGGGTGCGACCCAGGAGTGGAGGAGGATGTTTACGGGTCCCCAGCAGCCCGCGTTCATCAAGGCCATCGGCGCAACCCTTGGCGTCCAACAGGTCAACGACCAGTGTGCGGGACAAGCCAACTCGGTTGCGTTTACACCCAACTCGATCGACCAGAACAACAACCGCGTTTCCGCTGCTACGGCGTACTACACCCCCGTGCAGGGAAGGCCGAATCTGACGATCCTCACGGGCACCATGGCGAAGAACCTCGTCTGGGCCGGATCGAACAACAACTCGTGGCGCAGCTCCGGTGTTGTCGTGCAGCAAAGTCACGATGGGGATCACATCCAGGTGAATGCCAACAAGGAGGTGATCCTCGCCGCTGGTGCGCTCAACACGCCTACGCTGCTGCAGCGCTCCGGCGTCGGCGCAAGCAGCGACCTCCACCCGTTGGGTGTCGACGTCAAGGTGGATCTCGCAGGTGTGGGCAGGAATCTGCAAGATCAGACCATGACGACCATCGGTTCGCGTGCCAATGTGGTGTATGACGGTCGAGGTCCCAGTGCTACCATCGGCATGCCGAGCGTCAACCAGATCTTCAAGAACGCCACCGACATGCGGGGGTATGTCAACGCCAATCTGGACGGGTGGGCGAACCAGCTGGTGGCGCAAGGGCACGTGGCGAGCAAAGCAGGGGTCATGGCACAGTGGAAGTCGGCCGTATCGCTGATCTTCGATCAGGCAGCCCCCGTGGTTGAGTTCTTCTTCGATACGGGCTATCCGAGTGGTTCGTACGGGATTGACATCTGGCCGCTTTTGCCGTTTTCAAGGGGAAGCGTGAGAGCGACCAGCCTCAATCCGTATGACAGCGCACGGGTCGATCCGAACTACTTTGGGTTGCCCATCGATATGGATGTTCAGGTGGCCTCCCTCCGTGCCGGCCGTCGCGTTCTGCAGGACAACAACCTCAAGCAGCTCACGTGGAATGGAGAGACGACGCCCGGGTTCGATATGATCCCCGACGGGAGCAATGCAGGGAGGTACAGCAGGTGGAGGGACTGGATTTTGGGGATCACGCCCAACACGGGCGGCTTCTCGGCGGTGAGCCACCAGCTGGGCACGGCGGCCATGGGCAGCAGGGCCAATGGTGGTGTGGTGGATGGTAACTTTAGGGTGTACGGCACGCAGAACGTGCGGGTGGTCGATGCGAGTGTCCTGCCGGTGCAGGTGTCGGCGCATTTGAGCGCCACGTTGTACGGTGTTGCGGAGAAGGCGGCCGATACGATCATGAGTAGTTGATATGATCGTGCGATGTGTAGATATACCCGAAGGACAATTCATGTTGAACTGCAGAACGTGTGCGCAAATGGGTGACATTGAGCTGAGAAGAAGATGAAGGGCAGTGTGATGATCACTTGCTCCGCTTGCTGGCGGCGGTGTCGGCAGTGGGGCGCTTGCGTTTTGTGCTGGACGAGGCGGGCGTGCTGTCATCCTCGTCGGATTCTTGGATTTCTGCGCAGCCGATTCGACAAGTTCAAATTGGTTTGCAGATGTGAGTAACTCGGAACGATGAGGCGAGGTGTAGCTTGACTTCTTGCGCGGGGTGTTGTAGAGATGCTGCTTACCAGGATCGTCATCTTCGTCGTCCTCGTCTTGCGACTCTTGGAAGTCTTCGTCTTCGGATTCGTCTTCGTCGTGCTGTCATCCAACATAGGTCAATAAAGGACCTAGTCAGTATAAGTATCGAGGTACCAGGAGACAAGGGCCAGACAGAGGAACGTACGTCTTCTAGCAAGTACGAAAGGCCAACATTGCCGCCATCGTCTTCTTCTGACGAGCCGTATTCCTCGTCGTCATCTTCTTCGTCATCCTCGTCTCCCGCGGCATCTTCATCGTCGTCGTTTTGGTCGTCATCTTCGGCCTCGACTGCTTTTGTCGAGCTGGGGTGAGATTTTGGCTCCTGCTTTGATGTTGATGTCGGGCTTGTGGAAGCGGAGGAAGTCGAGGCCTTGATTTCGCCGTCCGTTGCTGCTGGATTCGTGTCCGTCATCTTGAGTCTCGTGCTTTACACTTTCGAGCCCGTTGGCTTCGATCTGCCTTTGAAGTCGTCGATGGGACGAAGAAGATGTATCAGGCACAAATCGATGGTTCAGATTCGAGAGACGAGGAGGGGTCGAGATGATCTGTGCTTCTCTCACTCAAACCTGGCAGAGTCTGACAGACCGCCTCGCGTGCCTCATTAACGCGACTGGGTTTTCTACAAATGTTACATTTCTGCTCGATTCGCTCTCACCACTTCCTCACCACCCTCTCCTTCTCCGCATCCTTCAGTAACGCCCTCTTCACCTCCTCGCAGTCCTCCGTTAGCACCGGCTGCCCCTTCACCCATTCCTGATGCTCCTCTCTCAATCTCACATACTCTGAATTCGTCCACACCTTCTCGTCCAGCACCTGCTTGAAGATCCTCGCTGCCTCGACCTTGTCCGGATCCTGATCTTGCCGCTCCAACCGCTTGATCTCGGTCCTCTTACTCCCTTTGCCCTTCGGCCCACTCTCGTCGTCATAGACGTACTTCTTGCCGCCCTTGTGATTCGCATAGCGCCGCGCTCGGGTGTAACCCATCTGAATGAACTTGCGTGCCATGTCCGCACCTACAAAGTCGCCCTCGTCGAGGTAGGTCTGAAAGATCGAATGGAGTTTGGAGGAGGAGGAGGTGGCGATGGAGGGGGTTTTGAAGCGCCAATGCGGGACTAGCTCGGATTTGTACGGTTGCACCATGAGGACGCCTTGTTCGCCGACGCCGGTGCGGTACAGGTGAGGGTGGGTGCGGAGGTCGAGATGGGCGTAGGGGAGGTCGTATGGGAATTTGGAGGATGAGGTTGAGCTCGACTTGGGCTTTGACGGCTTCAGGGCCGGTTTGAGCGACCGCTGGGTCGTTGGCGCTAATGAAGAAGAGGAGGATTCCATCTTGGGCTTCGGGTTTGGCTTGACCCGCTTCGGTGTGGATGACGAGGACTGAGCTCCCGACGACGAAGCGGCGGACGAGCGAGTGCTTACCATCCTGAGTGCTGTTAGCGAGACCGCACGTTGAAGTAGGCCGAGTGAGAGTATGTTGAACGGGCAACGAATTGGTTCTCGTGTGAGGATGGCAACGAGGTGTTGGTGTGGAGGTTTGGTGGTGGTGAGTAAGCTCGTGCTGCAGGGTTCGTACGGCAGGCGCTTGGCTCGGCTATCCAAGATCCACGCGGTTGTGCCGTGCCATGCCGCGGATTTTGACAGGCCGATCTGCCGGAAAATTTTGAAAGGTTGAACCTTGCCTTCTCGACTTCATCATCATCATCGAGTCGGCCGTTGCCTCGACCCAACACGGTTCTAGATGCGTCAAAGATACAGTCAAGCCTGGCAGTAGACGTTTTCTTTCGGCTCTCTTCGCACCCACCATCATCCACCAAAAATGTCGCGGCCTCAAGAAACCACACCGCTTCTGTCCGGGCAGCCCCGCCAAGCCGATACCGAAGATGCACCACCACCACGCACGAAAGCGACGCCTCTTCCGCGCAAGCAGCTCTTCGTGCTCTGTCTCATGCGCATGACCGAACCCATCTCGTTCACCGTCATCTTTCCCTTTGTCAATGCGATGCTTCGTGCCAACCTGCCGTCTTCCGTCCCATCCTCCCGCCTGGGCTACTACGCCGGTCTCGTCGAATCCGCATTCGCCTTCGTGCAGTTCCTCACGATCTTCTTCTGGGCACGTCTGTCCGATCGTATCGGTCGCAAGCCTGTCCTTCTCATCGGTCTCTTCGGGTCCTTTTTGAGCGTCAACGCCTTCGGCTTTGCAAGAACCTTCCCGCAGATGGTGCTGGCGAGGAGCATAGCGGGTCTGATGAATGGCAACATTGCCATCCTGAAGAGCGTACTGGCGGAAGTGACGGACGAGACGAACCAGGCAAGAGCGTTCAGCTTGATCCCGCTGTGCTTTGCCGTGGGGAGCATTGTGGGGAATGGTCTGGGTGGGTGGCTGGTCGGAGTGTGGGGAGGCGAAGGAGAGTGGTTGGAGAACCACCCGTTTTGGCTGCCGTGTGGTGTGGCGAGCGCGTTCAACCTGTGCGCGATTATCACCGGTACGCTGTTTCTCAAAGAGACACTGCCGAAGAAGACCAACAAGGTGCCAGAGCAGGGAGCGGAGGTGGTGGAGGAGGAACGACCGCCATCGATTCGGTCCTTGCTGGCGGCAAAGTCGATTCGAAGGATCCTGGGCACGCAGTTGGGGTTGAACTTTTTGAACGCATGTCACGCCGCCTTGCTCCCTCTCTTCTGCTACACGGCGATCGAGCAGGGCGGCCTGTCGTTCACTTCCGCGGACATCGGCACGGTCCTAGCGCTCAACGGGGGGTTCACGATCTTCATCCAGCTCATTGCGTTCCCCACGTTGGAGCGACGACTAGGCGGACCGGCGCGCGTGTATGTTCGCGTCACCGCCGCTCTGCCTTTCCTCTGGCTCTGTCTGCCACTCGCCCATCAACTTGCGATCAACCACTCCAAGGCGTGGCCCATGGCAGCACTCGTCCTCGCAATTGTGCTAAAGGGCATCAGCAACATGTCCATCGTATCGTCCAATTTGTTGGTCAACAACTCGGCACCTACGAGGAGCAGTCTGGCCACGTTGAATAGCGTCAGTCAGATGGCTGGGTGCTTGAGTCGCACGATCGGGCCAAGTTTCAGTACGAGCCTGTTTGCGTTTAGTACGAGCAGAGGCGTGCTGGGTGGTCAGCTGGTTTGGTTGGTCATGTGGGCGATCAGTGCGGGGACTTGGATCATGACGATGAAAGTCAGAGCGCCCGAGAAGGCCAGCTGGAGAGTCAAGGCGCGGCAGGAAGAGACGGCGCAAAGGGGCACAGAGGCGAGACCACAGGCTTAGAGCTTCATTTGTACTTCATAGATATCTCGCAATCGCATGTTCCGCAATCGCCTACACGTTACAGCCGGCAAATGGGAGTGGCTCGATCGACGGTGCTTTCCCACATGCGTCGTGGTGCCATTGAGTATCATGCGGACGTGAGCCGCAAGGTACGGGTGAGGACCTGAAACGAACATCTGCCAGTCGGCTCTTCAGTTCGTGTCTGCTTCTGAGTCGAAATCAGCAGAAGGATCTCACAGACAGGTGCGATGTTGAGCGGAGCAGCTTGATCTGCAGTGTGGTAGAAGTACAGCGAGGTTTGTTCTCTCTCGAGTGGCACCCTTTGGAGGACTGGGCACTGACCGAACGAGTCGTTCTGGCGTTCAATCCCAGCCTGAACCAGCGTACGGATTGGCAGGCGCCGGCTGCGACCCGTACCCGTTCATATCGCCCATCCCTGCCCCGTTACCGTTCATATCCATCCCACCACCCCCGTTCGCCCCATACGGATCCATCATCCCATTCTCCATCCCGCCATTCGCGCCCGGTTGCTCATCCATCATGCTCAGCTCCTGCACGATCTGCGCCACTCTGTACTCCAACAACCCCAATCCGGTCTCGACGATCTCGGCGGGATGCATGCTGCCGCTCGCCTCGACGTCAAAGTAGAACTTGTTGGCCTTTTTGTTGTAGTCGAACGGGGCGCCTTCCTGTGGGGGCTCCTCGAGTTCCGCATTGGGTCCCTCGGGCCATTCCTGCTTGGCGTCAAATTCGTACCAGTAGGTGGTGTGGCGGAGGGCGTTGTGCGGATCGTACTCGAAACCGACCGCGGAACAGGGGGACCATTTGGCGTGCTCCTTGGCAAAACCTTTGCGTGCGATGCACCGGATGTCGAGCTCCTGCCCTTTGGACATTTTGACGAGCATGATGGGTGGCGTGGAGCCGTCGTGGCCGATGGGACGACCAAAGTCGGGGTGTTTGGGTGCAGCAGGGTCGTTCATCGCATCGTCGTCGTAGATCGTTGCGTTCTCGATGGTGTCTGAGCGTATCAAGTCGCGAGAGGTGACTTCGAGGTTGCCGCGCGTCGTGCAGCGCGCGCGTAATGTGAGTTCCACCGAACACCGATCGCACCCATCCTCACAGGCACAGTCCTAATGTCGACATACAGAGAAAGAAGACCAAGTCAGTCGCTGTGCTTCACCGCAAGCTACTTTGTTGGCGTGGAGGCCAAGACTTACCCGGTGGTCCACCAACGCCTTGGCACAGTCCATGCTGAGCAACGGCACCAGACCCAGTCGATGCGCCAAAAACTCATCCGGCAGCACGGTCGTGTTGTTCCGGATCTCCACCATGTCGATCGCCACCGTCGGAATGTCGGCGATCATGATCCTCCGCAACGAGTTGGCAAACGAAAGGTCGACATTCTCGAGTATGAAGTTGGCATGGTCGCGGTTGAGCTGTCGCACGGTGATCTTTGGCCGCGATGGCGCCGCGTCATATCTGCCGTTCATGATGGCCTATGTGAGTGCAGTCGCCTGCGTGTGACGAGAGAGGTCGTCTTTTGGGTCTCTTCGAGCGGGAGCGTCGGACCTCTGCGCAGTCGTTGGCAGATTCCAAGTCTGTGCTTTTCGGTACAAGATCGACGGTTGGATACGCTTGGCCCTTAATTATAAGTCGTGATGACGTCTGCACCGTTCGGAAAGGATCGTATGAGACGGGATGGGTGGTCCAGAAGAGAGAAGACGGAGGTATGTAAAGAAGGATTGCGTTGGCTGCAGCCTTGAGATATTCCAGATTCTGCAAGTCGGAGGCTGGCGACCCTTCCTGGAGAATGTGGTATCACGTGATGATACTCTGGAGCCTAGGTCTAACACGCTCACATTTTCCGGCGAGCCTCAACAGCCTGTAGCCTCACGCTCCCGCCTACTGCAATTTATGATTGCGGTCAATGTCTCACAGTCGACTAGAAGAGCAGGAGGGAAAAACGAGCTGCATTGCGAGTCAGAACCCTCGACTGGTCCAGATCTTGAAGTCGTCCGGGCCGGCACTCTTGCCGTTTCTGTTGGCATCGTCCCTCTGCTGCTGCTGCTGTGGCTGCTGTTGCTGTGGTTGCTGTTGCTGCGGGCGTCGCAGGAACGCACTGTGCGGAGGTAGATCCGACCCTTGCGAGTCAGCATTACGCTCGTACGCCAGCACAAGCTCTTTACGCTGCTTGCGCTCTGCCTCCTCCTTGAGCTGCTTGGTCCGCGTGTTGACCGCGATGGATGCGGTGGACGGCACATGGACTTCGTGCGTCACCTGCTTGGAGCCCTTTTTGGAGAGGAGGGAGAACTTCATGTGCGCGCTGTCCTGTGCGTCCTGTTCGGACGGCTTGCGCTTGATGGGCAGACCGATGCTAGAGAGGCCTGAGAGGTTGGTGCTGTGGCCGTGATTGTGGCTGTGGCTGCCCATGTTGGCAGAAGGAAGGGCGGTGCGGGAGAACAGCTGAGATCGCTGGGCGCTTCCACCTGCGCCATTGCTGGGTGCGTGCGCGGGTGCAGAGGTGGAAGAGCCGAGCTCAGCCATCATCTTGGCGAGCTCGCGGTCGAACTCGTCATCGGCTTCTTTACGGATCGCCAGTTCTTCGTCGAGTCGGTGGCGGCCCAGTTCGTCCTCCTCCTCGTCGGTTCCTTCGCCAGAAGAGCCGTTGTCGCCAGAGTGCGAAGCGTCCGAGTCACTTTCGGGTGACGAAGATGACGACGAGCCACCCGAGGAAGAAGACGGAGATGCTGACGAATCCGATGAGCTTGACGTATCATCACTGCTCAAGGCTTGGTCGGCTCCGCGTCTCGCCTTGCGTCGCTTTTCGCCGTCGTCTCCGTCTTGTCCACGATCCTGAACGTCTTCATCCGAAGTGTTTTCCTCGCTCTCCGCTTCCGTCTCGGTCTGCGCGGTCTTTGACCTGTTGGCCGCCATGACCTCTTCCAGTGCTGCGGCGGCCTCGCCAAACACCTGCTTGAATTTCCAATCTGGCCGCAACGTCTCCAGTGTCTCTGTGAGCATGAAGTCGACATCCATTGGTAACGGCTGTTCCTTGCAGAGCACATAGACGTTGAGAAAGACCAAAAAGTCATCCAACTTTTTCCGCAGCGATCCGCGATCAAAGCAGGCACCGCATGTGTCGAGCAGCGTGCAGATCAAACGAATCCTGAAGTAGTCATCGGGTGCATCCAGCGGCGCGACCTGCCCAGGCCAGGGTCGACCGTTGGGATGACCAAACGTGGCGAGCGACCAGAGCTGCTCGAATATGATGCCGCTGTTTATGAGTCGATAGTTGTAGAGCTCACCGAGGTAGCAGATGGTGGCGACGCGGCGCTGGTTGTGCTTGAAGATGTTCTCCTCCATGCCGATACGGATGTTCTCGAGCACCTGATCGATGATCTCAACCGCGAACGCAGGATGGAAGCGGTCTAGCTCAAAGGTCAGGATGGCAAGGAGGTAGATGTTCGAGTATCGGATCCTCCACGCTCGTGTGAAGGCGTCCTTGAGCCAGCCATGGGCCGCAGTATCGTCCCAAGGGAGCTTCCTGAAGTGTACAACCACTGCATCGACCGTCTTCTTCTGCAGCACGTGATAGATGAGGTGTCGGATGTATAGCTCCATCGGTTCTCGTACCTTTTGCTCGATTGCTTTGCGCTTTGGTGGGTTGCATTGATAGTAGGCGTTATTGAGCATGAGCAGCTGACGCGAGTCGAGGTTGGTGGCGGCTCGTTTGCGACGAAGCATCTCGAGCATGTTGCGCATGTGAGTCGAGGTCTCTTCCGTGCGCAGGAGGTATCTCCCGCAGCCCTCTAGCAGTGAAGCGAGAACATCGATATTGGGTCCGGAAAAGTCTTCAAGGCATGTCTTGAGACAGTGAAAGATGGCGTGAGTTGGCGTGACCTTGAACTTGGTGAGCTCAGCGATGAAGCGGGCGTTCTTGGTGCGGGTCTCGGCGAGATCGACGCTTTTCTTGCGCTGCAGGTAGCGGAACTCATCTTCCAGCATTGCGGTGAGACTTGAGCCGACGTCAGGCATGTACCGGGTGAGGACAGCCGCGAGACGAGCGTAGTAAGGAGCTAGGTCGATCCGGTTGCGTGGAATCGAGGCGAGGTGTTTGACCAGTTTGCGACGCGCTGGCTTGGTGGCGATGAAGGCAAAATCTACGGCGGCGCTGTCTATCATACCACGATTGGTCATGTCTGGCAGCTTGGCCATGAGCGTCGCGAGTTGTGCTGCAGGGCCGGCATTCATGGCCTCCTCTGGTGCTTCCGAGTCGAGTCGGGGCGAGCTCAAAGCTGTCGCAGATTCTCTTGCGTTGGAAGAATCCGCCGCTGCTTCTTCACCATTCGCCTTGTCCCCGCTCGCGGATGAAGTGATTGCGATGCCGGTGGTTTGAGCCAGAATGGTAGGCGGAATGACATCGCCAAGGTCCAAGATATCTTCGTAGAACTTCTGCGAATCCTGGTCCTCCCACGGGCTCTGGTCTGCGGCGAACTCTTCATCGGCACGCTCGAAGGCAGATTTAGAATCAAGATTGACGCCAAGGCCGACAGCATTGCTGTTTGATGCAGCAGAGTCGAGCTCCGGCATGGGGACGCTCAGCAACTCCGAGAGCACTTTGCCCCAGTCCCGCACCCGCTCAAAGCTCTTTGTCATACGCTCGTAGTTCTGTTGGCGATCCTCGAAGATCTCGCCGGATCGGATATAAGCTTCGTGGTTCTTGCGGTCCTGGTCCTGTAGCCTCTGATGCTCCTTGACGATGCGACGAGCGAGGGTCTGGAAGTAGGTCTCGAAGAGCTTGCTGAATCTGGCCTGCCAATCTGAGGACACGAGAGGCGCGGTGGACAGGTCGGCTTGTTCGATGCCGTTCACGTCCACAGCATCGGCGAGAGTCAAAGCAGATCCCGCTCTCTCCGAAAGGACCGAGTCGGCATCATGTGGCTTGGAAGATGGTAGTATCGACTGACCGAGGCCTTTGAGCACCGCGATGAGCAGTGGGACGTTGGAATGCTCCTTGTCCGTGGCCAATAGATTCTTGAGCAGGTTGTAGAGCCAAGAAGCACCGTTGTTGTCCTGCGAGTGCCCGACTGCCTCGACTAGAGCCAATTCTGCAGTCGCGCGAAGCAAGGGTTTCTGGCGTGCAATCCTGGCAGCTTCGTCTCTCTCCTTCTGCTCAGGGGTTGCGTTCTGATAAAGCGCCTTGCTGGCAGGCGCCAGAGCCTGCTCGAGCGCAGTCGTCAGCGGCGAGCTGAAAGCTTGTCCACCAAAGCGTATGTGAAATGCGGAAAGGATCTCGGTGGCAGCAAAGCAGTCCTTGGCGTTGACGCATCGACTTAAACCCTCCGGAACCGCTTGGGTGAGCTCTTGGAGGTACTTTTCGAGATTGAGCAGGGGCAGATCCTTGAGAAGCTGATCGCGTGCATCCTGACCTATGCTTTGTTTGACTCGTTTGACGAAGGCTGTGTTCTTTTTGAGGTTGGAGTCTAGGGTCTTTGAGATGGAGGTTGGCCCAGCCTTCCATACCTGGTGGTTGGCGGCGCGGAGTTGACGCCGCTTCTTCTCTCGCTCCTTGTATAGGGCGTGTGATTGCGATTCATCCTTGGCTAATGGCAGGGCCGGCGATGCTGATGAGGAGGAAGCTTTGACCGCCATCACCGAGCTTGAGCTGGAGCCGGCCGGCGGAACCGTGGAGGCCACCATGAATTGGCTCCGGCGTACGGTCGACGAAGCTATGGTCGAGGCATGAGCAGCGTGTTTGTGGCGAGTTTGGCCTTGCTTGCAATTCTGCAGCCAACGAATGGACTGAGAGAGGGTACCGATGGCGTTGCGAAGGTGGGCGGAGCAGCAAGAGTGAAGGGAAGCTGACGGCTGATCTTCTTGATCATGGCGCAGCAACCTCGAAGACTCGCTCGTTCGCAGTTCAGGGTCCAATTTTCGACTTTCGACCCTGGACTCCACGACGATCTCACAATGGCTGAGAAGCATAGACTCTAACAGACTGGGGAAATTTGCCAGCTAAGCGCTGCCGACCATTTTTTGACCGATGCCATGTGGCTTATCAGGCGTGACAGCAGTCGATGTGTCATTTTTCTGGCCCGAATTTCTGAGTTTGCCGCTCCAAGCTTAGCCGGACAGCGCACAGGAACTCGACCGGCAAAACTCATCCTGTTCCAGACCGGAACTCGTTGAGCTTCACTGCCGAACACGCTTCCCTTCGCTGCCGGTCAATAGACTCGAATGCCAAGAACAACGGTGGCTATCTCCGGGGGGCGTGTGGGCGTGGCGTGAAGCGTGGGGAGCTGCGGTGTCAGCCAGCGGTGGTCCGTGGAGCTCGTCGAATGACTATAGCCGGACCAGCTGCATTTAAGCTTCAGCACTTCCCTTTTGTTTCTTCTTTCCTTCCTACAACCTCTCATCATAACGTCAAAATGTCTTTCTCCATTCCATCGCAGCAGACTCAGATCGTCCTTCGCGAGCGTCCTAAAGCCGCGATCCAGCACACGCTTGGCGCCAACGACTCGACCTACGAGAAGCGCACCATTCCCGTGCCTAAGGAGTCCGAGCTCAAGGATGGCGAGGTGCTCGTCCGCGTCGAGTACGTTTCGCTCGACCCCGCCATGCGCGGCTGGTTGCGCGATGCACGATCCTACCTTCCTCCCGTTCAGATCGGCGAGGTGATGCGTGCAGGTGGTGTCGGTGTCGTCGTCGCCTCCAAGTTTGCCGGCCTCAACAAGGGTGATCAGGTTAGCGGTACACTCGGCTGGCAGCAGTACGCCCAGGTGCCCGGCAAGAGCGTAGAGAAGCGCACCATTCGGGAAGGTAGCAACCTGCTCGACTACCTTGGTCCTCTCGGATCGAGTGGTCAAACAGCTTATTGGGGCATCCTAGACGTCGCTGCGATCAAGAGCGGCGACGTTGTTGTTGTCACGGGCGCCGCCGGCTCCGTCGGCAGCATCGTCGTCCAGATCGCCAAGCTCAAGGGCTGCAAAGTCATCGCCGTCGCCGGCGCAGACGACAAGTGCGAGTGGCTCAAGTCCTCCCTGGGCGCAGACGAGGCGCTCAACTACAAGTCGCCCGACTTCAAAAAGACCTACCGCGAGATGGTCACCAAAAAGTACGGCTACATCGACGCCATCTTCGAGAACGTCGGCGGTGAGATCCTCGACATGTCGCTGCTCTGCATGAAGCCTCACGCCCGCATCGCCCTCTGCGGCGCCATCTCGGACTACAACAACCCCAAACCCGACGGGCTCAAGAACTACCAGACCATCATCGCCATGCGCATCAAGCTCCAGGGCTTCATTGTGTTTGACTACGCAAAGAGGTACGCCGAGGCCGAGGAGCAGATGAGCAGGTGGATGAACGAGGGCAAGCTCGCCAGGAAGTTCCATGTGGTGGGCGAGGAGCTGGACGCTAAAGCGAGGGAGCAGGGCAAGAGTCTCGAGTTGGCCCCCAAGGCGCTCGTCGATCTGTTCGCCGGCAAGAACAGCGGCAAGATGGTCGTCAAGGTCGCCGCTTGAATTGTATTCATACCTAAGTCATCGTCTCATCGCAATCATATTGATAAACACGCAGAAGAGAGACAAGCGAGTATGTGCTGTGGTATTAGACGTGAAACGAAGTGAACAGTACAAAAAGACCCCACCCAGCGTGTATCTGAGAGGGGGGAAAGAAGCGAAGGTCGTGACCGTTACAAGGTATAGTGTGGGTACAAGAAAACAAAAGAAAACGTCGGTAAAAAGCGACCCTGAAAATCCTTCTAGGGGACGGGGCTGAGGATGGTCGATTTGGTCTTCCTCGGCGACCTAGTCAAATCCCATGCCCTGCCACCTGCGCCGCCAAGATTGGCCATGCTGCGTTTGCTCTTGAGCGGGCTGCCTGGCATGATGAGGTTTGGGCGACTGGAGTTCTTGCGCACCTTCTTGGTTGGGCTACCTGGCACGCCACCGAACGCAAACGTCGAGCCGGGGCTATCCACGTCATCATCGCTTCCCATCGTGCCAGTAACGTTCGAGGCGGTGCGCGGACGAGGGGCGCTAAGGTCGTCATCAAACTCGTCTTCTTCGCCGGAGGAAGCGCCAAACCCACGCAAGGGCACTTTGTAGCTCCCACTCGGCGCCACAGCCGAACAGATCTCGTCCGCATCATCCATACCGTAGTTGACGAATGAGAGCGCCGAGAAGCCCTTGCTGCTGCTGGGGAGTGGAGGGAGGGGCGGCGACTTGGATTTGCCCGGTGAGCTGTTGGAGCGGGAAGGTGCGACGGAGGAGTGCGAGATGGTTCGTGCGCGTGTTGGTGATGCAGAGGTGGTCAGCTCCATGGTGAAGCCGGGCACCGAACCGATGGTGCTGCTGCGCGGCTTGAGCGTCGGACCACCCGCTGAGCTCGAACTGGAGGAGGACGAACCGGTGCTGCTGCCGCCCGTACCAGCGCTGAGGGTGATGCGTCGGTTCGAGGCGATCTTCCGCAACCCTTGCGCGGGTTGCTTGGACGGCGAAGGTGGGAGACCAGCCATGATCCCCCCGAGCGGACTGCGCAGGTGTGGGGTCGACTTCATCTTAGCTGGCGATCGAGGCGGGCTCAGGGGAGCGGAGAGCATGTTGGGCGCTTTCCGCGTGATGACCTGCCCACCCAGCTGCTTGCTCGCCGCTTGCTGCTGCTGAACAGCCTGGTTCTGCATCTGGAGGAACTGCAGTTGCTGCTGCTGGAGTTGTCGCATGCGCGTCTGCTGCAAGGCGAGGTGCTCCCTCGATGCGTCTGCCGGTGCCGATCGAGGCGTGCTAGATGCTGGCGGCACCAGTCCGGTCCCCGAGGCGCTGATGAGCTTGGCCGGCTCAAGCGTTGCCATGACTTGCTGCTGCTGCACCTGCTGCTGTCCGAAGGGGTTCTGAAGCTGCATAGGGTTAGCCGCGATCTGAGAGGCCAATGAAGGACTCGATTCGGAAGCCCGCAATCCTCCAACGATGGTGGCTCTCCTCGACATGAGCATTTGGTCCCCTCCAAGCGGCCCACTCGCACCAACAACGCCGCTCGCGGTCAAGGTCAGACCAAGCATGTTGCCGGCACTCGAACTACCGCTGATGCTGTTGTGTCGTGCCGGCGGGTAGACGGATGTGTAGCCTGACATGCCTTGCGAGGCCGCGTTGCCTGCACCGGCAAACAGAGTTGTGTCGTTCTGGTGGAGGAACTGCGGTGTGAAGATGCCCTGCTGCTGCTGTTGTGGTGACTGCTGAGCGAGGTGAAGGTTCGAGAATTGATTCTGGATCGAGGGCGCAAAGTTGGCCGAGTCTGCGGAGAGGGGCATGCCAGGTGACCTCTGGGTCAAGTCAGCGCCGGCGTAGCCAGTCAGGTAGGCTTGTGTCTGGAGGTGATGCGCCATCGTGCCTGGCGCAGGCTGCAGAGGGTGCTGCGGAGTGACCGGCGTGGGCAAGCCAGTGGATCCCATGCTGAGCTTTCGTGGCGAGTTGCCTTCCATGCCGTACAGCAGAGCAGCCTGGACAGACTTGGCGGCGCGCTCGCTCGCCTCCTGGCCAGCGAATTGCTGCGATGGAGCGACAAAGTCCTGGTAGACGCCGAGTCTCGCCGCCTGTTGTGCAACGTGAATCTGATGCAGCTGGGCGAGCCTTCGTCGTTGGCCTTCAGTCATGTCCTTCGGGTCGATGTTCGATTCTGCTGCGTTATTGACCGTTGGGGCGACTTCGACGACCTGAGCACCAAGAGCGGGAGAGTTGTCGGCGGAAAGTACGGCCACCGGCGAGGGAGCCAGAAGATCACGCTGCTCAGCTCGACGCTGGAACAATGCGGACTGCGGTGCGACGGACGAGCCGCTTGAGAGCTCCGATGCGAGAGGTGTGCTGTCTTTGCTGGAAGCGGTATGTGTGCCTTGCACGGCGGTGTCCTGAGCTGGGCTGCTCACAGCACTCGATCGGGAGCCGAGCTCGAGACCAAGGGCGTTGGAGTCGGGAATGCGGTCTTGTGGGTATCCGACATCGACTAGGTAGTCATTGATCAAGTTCTGGCTTCCAGCCGCTTCGAGCACCGGGTCGTCTCGTTGCAGCAGAGGTGCTGAGATGGATGATCGTAGGGCTCGTGCAGGTGCTCCGAGAAGACCGGGCATTCCGGACGTCGGTGGTGGGTTGAGGGTCTCGAAGCCGACCGGGTTGGATGCGCCTGGCGAAGTATGGGAGTCGGATCGCTCGATGTTGATCGAGAAGCTCGGCATATCGGGTCCTCGTCGAGCAGCTTTGGAAGTGATGTTCTGTGTTTGGCCGTACCAGATTCCTTCGGGAGAGTCGACGTCCGAGTCAAAGAGACCGCCCATCACTTCGGGGCCGTGGTTCCAGCCGGGAAGGTTAATGGTGGTGGTGCCCATATTGGGACTGCTCGAGTTGGACATGTCCTCGTGGAAGAAGTCATCGACGTGTAGTGTCGAGGTAAATGTTGACTTGAGGTCTGTTGGCGGGCGTGAGAGGGAGGTCAGACGAAGTCAGTACGATGCACTGGTGCAGCTGCCTTCGAGGGGGAAGGTGTGTTCTTACCGATCGAGTGCTCGACGAGGTTGGAGAGGTAATCATCAGCACTGTTGAGCCCTATGATCTTGGACTCTGCTGTGTTGGACCAGGTCAGCATGGGAGGAGAGACAATGTCGAAGCCATCCGTCAAGCTGGCGAAGCTGTCCTGACGGTGAAGACTGTCGTGTGTGTTCATGATGGTCGGACCTTTAGGGGTGTTGTTGTGTGATGAGCCGTTAAGCCAGTCAGACACGCTGTCGGAAGTAACGAGGTTGTTGTGCGAGTTGTGTCGGCTTCCTAGCGTCTTGCCACTTGGTGTGATTACGCTGGTTGTCATTGTGTTGCTCGCCAGACAGCAGAAGTCAGCGTCCTCGATTCACACCCTGCACTGATGGGTCGCAACCGATGAGTGCGAGCTGACTCTCGGTGATCTGAGAAGATGCTGTTGTGTCGACGCTTGGCAGAGCGTGAAGACCAGATGTGTGTCGCAATCGCTGTATAGACGTGATTGGACGGTTCTTGTGCCCGAGGTCGGAGACGAGCTGGGGTGATGGTCGAATGATGACAGTGACTATGGTTGTCAACACGAATGAGGTCCTTTAGGATGCGATGACGAGAGTATAAGATGGGTGATGGTGAGATAGGGTCAAAGCGGATGAGGTAGGTGTGTGAGAAGGTGATGATGGCTTCGAAGTGGACGTGTGAGCGCGGTGACCCATCAAGGTTTGTCTGGATGAGACAAGGAGGGAGCGGAAAAAGTGAAACGGACGTGCAGAAGCGAAGGAGATTGGAGTATGTAGTCCAGCAGTAAGAGGGCGATGGCAGATTCAAGCGGAGAAAGGGCCTGGATCGACAGGCAAAGAGGACAGAGGAACTGCAGGGCTGTCTCGGGTTGACAGCTTGCCGAAGGAGGTCAGGGGAGAAGTTAAGTTTCCTCTGACGCCTCGCTGGAGGACGCAGTTGGCGGGCTTCAATTTGCGCTTTTGGTTCTGATCTCAGAGGCAGCGGATGGCGGCTGCTAAATCGAGCGAGTCAGTTGAGCATTCGCCTCAGTCGAGCTCAATGGACAGCATGGTGCGCCCTGTCCAGAGCGACACGGAGCGGACTATGGTCGGTGAAACTGATTGCGAGGTGTTGCCCCGATAGAGCCAGTTTGGCGCAGTCCCCGCTTCTCACTGAGAGATGGAGTCGCTCAGGGACCGAAAAGCCCGCTGCTGCAAGTCCTATCGGTTGTGTTGACGGAGGGTGGCAACGCAACGCAACGCAAGGCGAGTCAAGTGTGCGGCTCAGCAGCTTGGGAACCGAGGCGAGGACAAGGGGCGGATCTGCAATGCAGCAACTAAGTTACCGACTGTAGTCGCTGCTAGTAGAGTTGAGTGTGCAGGACCCGACGGAATGTCGGACGGGTGTCTGCAGAACGCAACACCTCGTGTACCTCTGCAAGGGAGACGAAAGATCGACAGTCTATCAACCCGAGGCCACGGGTACCCACTCGGTTAGATCGAGCCTAGTTACCGTAATCGCCTGCGTAGCCTGTGTTTACGTCTCTCCTTGCCTGCCAAACTAGCGGAAAATCGGCCTTTGAATCCTCGTTTTAAGGCCCGAAGTTTTATTTTAATTAAAGGCCATTGTGGGCAAGCGAGATTGCTTTGATTTGCATCGTCTACGATGACCCCTTGGCGGACCAACGTTGCTCCTCCATCATTTCTTTTGGTCATGATGCAAGGTAATCGCCACCCGCGCTTTCTCGAAAATCTGCTTCCCACAACCCCGCTTTCAGCAACAGCAAAGCGGACAATGGACCCTTGCGGCTCGTTGCGGCTGCGTGATTGACCCGCACAAGCTAGCCGCTCTCTCTCGCGGAGTAGGAAGCACCTCCCCATTGGATGTATAAGGATCATGTTGGGCCTCACTATCTCGCAATGTTTGTGTGGCGGTACGAGGTGCCTTGTGGCGATGGTTCGAGCCAGCCCTGATTCTGCCTGAACCTGCTTTGTTGGTTTCGAAGCGAGCTTGAGCCTCCAACGGAAGCTCTTCTACTGAGACAACAGTCTGGAACAGTCGCGCCACGTATCTTCATAACCAGCCACGTTTGGTGACGGTATCTCGTGCTTCAAAGGACTGAGGGCCACTCAGATCGAACTGCCTTCAAGAGCTCAGAGTTCAGTTCTCCTTAGAACCGGATGACTGGTGCGGCCTTTGCTGCAGCATGCAGACTCCGCCATCTTGAGCTCAGACTCGCTTGTCCCGCGTCGAGTAAGGAGACAAAGCGTTCGACATGACCACTTTATCTATCTGTGCCGAGAACTTGGTCGGAGGGGTCGATGTGTTTTGCTGGTTCGGCCGCCATCATGTTTGAACCCCGTCTGAGAGGATTCGCGATGGCTCGACCTGACAAGCTCGGGGAAAAGGTGACACGACGTTGAACATCCTGACCTTTGCGCCTTGTTTGGCGACTCTCTGAGAGCTTGGGCTACCATAACGTTCGCACTTAAGCGATGAGACACTTTCCAGACTTGCTTTGTAGGGACGACTCAAGGCCTGTACTGAGACAGGTATTTCTATGCAGGGGCCAGATCCAGTCGATTGCAAGGTCCGTGGCCTCTCCGTTCCGACGGTCGCCTGACGCTGTGGCTCGACCGCCTGGAAAAGATGGTGAGGAAGCGATGCAGAACCACGCCATCCGCGGCCATTGAGCAATGGGTCAGCTCGGTAGGGCATGTGTCTCAAAGTGGAACAAGGTGTCACTGGCGGGACGTAGCTTGGAATCGCCAACCTAAATTTGCCTTTCCACGGCAGACGCTCCACCTTCGGTCTTGGGACCGCCCCTTGGGTGCTGGTCTGTCTTACCGAGGGCGGTCGCGACTACAGTGGGGGCAACAGCCAGGGGAAATGGCGTTTGTGGCGCGGTAGGAGCGAGTTTGAAGCTGAGTGCGCGGAGTGTCAATGCATGATCTACCCTACATCAGCCTGCAGTATCGTGCAGTGCTCGGCAGGTGCACTCCAGCCGTGGCGTGGAGCCACTCTCTAGGCTCGAGATGATGTCTCTGATGTGTGAATGGAGAACGAAGAGGTGTCGAAAAAAGCACTAAACTCTACTTGTTATTTCATCTCGGTGTTCTGCTTGTATTTGACTAATAGCACTTTTTGATATTGCCAATTAGACTCGCCTGCACTTTGACAGCTAGAGCGCTTGAGCGCTTAAGTGACAGATCAGCGCAGTGCATCGAAATTCGATTAATTAGCCGCACAAGGTGTCAATCTGCCCCCGTTGTTGCGCTCTCGCGCTCTCAGTCTTCAAGCCCTTCACTCGACTTTCGTTGAAGGCTGTCTCTGACCGGCAACTACATCTTGTTATTCTCTGAGTCAGACCCTCCATCCAGGCTCTCGTCGAAAGCCTCTTCCCGTGCAAGGTTCATCGAGTCCATGTCGCCTTCCCGCTGCCCATCTCCTCTCGCTTCACAACCGAGAAGCCACCGATCTTGAGCAGCCCATCCAAGCCATGAATCTCTGAGGTTGACCGGTCGCCAAGAACATTGAACCACTGAACTCGCCCTCGGCTCATAGTCTGGAGCGCCATCGCCAGCCCGACACGAATTTGTGGCTTGCAAGCATGTGCCCGTTCTGCTGCCTTGGAACGTTCTTTCTTTAGCGCGATAGGACGAAAGTCGGTGGTCTGGTTCTCTCTGCTCGAGGTCCGTTCCAAATTCGAGGCATCTGTTACCACACAACGTGCCTTGGTTCGCCGATCGTTCCACCCACGGGACGATCAGCACGAGTCCCGGGTGCTGGTTGCGACGGTCTCGCCGCGGTCATAGGCGCTCCAGCTGCCATGTGTGGTCGCTATCGTGCGGCGATAAGGCGGCTATTCGCGTGTCTTCGCAGTCTTTGGTCGGTTGGTTGGTTGGTTGGTTGGTTGGTTGGTTGGTTGGTTGGTTGGTTGGTTGGTTGGTGCAAGACCTCGTCTCTCTACTGACCGTGTCCAACCCCCTATCATGAAAGCCCGACTTAGGCCAACCTCGATCGACAAAGTCACTGTGATCATACGATCACGGCTGAGAGGACTCGGATCGACCCTGCAGTCTCATTCCGCAATGAAGTCATGCTGCGCAAAGTTGCGCCCCGAAAGCCTTAATTTGAGCGAGCCCCTGTCTAGGGGGGAGGGCGAATGACGCCGCCGACGATACTCAGCTGTCGCCGTTCGAAATCGTCAAACTCTGGGATAGGGGCCTAAATTGACGAAATCGGGATGTGATCCAATCGCGATACAAAAGAGGCGTGGCTGTCAGATCGTCATCAAATACGAGCAGCAAGAATCTTAAGCCGAAGCTCAGGCCAAAGCGCAAATCGGTTCCGAGTGGAATTCGAGACGTGATCACGCTTTCCGACTTCTCACACTTTCTTGACGTTCTGCTTCCCACCCATTGATCGCGACAACGGCACCACCTCGACAACCAAGAACCCCCTTCACATCCAGCTCGACCATCAGTTCCGCTCGCAGGACGAATCACGACTTCAACATGGCCTCGCTCTTCTCGCCTTTCCGCAACACATACCGATATCTCGTAGGTTTCATGCTCCCTGACAACGAAAGATCGGCTTCGATAGGCACCCTTCAGCACTCTTTCCTGTCGGCATAGCTAGGTTCTCTCATGCTGACACTCTTCCCTACTGCTTGTCACGGTATAACAGCAATATGCGGCACACGAGCACCCAGTGGTCTTCTTCTCGATCCTCATCGGCTCGGTTGGACCCGTGGCGGTGGTGACGGTACCACCCATTCGCAAAGCATACGGCTGGAAGCCTGCCGAGAAGGTGCCCACATCCTACCCTCTTCCGGCTCGCGCACGAGAAGAGATCTCGGCATACGGCGACGACGAGTAGACAAATCCGCACAGACCGCAATCGCAAGCCTTTATGACACACATTCGATATCGACGCAGTGACGCTGGTGAACAAAGGCCGGGGTTTGGCAAGCAGAGCATCGAAGGGGCATCGCAGAACATCATCGAGAGTACGTGACGGCAGATACTCCCTGGCGCTCAGCCCCGAGTCGCATTCAGTAGCTCGGTCCTTGCATGCCAACATCGGCTCTACGCAGCATCTGCGGACGCGGTCCTTGGGTCATCTGCCCAGCCTATCGTTCAAGTCCTCGGTGCACAATGTCGTCTCCTTCACAGGAAGCACCTGCACACAGCGCAACGAGCCCCACAAATATGCACATGGCAGAGGGGTGTCCATTGAAAAGCGACGACATGAGCAGAGATGAGCACGAGACAATGCAAAACTGACAAAAATGATCAAGCACGAACACATCCCTTTCACGCCTCGGCCGTGCGCACCAACCGTCGATCCCACGGTCCAACATCACTATTCCTGCACCCTCCTTGACACTCGCACTCTCCACCCAAACTCTTTGGCCAATCCTCCTTCCTGACATACTCCCAGATTCTCTCGTGATAGTCTGCGCCGGCGATATCGATCTTCTCCACCGTCGCCGTTGGCAGCCAACCTTTGATCCAGCTCCAAATCGTACTGAACATGTACGGTGCATTGATGATCTGCACCCTTCCGCTGAGTTCCGGGAAATTGTTGTCCAGGATGAAGAGCAGTTGTTGGAGCTGACCTTTCATGGACCAAAAGGTGCCCAGGCCCAAACCGGCGAGGTTGACAACCATCATGTTGTCATCTACCCATCGACCGGAGGCGACGGAGCACGCTTCGTAGCGATGACGAACGGCAAGTTCGAGTGTCACGGCAAAGTTGTGGATCACCCTCTCGGGAGTGGTCTTCTTGAAGACGGCGGTGCAATCCATGTTACCGAGGTCTTGGACGAAGATGGGGCGACCAAGACGATCCGTGCCGTGGAAGTACATGCACCAGCCGTGCGAAGCTACCTCGTCGCGCTCGGTAAAGTGGAAGTCCTTCACCAACTTGTCCAGTTGGACTTCTTTCTTCCACGCCTCGGCTTTGAGGTACATCGTCCGCGCGGCGGCGACGTTGAAACTTCGTGCGCGCAGGAAGCGCAGCAGCTGCGTCTCCTGGTACGACGGCGGTTGGCTCTCGGGATCATTCAGTGCGCCGTCTTGCTTGAGCAACGACGTTAGCTGGTGCAGCGCCTCGGTCTGGGCCGCCGTCAAGTTGCCTGGGTGTCCGGGAAGCGGCTGCGCATGCGGGCTGGCCAGGATGCGCTGCAAGGGCGAATCCTCCATCACCTCCGCTTTGGTCGTTCGCGATGCGGAAAAGACGTCCTCTCCATCCGACTTGAAGCTCCCTCGTCGCGATGCGGGTGCTGAAGGAGCGTGTAGCGATGATGTGCTTGCGTTGATCGGTGCGAGTGTTCCAGCGGCATTCTTCGTATCGAGCTTCGACATGCGCTCCGTGGTCTCGTCGACCGGCGTAGTGCCGAGAGGCGTGGCGCCGCCGGAGAGCGAGCCAGACGAGGCAGACTTGCCGGCGGAACGTGTGAATGATGCAAAGCGCTTGCTCAGCGAAGAGGGTGTGAGGCTGCCTGATGAGGCCGCCTTATCAGGGGTGCTGCGAGTGGGTGCCCATGAAGCGTTGCGGTTGAACGGCGGTGTTACAGGCTCTGATGTGCCCGACGACGTGGACGAGTCTGTCGATGGCGCCATCCTTACGATGTCAGCAGGAGAGTCGGTGCAGGGGTGTCGACCTCCTTGATGCTAGCCAAAGGTCGAAGTGGTTGCGGTCGGCGATGTCAAAGTTCGAGCCCAGCAGAGGCGTTCGTGTATGCTTGCGCCTAACCTCTTCTTGTGGTGTGAGGTATGCGCCGGATCGAAGGAGAGACCAGCTCTGATCGCTTTCGAAGCAATACGTGCAGAGACAGAGCGTTGATGATGGTGTCCGTGTCGGAAGGAACAAGCAAAGGGCCTAGGAGAGTCTTGCAGTTGCATGACTGTTGGGCGCCCACCGTGAGAAGGTCTGAGCGCTGTTCCTGACTGACTGACTGACCCTGCTCACACGATTCGACAACCCTCAGCTTGAATTTTCCGATCCTCGGCGCTCTGTACGCCGACCACGCAAGTCAGCTTAGGGTCTGCCAAATGACTGGGTCTGCTGCCTCGTTTTTTTCGACCTCCACACACTGCCACACCTACCGCACCGCTAGCCGGATAAGATGATCCGGCCCGACATGCTCTCTCTAACACATTCATCATGATCATGCATAGCAAAAGTCATCGCCCACGCAACACTAGTCCCGAGCTGCTTCACTGTTCACAACGGACTACAGACCTACGCAGATACGGATCATAAATCATCAATGCTTCTAACATTCTATACACAAGGAGGGAGGGCAAGTCAAACGGAACAGCTCTCTACAGAAGTAAGTCCTGTCGTTGTCTCGGCAGTCTCGATTCTGCCTTGACGACGGCTGAAATCCTACATCGAGGGGCAGTCCAGCCTGACGTCCGTTGGTGTCTATGCACGGTGGTGCAGCACCATGGCAAGCAGAGCCATGCGCAGGTACAGACCGTACTTGACCTGTCGCCACCAAGCCGCGCGAGGGTCGTACTCCAGATCGTCGGCCAGCTCGTTATTCTTGGGCAATGGGTGCAGGACGATCGTGCTCGACTTGCACTTGGCCAGCGTGGCGTTGTCCACCACGTAGCTGTCCTTGACCGCCTCGTACGAAGCCAAGTCCGGGAAGCGCTCCTTCTGCACACGCGTCACGTACAGCACGTCGGTGCGCGCCAGAATGTCGTCCGTGAGCACCGTCGACTCGTACTGCTTGATGCCCTTGCGAGCAACCGCTTGCTTGACGTCTTCGGGCATCTTGAGCGATTCAGGGCTGACGTAGTTGACCGTGACACCGTACAGGCACAGCAGCTGCACGAGACTGTGCACGGTGCGACCGTACTTGAGGTCACCCACCATGGTGATGGTGAGACCGGCGACCGTGCCCATCTCTTCTCGGATGGCGAACGTGTCGAGCAGCGCCTGAGTCGGGTGCTCGATCGACGACTCGCCGCCCGAGATGACGGGAACGGGAGAGTGCTTGGCAGCCAGGTGGACGCTGCCAGCGGCAGGGTGGCGCATCACCACAGCGTCGGCATAGCAACCGAGCGTGCGGATCGTGTCCGGGATCGACTCGCCCTTCTGCACCGACGACTTTTCGGGCTGCACTTTGACAACTTGACCGCCCAGTCGCAGCATGGCTGCCTCGAAGGAGCACGACGTTCGCGTCGACTCCTCGTAGAAGAGCGTCGCGAGCACGCGGCCGCGCAGCACATCGACCGAGCCCTGTCGCTCGACCATGACGCGCATCTCGGTGGCCACCGAGAAGAGGGCATGCAGGTCTTCACGCGTGAAGCTCTTGACCGACAGAATGTGTCGTCGTGCAAAGGTGGGGTGGTAGAGCACCGAGCGGATCGAGGGAGCAGGTGCCACCGTCAGGGCTGTCGACTCGTTGGCGAAAGCAGCCATCAAGCTGCCGCTGCGAGGCTGGCCTGGCTCCGTGGATCCCAGAACAGGGGACTTGAGACCGAGCGACAGGGGCGTTGGCGAAGTGGGAGCGTCCTGAGCCGCGGTCACGCCTGAGCCAGAAGCGGCACCAGCGGTGGCGGCAGAGAACGAGACGCGTCGACCCGACGACTTGGCCTGCTTGGCGACGGTGGCGACGCTGCTGACGTTGCTGCCGAGCGAAACATCTGAGAGAACCTCGCCATCGACGAACACGGTCTTGCCCTTGAGCGTGACACGGTTGATCGAGCCCACCGTAGCGCGCGACTCGAGCGGCGACCAGTAGTCGCGGCGAACAAAGGCGGTCGGTCGGTCAATCTCGATCTCGACCTGTGTGTTGGCTTGAGCCTGAACGCCAAAGATCTCCTTGGGCTTGGTGTACAGCCTCAACAGAATGTCGTCCAGGGTCAGTCGGTGCTCGTTGACGGCGTCGAGGAGCAGCAAGAGGGTCTCCTCAATACCTGACTGAGGAGCGGGCACCTCGCCGATCTCCTTGGCGAGCTGGTATGGAGTGCTGCCAATCGAGAACATGTCAATGTCATCGAGGTGCTCCCACAGCACCTTCTGGTCAGCAGCCGAGGGCAGGCACGTGGCCTGCGGGTACATCTCGGTGGTGAAGAAGAGCGCGTAGACAGCGACATCGCACGTCACCTGCAGACCCTTGGCCTTACCCAGGGCGATGAGCTGGATGTCGTCGCGCGAAAGCACGTTGGTGACGTGGATCGAGCGGTTGTTCAGGCTAGCCAGCAAGAGCACCGAGGCGAGGTCGGTGTTGCGAGCGTCAGTGACGATGGGTCGGTCCGCAGGCCACGAAGCAAAGTGAGAGGCGATGGTCGCAGCCTTGCTCACGTTGGAACCCAGGCCGTTGAACGAGATGAGGAGCGAGCGAGCACTGTCGGCAAGCTGGTCAATCGACTCGTGGTTGTCGGCAGTAGCAGAAACACCGAGCGAGACGTCGCAGTGAGCACCACCAGCGATCTTGGACTCGGCAGCGGCGAGCGATGCGGCATCGACGACGCTCGACGAAACACCAGCGGGCATCACCTGGACGATGGTGAAACCACCAGCAATCGAAGCGCGGGTAATGGCAGCAAGCTCGTCCGCGCTCAC
This sequence comes from Kalmanozyma brasiliensis GHG001, assembly GCF_000497045.1. Taxonomy (NCBI): domain Eukaryota; kingdom Fungi; phylum Basidiomycota; class Ustilaginomycetes; order Ustilaginales; genus Kalmanozyma; species Kalmanozyma brasiliensis. Next base: position 363,578 of record NW_015961949.1, on the reverse strand, counting down.
CTTGCCATCAGCGATGCTGGGCACGAAGGCGTTGACGTTGATGAGACCAGGCAGAGTGAAGGCAGTGTGGCTTGTCTTGAAGTCGACAGGCGAAATGTCGAAGCTCGAGCCGGCTTTGCGGTGACGAGCAAGAGCCTCGACGAACAGCTTGGCGTTCTTGACGTTGGTGATGAGCGGGATGGAGCGGTCGATCGCCAATCGACGGGCACGGTAGCCCATCGAGGTGAACGACACGGGTCGTCGGTATTTGTTCTTGCTTGGCAGCGAGATGAAGAGCGACGACAGACCCTGGGTCAAGTGCGTCAGCAGCGAGTACGATGCCTTGGCGGGGTCCTCGAACGTGGACTCGTCGTCCTCGGGAAGCGCCTCGAGGTGGATGACGGGGATGCCCTGCTCCGAGTAGAAGTCGGCCGAGCCGGAAGAACCGTACAGGGTGAAGCCTAGCTGGTGCAGGGTGCGGACAGAGGACAGCAGCTCCTGCTTCTCGCTGTAGGATCCGATACTGAGCAAGACGTTCTTGGTAGGAAGACGGATGCCGGAAGCAATCATAGCCTTGAGGTAGGCCTCGTACTTGTTGCGACCGAAACAGGCCACCTCACCGGTCGAGGCCATCTCGACACCGAGGATGGGGTCAGCACCAGCAAGACGGCTGAAACTAAATTGAGGCACCTTGACACCGACGTAGTCGCGGGGCAAGTCCACGGTGGGGTACGGCTCGACGGGCAGGTCGAGCATCAAGTCGGTGGCCATCTGGATGGCATCGACACCGGTGACCTTGCTGACGAAGGGGAAGGATCGCGAAGCTCGGACATTGCACTCGATGACCTTGATGTCGTTGTCTTTGGCGATGAACTGAATGTTGAAAGGACCAGTGATGTGGAGCGAAGCACCAATCTTGGCCGTGGCGACCTCGATGCGACGAACAGTCTCCGGGTCCAGGTCCTGAGGAGGCAGGATCAGGGTAGCATCACCCGAGTGAACACCGGCGTTCTCGACGTGCTCCGAGATGTAGTGCATCATCATCTTGCCATCCTTGGCGACAGCGTCCATCTCGATCTCCTTGGCACCCTCGAGGTACTTGGTGATGACGACAGGGTGTTCGCGGTTGATGGCGGCGGCCTGCGACAGGTAGCTGTTGAGGTCCTCGGGCGAGTAGACCACGTTCATGGCGGCACCACTGAGAACGTAAGAGGGACGCACCAGGACAGGGTAGCCGAAACGGGCACAGGCGGACTGAGCCTCCTCGAAGCTGGTGAGCTCCTTCCACATGGGCTGGTCGACGCCGATCTTGTCGAGCATGCGCGAGAACTTGTATCGGTTTTCGGCCATGTCGATCATCTCGGGCGAGGTGCCGAGGATCTTGACGTTCTGACGGTGGAGCGGCAGCGCAATGTTGTTGGGGGTCTGACCACCCATCGACATGATGACACCCGAGGACTGCTCCGTGTCGTAGATGTCGAGCACCGTCTCGAGCGAGATGTTCTCAAAGTAGAGACGGTCGGCCTCGTCGTAGTCGGTCGAGACGGTCTCGGGGTTGTAGTTAACCATGATCGTCTTGAAGCCGCGCTGTCGGAGGGTTCGGATGGCTCGTACAGCACACCAGTCGAATTCGACGGACGAACCGATGCGGTAGACACCGGAGCCCAGTACCATGACACCCTTGTCGCTGAAGTTGACGTCGTGCTCGACAGCGTTGTAAGTGGTGTAGAGGTAGTTGGTGTACGCCGGGAACTCGGCGGCGACCGTGTCGATCTGCTTGACGAAGGGCATGATGGCATGCTCCTGACGCATCCTGCGGACGGCCAGCTCGGTCGAGTTGAGCGCCTTGGCCAATTGCTTGTCCGAGAAACCGAGCTGCTTGGCCTGACGAAGCATGGAAGGCGGGAAGCTGGCAGCGTTGTGGGTGGCAAACACCTTGTGCGCGTTCATAATGCGCATGAGCTTGCTGAGGAACCATCGATCGATGTTGCTCATCTGATGAATTTGGTCCACCGTGTAGCCCTTGGCCATGGCATTGGCGATGGCAAACATGCGCTTGTCGGTGGGGTTGATGAGCTCCTCGTCAATGTCCTCGTCCGGCACAACATCGTTCTGGCTGAATCCATCGTGAGCATAGTCGATGGATCGAATCGCCTTCTGGATCGATTCTTCGAAGGTTCGGCCGATGCTCATGACTTCACCGACACTCTTCATCGAAGAGCCAAGCTTGCTGCTGACGCGGACAAATTTGCGCAGATCCCATCGAGGGAACTTGACCACGACGTAGTCGAGCGAAGGCTCGAAGCAGGCGCTGGTCTCGCGCGTCACACTGTTGCGGATCTCGTTGAGGGGGATGTTGAGACCCAGCTTGGCAGCGATGAAGGCGAGCGGGTATCCGGTGGCCTTGGACGCGAGCGCCGAGGATCGCGACAGACGAGCGTTGACCTCGATGATGCAGTATTCGCGCTTGTGAGGGTTGAGAGCGTACTGAATGTTGCATTCACCGACGACACCGAGGTGACGAATGACGTTGACGGCGGTAGTTCGGAGCATGTTGTAGTCGTCGTCGCTGAGCGTCTGCGAGGGAGCAATGACGATCGAGTCACCCGTGTGGACACCCAGAGGGTCAAAGTTCTCCATGTTGCAGACGGTGATGCAGTTGTTTCGGCAATCACGAACGACCTCGTACTCGACCTCCTTCCAGCCCTTCATCGACTTTTCGACCAGGACTTGTGGGGAGTTGGCAAAGGCAGCGGAGCAGAGCTTGCGAAGCTCGTCGACGTTGTTGGCGAAACCCGAACCAAGACCACCGAGAGCGAAAGCAGCACGCACGATAACGGGGAAACCGATGGACTGAGCAGCGGCCAGGGCCTCGTCCCAGTTGTTGGCTGCCGCGGAAGGAGCGCACTTCTCTCCGATCTCCTCCATGGCCCTCGCGAAGAGGTCACGGTCTTCTGTGGTGATGATGGTCTCGATGGGAGTACCAAGGACCCTGACGCCCAACTTGGGCAGCTCGTCCTTGATCTTGATACCGACGTTGAGCGCGGTCTGACCGCCGAAGGTGCAGTAGATACCGTCGGGTCGCTCGTGCTCGATGACCTTGAGCACGAACTCTGGGGTGACGGGAAGGAAGTAGACCTTGTCGGCGAGACCAGATGAGGTCTGGATGGTAGCAATGTTGGGGTTGATGAGGACGGTGTAGATGCCTTCCTCCTTGAGCGCCTTGATAGCCTGCGAGCCCGAGTAGTCGAATTCACCGGCCTGACCGATACTGAGACCGCCGGAGCCGAGCACGAGCACCTTGCGCACGTGGACACGGGGAACGGCAGCAGCGTTGTCGGCAAGCAGACCACCGGTGAAGGCAACAGGGGGCAGGATGGTGGCTGGAGTAACGCCAGGGGCCGCCTTGACGGCAGCGCAGTCAACGACACTGCGAATGAAGACATCGAACAGGAACTCGGTGTCGCGAGGACCGGGCGTGCTCTCGGGGTGGAACTGGACACTGAAGAAGGGGCCTTCGGTGCAGTAGATACCCTCGTTCGTGTCGTCGTTGGCGTTGGCAAAGAGCGGCTTCCATCCGGCAGGGAGCGTGTCGGCGTTGACAGCGTAGCCGTGGTTCTGGGAGGTGATGTAGCATCGACCGCTGATCTGGTCGGTACAGGGGATGTTGTGACCACGGTTACCAAACTTGAGCTTCTCGGTCTGGGCACCGGCAGCGAGGGCGAGGAGCTGGTGGCCGAGACAGATACCGAAGATCGGGATCATGTTGGCACCCTTGAGCTTGAGAAGTTCACGGATGCGAGCGATGGTGGGGCCGCACGAGACGGGGTCACCGGGACCGTTGGAGATGAAGAGACCGTCGAAGGACTCGGCCTCGGCGAGGAAGTCGTAGTCCCAAGGGACAACCTTGAGCTCGACACCACGCGAGGTGAAGCATCGGATCTGGTTGTACTTCATACCGACGTCAAGGGCGAGGACGCGGATGGGACGGCCGGAAGGGTGGACGAGGGGAGCCTCGTATTTGCCGAGCGACTCGCCGGAAGCGGTGTTGGCAGGCGTGTAGAGCTGAGGCTTCTTGGAAGAGACACGGGCGACCAGGTTCTCAGCGTTGGGGTCGGCGAAAGGAAGGTCGACCACGGCTTTGCGCCAATCGCCGGCAGCAGCGGCATCAGCGATGGAGGCGCCAGACTGAGGCATGAGCATCTTGCCGAGCATGCTACCCTGGTTGCGAATCTTCTTGGTCAGGGCTCGGGTGTCGATGCCGTAGATAGCGGGGACGCCGCTCTCCTTGAGCCAGTCCGAGAGACCGGTCTGGGCGAGGTAGTGGCTGAACTCGTGGCTGTAGTACGACACGACGAGACCGGCCACGTGAATGCGGCTCGATTCGAAAGGAGAGGCGAGGAGCTTCTGGATGCTCTGCGCAGCCTCCTCTCGGCTAGGAACACCGTAGTTGCCGGCAAGAGGGAAAGTGAGGACGAGGATCTGACCCTCGTAGGAAGGGTCGGTGATGGACTCGACGTAGCCGACCATACCTGATGAGAGCGTATGCAGCGTGTCAGATTAGCAGCTGTCATGGTGTCACTCTTGCCCCGGAAGCAGGCAGAAATAGAAGCGGCTGGGAACTTACCAGTCTGGAAGACACATTCACCCGAGACGGACTTGCCTTCGGCACCGAAGCTGATACCTCGGTAAGCGGAGCCGTCGGCGAGTTCGAGAACCATCTCGGTGCTGTCCTCTTGACCCAGAGGAGGGCTAGTCGCGGGAGGGAAGAGGGCGACCTGGCCATTGACGGCCGAGGCGACTTGGCCTGCGCCCAGCGAAGGGGTGGCCATGATGAAGACTAGAATGGAAGAGAGTTGAAAGAAGGTGATAAACCTCGAACAGCAACGGGCTGATCAGAGTGAGGCTACTTTTTTTTGGAAAGGTCCGGGAATCGTGCGGGGTGGAAGTTCCGTCTAGGAGGAGTTGCTCTTGGAAAGAGAGAGAAATGGAGGATGGACGATGAACACAATCAAGGAAGGAGTATGAGATGTCGAAAGCAGTTGTCAGAAGTGACGGTGATTTGAGATTAGCAGATCAGATCGAGTTCTTGAACCTCGTTCGACCTCCTTCCTCTGTCTTGCGTTGTGTTGTGTGCTCGCTAAGAGAGAGAGGAAGGAAGGAGGAAGGGAGGAGGAAGAAGGAGGAAGAGAAGAAGCAAGATGGTGGGAGTGCCAGCCCACCGACTAAGCTCAGTCAGGTTCGAGGAGCGAGTGCATCTCGAGAAGAAAAATTTAATTTTGGATCGCTGTCCTCTTTCTCCGCTTTCAAGAGAGAGGTTCTGGCCCAATCACATCGAAGCCCCAAAGCACAGGAAAGCGGCATGACAAGGCTGATGCACGGGGCAGGCGGGCTCAATCGACGCTCGCTTAGGAAGATTTTTTTGACTGAGCAAACGGCGGAGTCTTCTTGAAAAAAATTTGAACTCTGCCGAGCGTCGCGGTGTTGCTTCTCTCTTGAACGCAGCTGGCTGGCTGGGCCACGCTTTAAGGCTCAAACCCCGCCAAACGCGACGGCCCAAGCTTGTCGCGCGAAAAGTCGCTCTTTCTCGGCAGACGACCTCTGGCTGTCGCGTAGAGCGATCTTCATCCTTCATCAAGGCGTGCAGCTTCAAGTCAGAGGTCTTCTCCCTCACACAGTCAATCCGAGCCGACTCGACAGTCTTGTCACCACAGGACTCGATGCTCGTTTCGGACGAACAGCCAGCGTGCCTAAACTGCGGTCGCCGGCCAACACTCGGACCGCGTCCTTTTGTCAAAAGTCAGACTGAGAGCTGCGCTTGTCTCCATTGTTTGAAATGCAGCGTACGTCCGTCTTCAACTTGATCTGCGAGCCTTCTGTGAAAGCGCTTGTCAAGGCGAGCGCTGAGAGGGAGCGATCCACACACGGCCTTGAGGCAAACGCTTGACATGCCACCGCTCGCAATGACCGGCACGCGACTCAGCAGAGAATTTCAAATAGCCTGTCAAGCAGTGCTGCTGTTCTAGTCGCCATCGCCATTGGTCGGCCCATTGGCACCAGCCTAGCTTTGCTCTTCCTGACCAACTAAGCTCGACCTACCGGTTTGAGCTCGGAACTCAGGCTCGAGCAGTCCCTGCCTCGCTCCTGATCATGGGCTTTGTTCGTCGGTCTTCGAACCTGCCTTAGCACCATAAATGAGGCGTAGCGAGCGAACCGTGCTCAGCTCTGGTCAGGCTGGCCAACTAGCTCTTTCGGGTCGCGCCATTGCAATTGTGCTTGGTTCACATGCAGTAGCGCGTACAATGTCGTCCGCCTGACGTGCAGCCATGCTGAGAGAGGACGGACCTAGGATAGTCTCGGAAATCATCGACTCTTTGCCCCCACAGCGCCCCATCATCGAGGCTTAGCGGCAGCGGTCCGGAGTGCAGCAAGCTCTCGAGCGCAGCAATCTTCCACGTCCTGATAGTCGAGCCCGTGCGTGCACTCTCTAGGCTCATACGGTATGTATATATATCCGCTCCTTTGGTCCTGCGTGCCCTTGATACTCTCTTTGCGTTCCTTCTTGATCACTTCCGTCCCACCACCTCCCCAGCCTTTGCTTCGCTCGCCCCCGGTCCTTTCCCTCGGCGTCCTCGCAATCACTCTCTATCACTCTCTGTCCGTCCATCTTCGCTATATAGACCTGCGGTCACGGCTTCGAATACATTATTGCGCTGCTCTTGCGTTTCTCCAGAAACAGTCATGACCAGCCTCCCGCAACTGGACGCGATGCCGCGGCCACTCTCGCTTTCGCACACGGTCCAGCCCGACGACATGGTCTTTCTTTCTCGCGGACAAACCCGCTTGCAGCTAGCCAACGCCCTTTCGATTGCCCTTTATGCGCCACTGCATCGCCACGACCGAATCTGGCTCATGGCGAGTCAAGCCGAGGTTTTCCTCACCCTCGTCCTGTGTGCCGTCATGGTCTACAAGAAGAAGACGCTCGGAAGCTTCTGGATCATCACCAAGCGATCGACACCTTATGGCACCTTCTATGTCGCCAACGCCGTCTTCACCCTTGTTCTCGGCGTGATCGGGTATCTCATCGCATTCATGATCACCTTCGGCGTCGTCACTGCCTTTGATCGCGCTAACATCAGCTCTTTCGAGTACTTCTGGATCATCCCGCTCCCATGGTTGCCTTTGATCTTGGGCGGTTGGGTCAGTACGCATGGTTTCGCTGTGGGCTGTAGTCCGCGATCTCCCCTTTCGTACGCCAAACACATCTCCGCAACTCATCGCCCTAAATGGTACCATTTGCCCGTCATTAGATCGGCTATCCTTGCAAACATCGTCCTCGTCCTTCCTTGTGTTCTGCTGACCTGCAGCACCATCGGCCTTTGCGCCAAGGCTGGCAATTCGTACTATCGAGCAAGACACTTCGTCCGCCGAGCCTTGCCAACCGACATCCAGCACCAGATGAGCCTACATGTAGCTGGCAAAGCTAATTTCCTCAGTGATGCCGACCAGCTCGCGTCTGACGAACTCATCTTGCTGGCACGTCATGCTGCCGCCGGCTATTTCGAGGTCTACCGATACAGCTGCATCAACTTGGCCGTCTATGCCGCGTGCGCTTATGCACTCTTTATCCCAACGGCTGGCTACGGCATCCCCAACATCATGAGTCTTGTCGACCACACGTGCTCGCGTCAAGAAGCGCCGCTGCCGGCGTCCTACACGACCTATTTCCACAAGCTCTGGTTTCTGCTGACCCGGGGAAAGCCGACGGCCAAGGACGCTGCCTCTCAACGTAACCTAGCCACTTGGAAGATGACCATCCTCGCCAACATCTATGTGTGCTTGATGGTCGGTTGCGTGCCTGCTTTCGGCTTTCTGCCCATCTACATCATCACCTCAGGCTTCCCGCGTGGTGTGCTCGCCGGCAATCTCGCGCCTATGTGTCGAAAGAACTTGCTGGCTGTCAGCATCATCACCATTTGTTCGTGCACCACTGTCGCCATTTTTTGCACCGTCGCCACGCTCGACCCGCTCTTCCGCGCTGCTATTGGCCTCGACGTCATCCGCACGCAGGTGCCCATCGACATCAACGTCGACTTTGAAAGGGTCGAGTTTGAGGAGAGAGACATCGTCTTGTCGACGGAACAGACAGGCAAGCCAAGCTTCCCGGCTTCAGGCGAGGACGTTGAGGCAGATGGAAAACGCCCCCTCGCACTCACGCCGTCCGTGCGCAGCATCGAAAGCACATTCAAGGCTTCGGCGACCGCCGCAGACTTCTCCGACTCCTCGGTCGACACCCGCTCTGTCGTCGGGATGGCAGATGGTGAGAGTGCCGCTTCACATAAAGGCCATGCGGACAAGATCAAGCACGGCTCCTCCTACGAGTGACGCCTGGCGATGGCGGTTAGCTCCCTCTACACTCTCTTTGGAAATATGATCTTCCCGCCCCTTCCCTTCATCGCGTCGCTCTTTTCATACAATAGCACATTGCTTTAGTCTGGTCACAAAGTCTGATCGTCCACGGGGTATATTAGAAGTACAAGCACAATGATCCGAGAAGTGAGGAACGACCACAGCGATTGAAAGACCACCTCACTGCCTTCTGCGTTTGTTCTTGAGCTTGGCCAAACATTCGGAGCAGTACCACTTCTGCGGCAGCGGTTTGGTGACGCCGACGCATCCGATGTGGAACCACTCCTTGCAGTCCGGGTCGTTCTCTGCATTGTCGCAACCGATCATCTCGCCGAACGATACGCGCTGGCAGAAGCAGTAAGGTGTGTCGTCCTTCTCCTCTCCCTCCTCGCCTTCGCCGGGTTCGCCCTCGAAGCCTTCCATCCCTGCGAGGCCGCCGAACTCGGCGCTTTGCGAGAGGGCGGATCTTCCCGGTCCGCTGGCTGCTAGCGAGCCGCCTCGCGTCTTTCGCGCTCCAGCGCCGCGCATCGGCCCGCCCAACCCACGTTCTGGGGGAGCAGGCGATCCCGAGTCCACCGGCGTAGTCCGTCCACCGGCCCTCGCGCGTGCAGCAGCGCTCATCGGCGTACCTGGCGTCAACGGGCTGATGCCTGGCGACAACAGACTGTGCTTGCGCTTCAACCCCGCCAGCGGGCTGTCCAGCTCCACGGCTGGACTCTTCAACCCCGCCAACGCCGCAGGCAGCGCCGCCAAACTCGGCACCTGCGGCGTACCGATCGACGCCGTCGCCGAGTAGTTGCTCAGCACCGCCGGACTAATCTTGTTCATCTCCTCCTTGAGATGCTTGTGATGCGCATGGATGGCACGCCACAGTCGAACACTGAGCGCTTCTTTTTGGGAAGACCACTCGTCTGCCCGCGCATAGTCCGTACGGATCTTGTCCGCGAGCTTTTCGGCTTTCACCCGGTCCGCTTCGGATAGGTTGGTCGATGGGGAGGGTCCGGATTTGTAGAGGAGGTCGCGAAGTTGCGCTTCGCGAGCGGAAATCTTCGGAAGAAGGTCTTGGATCTTGGCATCTTTGTGCTCGATTTCCTTAATCATGTGCGACACCTCGGCGGGGAGGTTGTCGAGGTTCGAAATGAATTCGGTTGCGATGGCGGCGATCTCGGCTGGATCTTCGATGTGACCCATGGTGACGAGAGAAGCGGCTGGCGCTGGGAAGGCTTCAGAGATTGTCGTTGGTGCCTTTTGGTGTCGCGATCTTGTCGAGAAGGAGAGGTTCTGATGCAGGACGCTGCTTCGACGGACCCGACGTCAGACTTCTTGTCGTGCCGCTGGTATCGAGAGATGCTCAGAAAGCAGCAGACTTGCTTGTCGCGGTATGGATCGCTCGCATGTATCCGTGAAAGATGGGTACGGCAGTCACCGAGGTGGAGATGGTGGTGGTGGTGGAAAGGGTCCAAACTGAGAGCGCGACGTTTCCTGGCTTCTCGCCGGGGGGCCAGGCAACACGCCGACTTCCGAGAACTCGGCCAAAATTTTGAGGTTCCTTGGGTTCTTCCTGCAGCTCTAATTTTCCTCCACACCTTCGAGAACCAAGGTCAACAGCATACACCGCACCACACTGCAAACCGCTTCGACTGTGACACAGCGCCTACGTATCTACACAGAAGCAGTCAAGGAGCCAGAAAAGCTACCTCAGAGCCTCGAAACGCACCCAAAGATGGCAGACACGCTGGAAGAGAACTATTTCCTGGACGACAACGAGGCAGGGTCCGTGGTCGGCTCGGACGACGGAGCTGTCAGCATCCAAGATGAGCCAGAGCACTCCAATGAAGAGCAAAGCGGTGAGCCATCGGCACCAAGACAAAGTGCTCAAGATATCAAGGACGAAGCAGCTCGAAAGGCGGACAAGAATCGCAAACGCAAGGAGAAGGAGAAGGCACGCAAGCAGAAGGTAAGTGGTCGAGCCAGATCACCTCGGACGCGCTCGCTCCGTTGGTCACGACCTCTACCACATCAGCTGACTTACTTTTCACACACTCTGACCTTGACCACTACAGAGAGCGGCCCAATCCGCCGACTTCGCGCAAGGAGTAGGATCCGTAGCAACGCAGCCACCAGACATGCAGGCCGACTATCTCGCAACCAAGCAGAGCGTCTCGTTCGCCAAGTTGAGTGAGCTCGAGCTCGAAGAGCTGCGTCTGCGCGAATCGATGCTTCTGGATACGACCGCCTTCGACAAGCCTCGTACGGTGGACACGCTGGCCGACTTTGTGCGCGCATGTATGCCCTCAATAGCCAAAAGCGTCACCAACGCCAAAGATGCAAGCGTCAGCCAGCCAGGGCGGCCTGCGCTCGTCATTCTGACGGGCAATGCACTGCGTGCGGCTGAGCTCGCGCGCGGCTTGCGTCCTCTCGGACCACAGCTCCCGACTTCGGCAGAAGCTTCCAGTAATGATGATGGATCGGCGGGTCCTGCAAAGAGACGCAAGGTGGATAAGGACGGTTCAAAGGGCCAAAGTAAGGAGGGCAAGAAGGGAGAAGCGAAGGAGAGCAGCAGTAGCAGCAGCTACAAGGCGCTGCTGGGTGGGTTCTCGGTTGCAAAGCTCTTTGCCCGTCACTTCAAGCTCAAGGAGCACGAGGCGTGGCTGCGCGAGCAGACGACGCCGCTTGCAGCTGGCACACCACAGCGAGTGGCAGCGCTGATTGCATCGGGAAGCCTGCACCTCGACTCGCTCCAGGCGCTCGTCATTGACCAGACCTGGGTGGACGCCAAGCAGCGCAGCGTGTTCGACAGCTTCGAGACGCGAGACGAGCTGATGAAACTGCTCGCCCTCGATGCAGTCATGGGCTCGTTCAAGCGGTCTAAGGCGCCGGCCAAGCTGGTGCTCTTCTGATACTTCGTGTCAGCTGATAGCATTCAATGGGGTCCCCGGCGTCCTCTGCCTCCTTTCAGCGTCCAATCCCTGCTCGTAATGGATCTCTTTGCATCATCCGACGTCACATCACAGTGTCACATCGTCCAAGACTGTGCCGCGCAGAAGAGCAGAGAGCCGAGTGCTGGGTCCAGCAGGGCCCGGGAGCACGAAGCACCTCGAGACTGTCCCCGCGACTCTGCACAGCTGCAGTGCACGCGCGAGTTCAGAATTGCGCCACGGGAGCCTGTGACTTTAGAGAAAGCACCTCGACAAATTTCATCGACTTAGCCACGTCGCTGTGTTGACAGGCAGAGCTGAGCCGTTGATCAGCGCAGTCGCTCTCATGAATCAGCCCTTTGAGAAGCACGACCGCCCTTCTCCCCCTCAACCTCCTCAGACTTGCCTCGTACGGCCCCTCTGCCTCAAGTCCTGCTGCCTCTTGCACCCCTGTACACACAGGAACGCACGCGCATGACGCAGGCGCAGATCCTTGTTGTTGGTTTCGCAGATTATCCGCTCAAGGCCGGCCAGGAGGGCTGCTCGCTTGAAGACCAAGGGTCGGTTTCAAGGCCCAGAAAAGAGACCCGCCGCTCACTGCTCAGCGCTTCTAGCCTGGAAGAGCTGCCCTACCCTTTGTCATCCTATTGCCTCCAACTAATCCGTTTGGCAGACTCATCGGAACGCCGGAATCAATCATCCAATCGCAAACTCGCGGGCTCAAAGTCAGTGGGAGATCACGTTTCGGCAGTGCTCCGACCTGCTCGAATGCCTGCAACCCACGTAAGAATCGAATCAACGCTGCAGGAAGACCAAGTTCGACAGCCCTCTCTTTCGAACACGAGTGCAGATCCAGAATCGTCTATCGAAAGCGCTGCTCGCAGCTTTGTCGCCCTTCGACCAACTGCATATAGCCAGCCAGCTCAGACTCTGCGACCTGAGTCCTTCATCACCGCTCGTGTGCAGCAACAGCCACCTCTAAGCGAGGCTGGCTCTAGCATTGCATCATGCAAAGGACGAAGAGCTCGCACGGGAGAGGCCGGGGTCAGGTCTTCCTCAAGGCTGCAAGAGACGTCTGTCACCTTTTCACGCTCTGCAACAAGCTTGGAGGAAGCGTGGCTCGCACTCTCCAGTCTGCTTGTTGTGCGGTCGGCAGATCTGCGTCTTAATAGGAAGCGGCTCCAGGAGTCTCTGCTCCCCTCCAATACAAATACAGATCACGGTCACCCGTCCGATTCGCTTCTCAACCGTCTTTCGAACGATCTCTGTCGTCCAACTCGCGGTCGACGATACAGCGTCGTCTTGGCCCTTCTCAGCCGCCGTCTACATCGACAGCTTCTTCACTTTGCTCACTTTGCTCACGTCTGCACTCCATTCTCCAGCTGGTCTACACGTGCCTTCTCTATCCAGTCTTGGACACGCCAACTCCGAGGCATGTCAGTGCCGTTAGTGCAAACTGACATTGGCAACTTACTTCTGATGCCGCGTCACACTCGAGCACCTAGTCCGGAATACACCAACAATGAGGTCTTTCAGCAGGCCATCAAGGGCATGGCTCGTGACGCAAGCCCTTCCATGCGACCGGAGCACGAGTTCATCGACCCAAAGGTCGCTCTAGCTGATCCGTTCACTCTCAACGGTGTCACTAGCTCTCAAACTAGCTGGTACACAGGCAATCAGCCTCTCGGAGATCAGCACATCGGATGTTCCTCCGGCTCTCTGCCCGTCGTCGGCTCATCCCAGCAGGACCCGTCCTCGTGTGATGAAGATGCAGATGGAGAGGTGGATGACTCTTATCAATCTCAGCACTCTTTCTGGGCACCGGCTCTTGGCGATACGAGTGTCAGCACGATCGACTCTCTGGATCTCGACGACAGTCCGATTCCTTTGCTGGGCAGGGACGGAAAGTGGCAGGGCAGGGCTCCGTCCACGAACGTGATCTTTTATGATTCCCGGGGTCACGAGCTTCCCCGCGGTGACACTCGCACGGCTCATCCGATTGACCACGTCGCAGAGCCAGCTGGGTCGCTCGTGACGTACGCTGCCCCCTATCGAGGCACCCGCCACCGACGTGCGGCTTCTACGGCGAGCAGCACTGCTGGACCTAGCTCTCGATCTGCGAAAAAGAAGCAAAAGTCTCGAGTCGACGACGAGCCGTACGGACCTGTCACTCCAGTCAAGCCAAAGAAGAAGCCAAAGCGGAAGCCAGCGAAAAAGCGCAAGCAGCCTGAATCGAGCAAAAAAGCGACACCGAGCAAGGCGTTCAGCTCGGACGATCGCCGACGGGACGCTCATCTCAGCAGCGAGCTTGGCAGCTTGCCTTCCTCGAAATTGCTCTCCTCGCCTGCCTCGTCTACGGGCAGGTACAGGCTGAGGAACAAGGCCAACGTACCCGTGCTAAGCCTCGCAGCGCTAATGTCACCATCTAAAGGTTCTCCCTCCTACGACGATGTGGTCTACCCCTCTCGACACGCACCCGTCGACAATGAGAGTCAGGACCTGGTCGAGCCGGCTGGGGCCGAGACACGCCTACTGTCACCGGCGCACGAGACCTCAGCTCAGATCAAGCCAGACGACGATCTAAGTCAAGACCCTCAAGACGAACGGATAGAGGCTGCAGAGGCCTACGTGGAAGATGTTCCACCCGAAGAGTATGACGAGGACCTCAAGCCCGAAGACGAATACCGGCCCGAAGACGAATACAAGCCTGAAGACGAGTACAAGCCCGAAGACGAGGAATGGACCTTCGAGGACGACATGCAGGACAATGTCAAGCGCGAAGAGTTTACCACCCAAGCAGCACTGCGAGACCGAGGAACGCGTCGGTTCCCGCCGAACTGGGAGATCCACCCAGACTTCCCATTGCTCTACCCTCGATACTCAGTTCCGTCTTCGGTCAGCCCCGAGGTGCTCGAGATGCTCACTCGAAATCTCAACTATGCCGAAGTGGACGACATCTTCCACGAGATCGTCGATCGAGCTCGGACGAGTCACGGCGCGTTCAACAAGCCTCGTTCCATCCTGGACCTCTACACGCCGCGCTTCGTCAAAGGCGTCAGCGCCCAGAAAGTCGGTATGTGTCCCGTCTGCTACGAGGATGGCCGCGTCAAATTCCTCAAGACCAAATTCTCCGCCTACAACTACCACCTTCAGAACTTCCACGGCATCTCGGCACTCACAGGTCTCCCCTTTACGCCACCCTCCAAGTTTCGGGTCAAGAAACGCAACGCAAAGCCGCGCGAAAGGAGCGAGATCATCCAAGGCCACTGCCACAGCTGCAAGAAGTACATAGATATGCAGGGCCCCAAAGAGACCGATGTCAAGGTTGCTGAGATTTACTGGTGGAAGCACGCACAGGCTTGTCATCGGAAGTCGAGCGTTCCGGACGGTGTGAGTGGGCTCTTTGTCGAGGATAAGTGGTACGAGCGGGTCAAGAGGGTGTTGGAGTTGGTTGGCGGGGTCGAGGGCGAGGTGAGGAAGCTGCTCGCTGGCAGCAAGTAGGATCGAGCGGTTGGAGAGGAAGAAGTCTGATCGTAGATGGGGTAGACAGGGTAGAAGTTTCGTCATTTCGTGTCTCGTGTTTCGTCGTCTCGCGTCGTTCATATCGCATCGCACTGCATTGCAAATAGAAATGTTCGCCACATCCGCTCACGCTGAACACATCCGAGTCTGAAATCGACGAAATGATGCATTGCAAGTCTGCCGCCCCTCACCTCGATCCCCTCATCCACGGCGCCCCCCTTACCGCCTCATACAACCCCTGCGACCCTAACCCCTGATACCTCCCCATCCACCCCTCCACCCTCCCCCTCATCGCCGCAAATCCGACCAACCCCACCACCGTCAGGATATACAACGTAATGATCCCCTGATCCTTAAAGCTATCCCTCTCGAAACACTTTGCCCAAACATCGCCCTCAAAGCCCGTCCCCACGTCGTGGTCCGTATGCTCCAGCTTCGCGCCCTTGCACACATCCAGCCCTTGGTCGAGGCAGAACTGACGCGTGCATGTCAGACACGGCTTGGATGGGTCCGCGGGCGAATAGAGGGGGACCAGGGTGGAGTTGGTCTGGAAGCACGTGCACTTGCAGAGATGGAGGTTGCGCGAGGATTGGGGTGCGAGGGAGGAGGCGGAGCGCGAGGTGAGGGGGTTGGGGTTGAGCGCGGTGAGCGCGACGGTGGGGGAGATGAAGGTTAGGATGAAGGTGAGGAGGGTCAGGACAGTGAGAGTGGTGCTACCGAGGAGAGAGGTGCGGCGGGAACGCGAGCGCGAGCGAGAGCGGGAAGCACGGCTGGATGCAGAGGGAGTCGAGACGATGGTCAGGGACTCCTCGTCGTCGTCCACAGGTCGTGTGGCGGCGGATCGCTGGTGGGCGATCATCTCGGCAAACGCTGAAGTAAGCTCGTTGCGCATCTCGCCCTCGCCAGTCGATCCGGTTGCTGTATCGCGTGACGAGGGTGCCGCCGCCGACGTGGATCCGCGCTGCGCACGGAGGCTGGAGAGCTCGTCGAAGAGACCATCGATCAGAGACTGTCTTTGCGTCTCGCCTGCGGCTTCTCTCGGCAACGTGGGCTCGGGTCCTGCTGAGATGCTGCTTTCGGATGCTGCCGGGGCAGGCACATGTGCATCAGTCGGCTGATCGGCAAAAGTGAACCTAGGATGAGGAGTCGTGTTGCTGGTGGAAGCTTGGTTATGGGCTTGTGTCACCTGTGCGGACAAGGCCGCGATCGAGCCGGCAAGCGTGTCTACGAGATCTCGAATCTGCGGCTGAAGTGACTGGAAGACGGGCTCCATGATGTTGTTGACCAGCGCGCCTATCGGGTCGTTAGACCTCTGCTGCCCTGGTAGAGACGATGCAGTCGAACGTGTTGGATCGTGTGGTGCTCGTGTGGGCAGCTGCTCGGCCGGATCCGTGTCTTCTTCTTGTTTGCTTGTTGCAGCTGACTCCTCCGCTGCGCTTGATGGCGTCTGACCTTCCGCATTGTCCATGACGACATCAATGTATATGGGCTTGACAGTGAAGTCGGCGGTTGATGGCTTGTCTGTTCTTCCGCCATAGATCGAATAGTTCTGTGGCTGGAAGAAGTAGGCCTTGGCCCAGCTGTGCCAGTCAGCCATGTCCTCGATCAGCACACGCTCGCCGTCCAGGTCGATCAAGACAGCACGAATTGCGTCTGCTTCGATGTTCCATCTCGCAGCAATCTGCTTCTTGTAGCATGTGCGATCGGAGAAGCCACCGTTCATGCTGGCAGTCATGGTGATGCATTTGACCGGCTCGGTCTGTTTGCCGTCGCGGATGAAGGTGCTTTCGGGTCGAGCGGATGATGGCAGTCGGACAAATGCGGGAAAGCTGACCACTTCCCCTCGCACAGTAGCGTACAGCGGCTGCTGCGATTGCGACATGGTGACAGCACGGCTGAGCTTGTCGGTATAAAGAGGTCGGTGGTGGTAGTAGAGGCGGCGAACAAGTGTTGGTTTGCAAAGTGTCAATCTGACCCTGCAGCTTCCCGCGCCTGTGCCAAAAAATTAAGGCTTAGTCGAAAGCAGGCTACTCTAACAGCCGGCTTTCTGGGAAAAAGAGGCGGGCTGGCCTGTGCGAGACGCTCTGATAGCGGATGCACGCGTCTAATTTGGGCTCAGAAGCGCTCAGAACAGCACAGCACAGCACAGCACAGAGTGGGGCTCGAGGTCGGAATGCCGGAGGAGAACATCTTTGCCTGAAAGCAACACAACCCAGCCTGCAGCTTCGTTGACGCAGACGAGAGCTTCCAACTGAGCCAAAAGCCTTGTTTCTTACTCACCACCACCCCTCATCAATCTCCATCCGTAGTCAACACATTCAAGATGGATTCGTGGAAGAAATTCACCAACAGCGTCACACCTCAGCTGCAGAGCTTCACCAACAATGTCGGTCCGCAGTTTCAGAACATCGGCAAGACGTTTGGCAACCTCAACCAGCAGGCTCGCGAGCGATTTGGCGCCGTCGACCAGGAGGACATCACCGAGCTGCCCCAGGAGTACAAGGATCTCGAACGCCGTGTGGATGCGCTCAAGAATGCGCACACTGGGCTCATGAAGGTCGCCAAGGTCTACGAGACTGAGAGCTACGACTATCCTGTAAGTGTCGAAAGCAGAGAGCATCGTAGACGAACTTTAACTGACTCCCCTCCATCTCACCGCTCACACGATGCAGACGCAGCTGCAGGAAAGCATCACGCAGCTCTCGGCGTCCGTGGGCCACAGTGTCACTTCGTGGGCCGCCTCTGCGACGCGCGGCACCAATCTGCCCAAGGTCTCGCCCACCGCTCGACCCGAGAAAGTCAACAAGACGCTCCACCACGCGCTCTCCCGCGCCGCCGCCAGCGGTGCGCTTCAACTTGGTGCCGACCCATCCAAACTCTCCGGCCTGCCGACGCTCGACACCGCCACGGCCCCCGGTAGCGAGGCACCCGTCAAGGACGACTCGAAGCTTGGCGAGGCGCTCCAGAAGTTCGCCATCGCCGAAGACCGACTCGGCAACGCGCGTCTGACGCAGGACGACCAGATCACCCAAGGCTTCAACGTGCCGTTCAACTCGTTTGGCGCCCAGATCCAGCTCGCCATGAAGGCCCGTCAGAGCGTCACCGACGCTCGTCTGCATCTGGACAGCTGGAAGCAGTCGCTCAAGAGCGCAGAGAACTCGGGCGCTGCAGCGAAGCTCGATCAGTACCGAAACGAGGTCGAGCAGGCAGAAGACAAGCTGGTTGCGGCTACGGAGGAGGCGATCAGCCTGATGAAGCAGGTCCTGGAGAACCCGGAGCCGATCAAGAGCCTGAGCGCATTTGTCAAGGCGTAAGTTTGAAGCAACCCCAACCCGCGATCCGCACCGGAGAGCATAGAATACTGACGACCTTTCACTTTTGACCCCAACAGTCAGGCCGAATACCACGCTGCCGCCGCCGAGCTGCTCTCGGGCATCCAACAGGAGCTCGCGCAGCTCGCCACTTCGGTCGAGAGCGACTATCGTCTCTCGCGTGGTTAAGCGGACTCAGTCTCACTCGGCCATCTTTCCCACACAGTTGTACATAAACCGCTCGAGAAAAGCTCTTTTCTATTCTTTTCAAGCGGGGATCTCCAATCTAGCCTCGCGCCACGCCTCCTCGACGACGCCTCTCAGTCTGCGGAACGCCTCGTCGATCTGGTCTAGCGGCACCTGGGAGAAGCTGGTCCTGACATAGGCGCTTGTCTTCTTGCCCTCGCCCTTGGAAGGGGGCGGTTTGAACGCGACACCGGGCAAAGCGAGGACGCCGGCTGCCTTGGCTTTGTCGCTGATGAGGGTGAACGAGTCGCCCGCCTCGCTCTCGGGTGTGGGAGGCAAATGCAGACGGATCCAGAGGAACATGCCTGCTGTTGGGCGGACCCAGGTGGCGATGCTTGGTAAGGATTGGAGATGCGTTCGTGCGGAGGATTCGAATTGCTCCAGCCGATCCTGTTGTCGTATATGAGGGTGAGAGTGTCAGAATCACTACAAGCGGCAGATTGAAAAGTAGAGGGTGATGCTTACCTGGTAGAATCGAGCCACGCCATCTGCATGCGTTAGGAATCCGTCTACGCCCCACTTCTCGACCAACGCCAGTGCGATTGCCTGCGACGTTCCGCTCGTCTGAAGGTTTCTCGAGCTTGTATCGAGATCGATCGCGTCCAACACGGCCTTTGGCCCGGTCACCCAGCCCAATCGCAATCCGGCACTTAGGATCTTGCTGAAGCTGTCGAAGCGCACCACCCGCCCCGCCGTCGAGGGGTACTCGGTCTCCAGATGAAAGTAGCTCTTTCCCCTCTCACGGGTGACAGCGTCCGCATCAGACGTAAGCCCGTCAAAGCTGAGAAAGTAGTACGGATCGTCCTCGAGCAACAGCATGTTGTGTCGTCTCACCAGTGCTAGGACCTCCCTCTTGCGGGTCGTCGATGCGCTAGTACCGGACGGGTTGGCGCCCGTTGGGGTGGTATAGAGGAACTTTGGGAATCGCGCATCCTTCGTCTCCTCTCGGGTCGTCCAATTGTCGAGGATCTGCGCGAGCGCGGTGGGATCCACCCCTTCGCTATCGGTGGCCACCTCAAACAGGCGTGCGTTGTGCGCGACGAGGCTCGGTAGGATCCCGCTATACGCGGGGGATTCGAGCAGAACAGAGTCACCGGCGTCGAGCAGCGCCTCGAACGTTTTGGTGAGTAGATCCTGAGAGCCGTTTCCGACCGAACAGCGCCAGCTGTCCTCCTTGGATCGGGAGTGAATTCGAGATTGAAACGCCTCCAGCCAAGAGACGAGCCGAGGCAATCCGCTGGTAGGGCTGTACTGCAGCGCCAGATCCAGATCCGCCCCTTCAACGGTGACGCTTTCCGGCGAAGCAGATGCGTGGGCGGGCTTCAGCTCGAGTGTCAGGCGCTGAAACGGAAAGGTCGAGGCATTGGGCTTGCCAGATAGCAGCGAGACCATGCCCGGGATGAGCTCGGCCGGGAACAGCGAGCGGATGGCCGACGGCATACGGTTGCGCGCCGTATGCGAGAGCAGCGCGGTGTAGTCCGGCGTCGACATTGCTATGACACGGGGGAAGGGGACGATGATGGACGGAGAGGGATGTAGAGATGGGGAGGAAGGGGCTTAAGAATGGTTGAGTGTGGGGTCGTCAAATTAGGAGCGCTGCCCGCATTGACCATGAAGAATTGCCGGGCTAGATACCGACCTCGCAAAGGCACTTTTCTCGAGGATCGCCCCCTTTCCCTGCCGAACGTCGATGTCGTTAGCTGAAGCCCGTCTCCGCCAGGTCAAGATTGCGCAATTGGAGTGTAGGCCTCGGAGTCGGAAGGAGCAGGTCAAACGAGGCGTGGGTAGCCAGAGAGCGAGAGGATAGGCTTTTTGAGATCTCGGCGAAATGCCGAAATCGCGTTTCACCACCATCGAAGGCGGTTCTCGACATGGCAACCCCTATACTCTGCTTGTCCCGTGATCTTGCACACAGTCTCACAGACTCAAGAGACGTCTTTGAAACTATCAATTGCAGCTGCACCCTCTACAACTCCCATCGCCCGAACATGCGATCGAACAGACTCATGATCGTCCACTTGCGATTCTCGGCTTCGGGGAACACCACCGAGCGGTCCGAGTAAAACACCTCGTCGTCCACTTCGTCACCCTTGCGTGGCAGACAGTGCATGAACTTCCAGTCGGGCTTTGCACCTCCCTTCTTTGCCATGGCCTCGGTGACCTGGAAACCGCGGAAATCGCGCAGACGCTGGTCCTTCTGCGCCTCGTCGCCCATGCTGATCCACGTATCCGTCACAATGATGTCGGCGTCCTTGACGGCTTCTGCCGGGTCGTTGGACCAGGTGACCTGGCCGAGAGCGACGGGCGAAGAGCCCGACTTGGACAGTGCCGAGAGACCGTCCTGCATGGTGCCCCAGACAAGCTCGTCGCGGGCATACGCGGGGCCTGCCGGCGTAGCGACCGACAAGTGAATTCCCAATCGCGGATAGGCCACAAGCATGTCGTTGAGAATGTTATTGCTGTCTCCGACCCAGGCGACCTTCAACCCCGCCAACGAGCCCAGATCCGTCGGACTGCTCTTCGGCGCATAGATCTCGAGCATCGTCTGCAGATCCGCCAGAATCTGCGTCGGGTGGTATCGCGCAGACAGCGCATTGATCACCGGCACGGTAGAGTGTTTCGAAAGCAGCTCCACCTCGTCGTGCCCACCCACGCGGGCCATGATGCCGTCCACCATCGAGCTGACCACCTTTGCGGTGTCGTACAGACTCTCGTTCACCCCCAGCTGGATGTCGGAGGGCGCGAGGAACAGGCCGGTACCGCCGAGAGAGGCGACCGACGTCTCGGACGCGACACGCGTGCGCGTGGAGCGCTTGGAGAACATGATGGCGATGGACTTGTTCTTGAGGCTTTGCGGGATGGGCGATTCGCCCGCGGAGAGCTGCTTGCGCGACGACTCGGGGTGTGCGAGAGATACAGCCCGGAAGGCGGACTTAAATTCGATGGCCGATTGAAGCACGGAGCCGATCTGCGCGGGGGAGAGGTCGGCGAGGGTGAGCAGGTGCGGTGGTGTGCGGGTCGCCGAAGAGGTCGATGCAAAGCGACGCAGCGCCGGCTCTGCGGTGCGCAGCAGGGATGTCGCTGCGTGTCGTCCAGTCATTGCGAGCAAGGTCCTTCTTAGTCGAGAGGAAGATTGAGTATGATGGAGCACGGAAGGAAGTTGGTAAGCAGAGGAGGAGGAAGTTCAATTGAAGATGGCCCCGCCGCCCTCTCGAATTTTCCTTCCGAGTCACAGCAGAGATAAAGCTTTGCGCTCTAATTTCCAGCTCCCACCCAGTCGCAAAGATTCTCGAGCCTTGATCTTCGGACCAGTCACCTCACGTCCCATCGGCATTCTCCCACCCGCTCCTTCCCGCTCACAGCCTCAGAGGAAGACAGTCTCGGACCACTTTCGGAACCAGACACAAACAGTTTGGAAGAGTGAGGAGTGTCATTGGGACAAACAAAATTCTCGTATCTGTACATGCAAGGCAGTGAAGCCTGGTCAACCTGAAAAAAGGGACGGTAATGATGGGCGCAATGTCCATCATCTCTACCTGGCGAGAGCCAAGGCGAGGATGGGCGCGGGACCGGGAGCGTATGCAATATTAACGGTGAGTGTAATGAAAAAGACTGCAGATGCGAGAGGGCGGCAAAAGTGACTGTGGACCAAGGATGATGACGACTAAGGTGGAGAGTCGAAGGGGTAAAAGATCGAATGGGTGAATCTTTGCGCCGAAGGAAGCCGGTCCGACCGAGGTCGAACTAATTATTATAAACACAGTGGGGATGGTTGGGAGGGGGTATCAATACAGATCAACGCGAGGACAACAACGCGCAAAACAGCAGCTGGAGCGCACCGCACCGGCTAGCTGATGGTATAAAGGCATCTACAAGCCGGTAGTCGATGGCGTCGAGGCCTGCTGCTGCTGCTGTGCTGCCGCCGCTTGCAGCGCCTGCGTCAGGCCGGATGGTGGCGTCGAGATGGTAGGTGTCTGTCGTTCGATCTCCTCCTTGCGTGCGGCAGCTGCGGCCGAAGCTGCAGCGGCGGCGGCAGCGGTAGCAGCGGCGCTCTTAGCTGCCTGCGCCTGGATCTGCTCCTGCGCCAGCTGCGCAGCCTGAGCGGCGGCAGCGATCTCTTCCTGACTGAGCGTGCTGGTGCTGACCGGCGCACGACCGGTGGCGTCGACCTTGGCGCTAGCACCACCGCCAGACTGGAGAAGCTGCAACCCCAAAAGACCGTGTGATCCAGAGTGAAGGTAGTGGTAACGCAGACCGTTGAGGTTCTTGTAACGCTTACCGCAAGCGCCGACCTGGCAGATGTATAGACGGTCACCCAGGGGGATGGGCGCCTGCGTGGCGGGGCTGGCCGGATCGGGCGACGAGTTGGCGCTGGCTGTTGGCGACGAAGGAGAACCCAGCGTCGGGGTGGTGACACCGTCCTCCACCTTGAGACCATCGGCCGACTCGGGCTGTGGCGACGAGGCGGTCGAGTTGGTCGAGATGTGAATGGTGGGTGGCTGAGCAGCCGCCTGGGCAGTGATGGGGAGGTTGTTCTGGTTGCAGTGACCGTGAAGGCGGTGGTACTTGAGACCATTCATCTGCTTGTATGCCTTGTCGCAGCCCGGTGCAGGGCACTTGTAGGGCTTGTCGACGTTGGCGGCGCCGGCTCGCAGGGCGTTCTCGAGGGCGATGGTGGAAGCAGTGGTGACTGCGCTGGTCTTCTCACGCTTAGCGGGGGGCTGCGACGAGGACGAAGCGGTGCCCGAGGCGGGGAAGAAGAGGTTGGGTGGCGCGCAGGAGGGAAGATGGTGGTCGTCGGTGTTGCTCGAGCGGATGGAAAGCGCGGAGAAGGCGGCAGGGTTGAGGCCGTTGGTGAAGTAGCCATCGTTCTCGGCGTCGAGCGAGGGAGTGCCGGGGATGGAGCCACCTGGTGTCGAGAAGGGCGAGTTGGGGGCATAGATGTTGGGAGTGCCAGGTGCCCTGCGGCCAACACCGCCGTCGATGAGAGCTCGCCTCAACGAGTTGTGGATGGCGCCATTGGGGTTTGCCGACGACGAGCTCGAGTACTGACCGAAGGAGCGCTTCTTGCCCTTGGAGAGCGATGGTGAGCGCATGATGGCGGTGTCGAAGGCGGAGGCCTTGTCCACATCGTCGAGACCGGTCGGGGTAGTAACGTCCAAGGCCGAGGTGCTGGCGCCAGGAGTGGTCGCGGCGGTGACAGCGGCGGCGGCCGAGGCAGTGGAGCCGGCGTTGGAGGTGCGCGGGCTGGAAGGTTGTGATGTGGAAGCGTTGGATGAACCCGAGGACTCGACTTCATCGTCGGCAATCATGGCGGGCATCTCGTCATCCTCGAAACGAACGTGGCACTCTTCGTAGTGTTGGAGCAGGTCATGGAGATCGTCAAGCTTTTGGCCACAGCATGTGAAGTTGCGGCAGAAGGTGGACTCGAGGCGGACTGAGGAGGGAGCGACGGTGGCGTCGGACTCGGTGGAAGTGCCAAACCTTGAGATGGAATAGTCCATGATTCTGCAAGGGAAGGAGAGTGATGCATGAACAAGGACGAGGCGGTGATGGTCAGAAAAGGGTGTTGATGACGACGAGCTGCTGTCGAAGACAAGCGTGATACTTACTCTGAGACATCCTTGCCAAAGGAGACGGCCATGGGCTCCTTGTAGCTGGCGCTGCCAACGAAGCTAGACGAGGCTCGTGGTGTGAGGCCTCCGGGGCGTTGAAAGCTGAAGGCGTCGAGGCGGCTTGGAGCCTGTGCAATGGGGATGGGTGCTTGCATCATGGGCAAAGTCGACGCAAGGGAGGAAGGTCGGGTGACGACGATGATGTTGGGTACGCAGATCGTCGACGCTGCCGAGATGGTGTGATGCGTCGAGAGCGAGCGGGCTGAAGCTGAGTCGGGTGATAGGTGGTGGCGATCCGAGTGGTTTTGCGGAGGTGATGTACGCGAGTGAGATGCAGAAGGTGCTTCTGCGATGTGATTGTAGAGGGCGACAGGTAGGAGATAGGTGAGGAGGGATGTGTGCCGACAATGATGTTGGCTGAGTGCGGTGGTAATATGGGATGACGGGGAGGGGTATGTGGTGTCCCTATACGGGAGCTTTTGTGGGTCTCTTTGTGGCTTGGTTGAGGGTAGACTGATGCGAAGCCGTGGAGGAGTCGTGGCAATGCTGCGCTGTGTGAGACAGATGCAGGTCGAGGTGCCTTTTGGGTTGTGCAGAGAGCGTATGTGCGTCTTGCAGGTTGAAGAAGTGAGGATGCGATGCGATAGGTCGAGATGAGGACGATGAACAGGAATGGAAGCTTGGGTGGGATGAGCAAGGAAGGGGTCAGGACTGTGTGTGTGTGTGGGATGAGGCCTCTCGCTGCGCTGCGCTGTGCTGCCACAATGCTCTCGAGAAGAATTGGATGCGAAGCGAGACGAGGCGGACCGGCGCAGGTTCACTTTGTCGACCGAAGTTGTGTGTCTTGGAATTGCGCAGCAGCAGCAGCAAGCAGCGCAGCGCTGACGCTGGTTTGAGTTCTGGGTGAGAAAGGGGATTTGCGAAAGAGCCACGGCGAAAGGCGAAAGGCGGACGAAGGCGAGGCGAATGGACAACTGCGCGCGAGTCTGCGCCGAAAGAGAGTGAGTGACAGAGTGACAGCACCACTTTCTTCTGAAAGGGAACGGGAGAACAGCGGTGGGGCCTGCGCAGGTGAGAATGAAATCTCGCGCCAAAATGAGGCACTGGAACAGAGGCTGAAATTCTAGGTTGAGGCGGCATGCAAATGCGCCGGCCAGGATGCTCGCAGGCGGGAGAGGTGCGCAATGCAGCCCTGGGTGTCTGTTTTTCGAGAGAGCGAGATTCAAGGCGGCTGAAAGCAGCACGGAGACGGGCCGCCATCGACCGAGAGGCGAAAGAGCCAGAAGCGGAGTTGAGTGACGCGCGAGCAACAGTGTCACACGCCAAAACTTTGCATCCAGGTAAATTTTTCGCAGATTTGGAAGAAATCAGAACCGACCCATCCCACCCACCTCGCCAAAATCACAAGAATCAAGAAAAAGTTTAGGCGTAACTGCAGAGGAATTTGGCTCGCAGAAAGTTCGGGCGAGCTAGTGTGCATGCGTGCGGGTGGTGGGTTCACATTAGACTCACACACCCATCCGCACACACACACGCAGCGGCTGCCAGAGAAAGGGGAGAAAGCAAGTCAATCTCGGCAAGACTGGCACCCTCAATTTAGCGGCAGACCAACGAGCGAGCAGTCATTTGACAGCGGTCTAGGATCTCATTGTTCGCTTTACCCATCCTCGCTCGCTGACAATGTGTCAACAGTGGGAGCGGCTCGCCATCTGTTCATGCCATGTAGCACGGTCTGCTGACATGTCCTCAGAAGGCCTTGTCGCCGGGTGAGCGCGCCTTGGTTCAATAGCGCGAGCCCCCTCTGTCGCCTGAGCGTGTCATCATCGGTTGCATACCCACGATTGATGCAGATCCTGAGCGCCACCAACGCATTTGTGCCTACCCGAACCTGCCTCGGGAAAGCAAATCCAGGTGCACTCACTCATCTCAATAGATGGCAAAGCGACAATGAGATGGATCAAGGTCATCTTTTTGAGATGAAGTCTCCATTCAACCCCGACCCTCTCGATCCGCTTTGGTACAATGAGGGAGGGTATAATCGAGGAAGACGGGGCAGTCAGCCACATTGTGGCAGCATGAGCACGGCCGCAGCCAACCAGAGTCTAGGTGATGGTGGTGGCGACGGGCAGTCTAGCCATTTCGAGCGCCATCTCTTGACAGTTGTGTCACCGGGGCAATTCGAGGCGGGAGAGCAGTTTCGGGAAATTGAGGCCCGACGGTCAGCCTGCTCAGGCTCATGCTTGCGGTGAATGGACGCAGACGCAGCCAAGCGAGTTGTGTCACACTGCTGTTGCGCCTCTCGCCAAGGCAAGCGTGGCAAGCAAGGGTCCAACTCAACGGATCAAGCTCGGTTTGTCACCGTCTCGCCTCAAATTTCTGCCAAAACACAAACAATAAAAAATGATCAGCCGGAACTCCTTTCGGCTCAACTCTCTTTCACTGCAATCACACCGAGAGCTTGGATGTAACGTTTTAGCGCCATCATCTCTAGACTCGTCTCGGTAGAACTTGTCGCTTTTCCGGGGTGTACGAATTCAAAGGGCGGTTCGATGCCATTCCCACCAGATGCGAGGAATGCCATGAATTAGTGGCGACCGGATTGGTTCGCAGGGATCAGAGCCAAGAAGGTCTTATGCCGGGAGAAACGAGGCTGGGCGGCATGGATGCCAACTGCAGCGGCATTTGAGCCGACAAGACAATCAACGCCTCTTTCGGCACGAGCGAGATTTCACTCGAAGCCAAGCTTGGCAAGCATCGCTCCTCACTCAGCGAGGGCCTCTCTGTCGGTACAGCCGCACTCGACTCCAGGCAAAGCTTTCAAGCTCAGGGTCTAGGATGCAAGGCCCATTCAAGCTTGGCCCATTCGCTCTTTGCGCTATAGTCACACTTGGTCACGAGTCTCGTCCAAGCATCCAATCGACTGAGCCAGGACAAAAGACGGAGAGAGATCTTCGCAATCAAAGCTGCTTTGATCAACAGCCCGCCCTCGTCCCTCTGCCTTTTGCGAGGATCTCTTTCATCTTGTTGGCCATCCACAACGATCAATCATCGGAGCCCCGCAGGATCACAGTGCACTTCCGTCTCTTACCGCGGCACATTGGCACATTGTTCCACGTCCGCATCATGTCCATCCTTGCGGCGAGATAACTCTGCGATGCCGTTAAACAAAGACCACCACAGAGGCACTCATTCCCTCGACCCTCTCCTTCCTCCTCTGGTGCCTGGATTTCGTAGCGCAATTCGCACTCCGCTGGCCAAAATTCAGGTGCGCTCTTCGGCGAATTTCGTCTTGGGTTGATACGTACCGCTCCAACGACACTGATCAGGACCATCTGCAAATCAGGCGAGCAAGAACAATAGAGAGTCAACCCATTCCGCTTTTGATGCGATCCTCGACTGCAGCCCATTGTTCCGCCTTTGACCCGACATTTCAAATGGTGTCCATCCTCGATTCGCGTACGACAAAAGTGCGATGATGGTTCTTCTGTGCACAAACGTGTTTCGGTTGCCCGGACAGTGGATGGACACAGCTCGAGTTGTATCCGCTCCCGCGTGTCTACCCAGTTTGGAGCACGAGGCCTTACTTGGCAGATGATGGTCACGAGTCAACCCGCTCCATTCCAATTGTCTCTTGCGCCCGTTGCCCACACAATGATCGCCGATTTTCTCGCACACAATGTTCCACCATCACGTTCGCATCCCGTGTCTTGTCGTCGTCGTCGTCGTCGTCGTCGTCTACTACAATGAGCTAGTCGTCAGATGGGTTCATGCTATCTAGAATACCGCCCTAACCAGCATTCAGCGGTTCAAGCGAGCCCGCTCAAATATCGCCAAGGTCGAAATCAATAGACCCGGATGCGCATGGTCTAGTATCGAAGCGAGGCAGCGGGGTATGCTCGGTCCATCATCGAGCAATGACACACTGCGATCCATTTCGTGACGTCGCCAACGTGCCTTTTTCCCGCGTCGTCCTTATCAAGACTCGGGACAAGTCGCCTGTGGAAAGGCTCGCTCGCGGTCGGTCAACCGTCTTCGCTTGCACCATCGCGGCATTTGGCTCGGGTTCGTTGCTTTAAGAAGAGCTCCGGTAGGATCACTACCCCACAGACACGGCAAGTGCAGCGCATCAACAACTTGATCGCTCGGATGATGTGACATGATACTGCGCCACTGTTTACACATCGCATTTCCGGTAGAAAGAACAAAGGGAGACCGCATGCTTTTGCTGCGCATGAAATCCCTTGTCGCGCGCTAGCCGCCTCGCTGCCATTGTGATGACTGACCTCGGATGCCGTCGTTCGAAAGTCACACTGTACCCTGGGCGAGCACCAACGGAGATTGATGGTTGGGTCGCGGTCGGGTCAGGTCGTCTGTTGTTCGGCTGGCCTGATGCGTATCATGGCGGGGGCCGCTCTCACAGCTTCTAGTCGACGACGGCTCTCTCCGTTCACCAGCCCAAAAAGGGAAAGCGTGACAGCAGCCTGGAGCCGAGGCCAGGTTGATGCAGAAACCTCGCTTGGCTCAACCACCGCCTTCAGTGGGTCTTACAATCCGTGGCGGCCTTCTTTCGGTCGCCATGCGCGCACCGGCTCCGCCGTCTAGGAGATGTCAACGAGTCAACACCTCTCGAATCGGTGATTACAACGCAGATCAAGATGCTGTCAGATCGTGCTCGAGGTCGCCAACTTCGACAGCTCCAAAGGCCCCTGTCTGGAGGCAATCGGCCCAAAGCTCAGGCCATCTGGGCCAATTACCTTGCAACCCAGACGCAGGCCGCACGTACGTTCTCTGCAACGGCGTTGTTCTCACAGGCGGTGCACAATCCCTGCATCCGTCAGCTGCAAGGGTCTACTCTAATGCCAAATCAAGGCTAGCTTAATGTCCACATGCGACTCTATGCGATGGCATGTTTCCCATGAAAGGATCGCCGGCGCGTTGTGTACCGAGAGGACGAGCGGCGTTTGGGTGGGGCAACCCTTGCCGAGCTCTGCGTTGTCCCGTCCCAGTGGATGCGAGCATGCTCTTCGGGGGCCAAAGAGGGTTGACCGATCGGTTTTGGCTCGTCATGCATCTTCGCGGCAGCTAAATAGAGCATGCAGGGTTTCAGTATTTCGGCAACAGCTTCCCGGCCTGCAAAGCAGCCAGCTTCGGCCAACGCTTAGCTCCGACGCCAAAGCTGAAAAAGGCCAAGCACCAACGCCAAGTCCGCGTGCGCCACCTTTGGGAAGCGTGGCGGTGATCCCCAAGCCAGCAGGCCGAACGCTAGCATGGAGGACACGTCTCTCGGCGGTGTCGGCCAATCAGTTTCGCCCAAGTCTGCTGCTGCACGACAACCTTCGAGCGACTCTAAACTGCACGGCATGCTCTAGCCTGCTCTTCGCCTGCATATACAAAACTGGGTGCGAACGGTGTCACCTCCTCCGAAGCACCTCGACAAGCCGGCCGTGAACAATGAACTATGCGTCAACAAATATGTGAGGCGGTCGACGTCGGCACGAACCGGCCCACATGCAGTCCTCTTTTGGTCATCAGGTGGCAACAGCTCGAGCGTCTGTACGAGGGCTGAGAAACACTTTGCCGAAAGACCAGGATCTTTTCATGCGGTCCTCCTCGCGTGACCTTCGAAGCGGTCGGCCCTGATCAAGCGGCGACGTGGCCCCCGAGCATTCGGTCTAGCCCTTTACCAGCTCACTCGGGCCGGTCATCCTCCCTCTCGAGAAGCCCGGTGGAGCGGAGTGGCGATCGGTTGGAACCCATCCTCCTTTGCAGACCGCCTCATTGGTCGATGGATGCTCAGCCGCCGGGGGTTGCAACCTCAAGATTCGACTGACCACTTTGGTGCCTGATTTGAAACTGCGACTACAGTGTTCAGGGTCTTCCGGACGCTGGTTGGAGGCTTAAATTGTCCTTTGGCCCGTCTGTCGGGTGCACAGCCGCAGCTGCCTCTCAGAAGCCGGCCGCGGCACGCTGTTGAGAATATTCAAATGATGTTACGGTCTCGACTTTGGACGAACACTGACAATCAACAAGCAGCATTGCAGATGTGCACTCGAGCCGGTATGATAGCCGAACGAGCCCAGACGTTTGTCTGACCAGTCTCGACGACGCCCTCAGACAGAATCGATGTGACTACTTGATGCCGCAACTCTGGGCCGTTCTTGGCTTCGTTTTGGCGTTCCAAATCGTCCAGCGTCTTGGCAGCGTCACTCATATAATGGTTCGTCCGTCATTCGTCGAAAAGTCAGTCGGCGGCGAGATCACCGAGTTACCAAACATGACGACCGAAGCCCGTCCGGGTCGAACCTTGGCTGACCAGCTTGTAATCGTCTCATTGGCCCTCCTGCAAGGCCAAACAAGGGGATCGACGCTCGCAAGCCAAACCCGGTTTCGAGGCCGGCCAATCAAATTCGCTCCCTTCTCAAGGCCAAAAATGTCTCGGAAAGTTTGTGTCCGTCCCACGCGACCAACGGCGATTTCTAGCCGAGCTCTGAACGACATCACTCGACAGCGCGTGCTGATTGGAGCTGACGCCCTCGTCATGCGAACAAGGGTCTTGGGGTGACGGTGTCGCACGGCCCTGGGTGAACGGATGGAGCTCGCACGGCCCTCGTTCGCCCGCTCAGCCGTTACGGGCCGGTCTAAGCCTTCCGTCTTGCTTCGAGCTTGGATGGTTCAAGCAAGGCACGTTTGGCGAACAATGAATGGATGGCAACTCTATTCAGCATGTCACAATGGACCGTGACGAGTTTGTTCCTTGCAGCATAGCTTCCAGGCGGTGCAGTTTCAACAATGGTCGATCGCAGCTCTATCCTGCACAATGCGAGGTTGTTGTGCTTTGTGACGGCACAGGTTCGGTGCAGCGAGCCATGTCAACAATGCCACCTTGGAACACGATCCAGCACGTCCATAGACAACATTACTTGGTGCTTGCTGAGCATGACGTGTGCAACCGTGTACCCAGACTGAGGTGACGAACCGCGGTAGTCCTTTGATCGCCAAGCGAACACCGAGGTCTCATCTACCTATACCCACATGGCGCGCACTCGCTGACGCATCCAGCCCATTTTGTGACATGATGCAAACAATACGCTGGTTCATGCCAACGGCCCACCACCTCGTTTCCTGTTCGTCATCGTACGCTGTCTGCAAACCTTAAGCCCCAACTCGGCTACGACGATTGACGTCGAGGGACGCCGGTCAACTTCTTGGTCGGGCGGGGTAGCGTGTCTCGCGGGGCCGACTTTCACCGTCGCACCGACTTGGATCGCCGTGAACGAGGAAAAGCTAGACGAGAGGTGCACAACGAATCGTCGGCTGTCTGAGCTCGCTCGCTCGAAGGGTATTCCTGGACCCCCATGTGACTTGTGATGACACTATGCACTGGCCACGACAATCTATGGCATTGGCAACGAGCACAGTTACCTCGGGCATGACCCTGTCCGACAGCCGACCGTCAGGCAGAGCCACGCTGCTGCTAGGCTGCCGAACCAGCTCATCTGAGAAAGCCATACCGACCGCTCTGCCAGCGACCACAGCCACAGCGACCTTGTATACTTATTTATATACGCAGCCAGCAAGTCTGCTGACATGAATCAGGCATCCGAATTAGTTTAGTGGCTATGACGGCGCCTTGTCAGTGTTCTCCGCGCAGAAAAACGGCGCAGACCCGGGTTCAATTCCCGGATTCGGAGATCTTAAGCTCTTCTTTTTTTTGGCCCTCTTTTTGTGTGCCGTTTTGTTTTTCGGCACGAACATGCCGGTTTACAGGCGCTTATCGCGGCAATTCTGACGTTGCAAGCATGCTTGGCAACTTCGTTGTTCTTGCAATGGTCTGAAAGTGCACAGGTTGTCTTGGCCTTTTCGACAGCTTAACCTTCCACCTCATCCCATCACGTCTGCTAGCCCAAGATCACGAGCCAAAGCCGAAAGCTTGAGCCAAACCAACTGCAGAGTCGAATCTCGAGGCTACAGTTTAGAACCAAAGCTAGAGTCATGGCGTCGTCAAGCTTTGTGGTGCGGTCCGTATCGCCGTCGGAAGCGCGAACGATGGCGCGCATGCAGCACGACGCATTCAACGATCCGACCAATTCCACCCACGACGAAGTGTCCACCTTGCTCTCTGCCGAAGTGGACCCGGAGACGGGGCGGATGCCAACACGAGATGAGATGGAGGACAAGATGACGGCCTCGCATGCGGCGTTGTTTGACAAGGAAGGGTATTGCATTGTTGGAGCGTACAGCGAAGCGGGGGTTATGGCGGGATTCGCCATCTGGCGCGCCATTTCGCCGATCACACCGCCCGAGTCGGTGGAGACGAACAAGACCGAGAAGGAGCAGCCGAGTCTGTTCAATCGCTTCTTCGCCCAGATGAACCGGACGAGGGATGCAACCATGGAAGGGAAAAGGTACTGGTTTCTGAAGCTGCTCATAATCGACCCAAGCTTTCAGCGAAAGGGGCTAGGCAGTAAGCTGGTCAACTGGGGCACGAGCAGGGCGGATGAGGAAGGTGTGTGCGCCTGGCTGGAGAGCAGCCCTATGGGCAAAGGTGCTTACCTCAAAGCTGGGTTCCGCGTACTTGGTATGGACAGGGTCGACGAGCCAAAGGCGCAGAAAGGGTATGTAGAGTGGCCATACATGATCCATGAGCCGAAAGGGAAGGAAGCGTAGCGACGAGGATTCTCATGCGAATAGACGGTCCGTGGTCTGAGTATCTCAGAGCGTGTGCTGCGTCGACGTGGGAAGAGCAAGAGTGCAACTTAGCAAGCAGAATAAGTCCATGGCGCAAGTACAAGCCTTGCAGACGAATATGATTTCCGTGTCTGCAAACAAAACGTCCGTCGTCACGCATTCTACGCAACCTCTTCTGTGCTCTCTCCACTCTTCCCTGCCGTGTCACCTTCTGTCGCTGGCGCCGATGGTGGCTCGACCTTGTCTGTCACCTCGAACTTCTCCTCGTCGTCAGCGGGGACAAGCGAGGAATCCGAGTCCGTATCGCTACCGCCTGTATCGCCTGCGTCCAGCGCGCCAGATCTTGAGTCCGACGAAACGCTGCTCGTGCCCGAGCCTTCCGAGGCTGCTGCAGCGGGTGCCTCTGAAGTTTTTACCGCATCGTTCTCCTCCGTCGCCGTGAGTATTGTTGAGCTCGTCTCGACTGGGGGATCCGACGCCTCCTTCACCACCGCCTTCCCCTCGGCCTCGCCCACCTTCGACCCCACCACCGGCACAGGCGACTCGGTCATCTCCCCCCTCCCCCTCTCCCCCATCACCCCTGCCCCTCCAAACCTTCCCCTCGAACTCTCCTTAGCATCGCTCCACTCCATCTCGTCGCTCGTATCCTCCCCTAGCGGATGATGACCCTCGTCCCACCCATCGATGTCATTCTCGTTGATCCGAATACAATACGGTTCGTCCTCCAACTCCTTTCGGTGCTCCCTCAACCACTGGTCATCGAACAGCTGTCTCGGTAGCAACTTGCCATATAGCTTGATGGGGATCGGCAGATCTACCGGATCATCGCGTCTCCAGCGGGCCATCTGCTTGCTCTTGCTCACAATGTCTGCCTTGTGATACGCACGAGTCAGATGCTTGTTCCTCCACCTGGGCGTCACGGCTTCCCAACCTTTGGCGATGCGCAGCTTGCGCAGCCGTTGACGCTTCCACTCGCTCTTGGTGAGGCCGTGCAGATCTTCGTCGCTGGCCGCGTCGTCCGAGTAGGCCCCTGGGACCAGGAGCTGCTTGGGTATCGCATGGCGCAAGCGGCCCGCACCGATCTCGCGATTGCGGCATTTCGTCTTGGCCCGCTCGACGCCACGATACTTTTCGTGCTTCTCCTTGTCCTCCTTCTCAGCCTGTAGGCCCGTTCGGAGCGACATACGGAACCCGGATCGCGCAGAATCCATCAGGTCCTTCGCTACGTCTTCCAGGTGATCCCGATCGATGGTGCCGGGTACAATGGCATAGGCTTCCGGCTTCGCCTCGACCTTCTTGGACCCCTCGGTGACAATGGCATCGATGAGCGACTGGTTGGTGCGGTAGAAATCCCGACTGGTGAAGTCGACGTGGAAGATGTGTGTTGTGATCGGCGGTTGTGCTACTGCTCCTGGTGGTAGGGAGGCGAGGATCTGCTTCTCTTCGTCCGTCAGGTGCGGGTTCGGCACCCACTCGGCGACTTTGTAGGTGCTGCGCAGCTTGCGGAACTCATCCGTTCCCAGCCAGCGATACAGATGCTCTCTGAGGTCGCGCAAGAGCTTGCGATTTCGATAGCGCTTGTCTCCTTCCTGTCGCAGACCCACACCGAGGGTGGGGATACGCTTCGACGTATCCGCGCTAGATAGCTTGGAGCTGGAGGCGATGTTTCTGTGACCCTGCCTGGAGTCGGAATCTTTAAGCGGGACCGTGGATACTCGACCGGGACGCGACGACGATGGTTCAGCGTCGTGGGACAGGGCCTTGAAAGGGCCGGCCTCAGCACTGACGTGGGACGACGAACCGATGGTCTTCGAGCGGCCCTGCTTGCGCTTCTTGCGCGCGGGCTCGGAAAAGTGATCGCTGTGATCCGCCTCGGGACTGTCGTCTCGTGCGTCCGGAGAAGCGCGAGTGTGGCCTGCAGGTTGGCTCGATCGTTCCTTCTTGCTGTTACTCTCCACTGGAGCATCGAGCATCTGCTGTGCCACGGAGCCAAGACCCAATGCATCGAGCATGGTCGGCGTGATGCCCAGCGACGTCAGAGCGGCAAGGGCGGCAGCATTGGTAAGCGGAGCGCCGTTGACAGGCAGCGACGAGGAATTGTTGTTGCTCCCTCGGCCGCCATCCATGCCAGACATGCCTGCACGAGCTTGATGCTGCTGATGAGGAGAACCTTGGCTCAAAAGCGCTTCGAGGCCCTGCATAGAGGTAGGCAGCGGCCCGCTCGTATTGCCATTGGCGAGGGACTGGAACAGGGACAGCGCACCTGCGCGGCTGGTCTGGTCTGTCGTTTGCGACAGGTATTGTGCGAGCAAGGCAGGCAAGGCACCCGCGCCCTGCTGGTTGTTGCCTCGCGCTCCGATATCACCAGAGAAGCCGCCGTTGAAGGCGCCAGGTGCACCACCAGGATCGTTCGTGTTGCGCGCGCCGTTCAAGTTGAACATGCCGTTCGGATTGAGTGACTGCTGGAAGCCAAGACCGAGGTCGAAGGGCAACCCTGCCGTATTCGACTGCTGTTGTTGCGGTGGCATGCCAGGGCCGGGCAGTCCGAATCCGCTTAGAGCTCCGAAAGGATCATTCCCTGGCGGTAGACTCTGACCTGGCAGCGCCCCACCGAACAGTCCCGCCATGTTGTTGTAAGCAGGCGAGGTAGACAGAGCGCGAAGCTTGGAGACTCCTTGGTCCAGTTCCGAAGCTAACGCTTTCGAGGAGCGCTCGAGCATGGACAAGACATTGCGAATGTCACCTCTGTCCGCCGGAGTTGCCTGTTTGGCGTTGTGCAAAGATTGCGAGAAGCTCGATATCGAAGACTGTGCATTGGAGAGAATCGATGCATGCTCTTGTAAGAGCGAGGGCTGAGGGCTACCCCCACTACCGAGTAGTTGTGCGAGACTTTGCGGTTGCTGGAGCTGTGTGTTAAGATGGGCGTTGCCTGGTTGTGGGCGAGACGAGGGTCCCGCTGGATTCTGCTGACCAGGTTGGCTCA
The DNA here is from genome assembly GCF_000497045.1 of Kalmanozyma brasiliensis GHG001. NCBI lineage: Eukaryota > Fungi > Basidiomycota > Ustilaginomycetes > Ustilaginales > Kalmanozyma > Kalmanozyma brasiliensis. The sequence continues at coordinate 327,907 of NW_015961949.1, read as the reverse complement.
GGTGCTGCTGCGAAGACTGGCGCTGCTGTTGCGGGCGTTGTCGCGACTGCTGTTGGCGCGACGACGGACCCTCGGGCAGCTGTGTAGGTTGGGATTGTGGAGCATGAATCTGCTGGCCGAGTAGACTTTGAAGACCAGGCTGAAGCTGTGCGTGCAGATGCGGTGGTATAGAAGGAGGGGCACCTGGCTGAGATGAAGCAAGCTGACCGAAGAGCTGTTGCATCTGCTGCTGTTGGTGCGGCTGCAGCAGCTCTGGCGGGAGCAGATTGAGCGCAGATGTGAGGTCCGTTGGCATTGAAGAATGTGGCAAGCCAGTCGTAAACAGTCCCCCTTGATGCGCGCTAGAATCGTGACTCCCGGATGGCTGGCCCAAGTTCATTGGGATGTGCTGCGTCGATTGCTGCATCTTGGGCAGAATGGATGGCAGCAACACGCGTATCGTGCTGCTGCTTTACGAGGTCTAGCTGAGAGATGCAGGAATTGCTCGAGCTGCTTTGATCGGTATGAGGGTCCAGCGTTCGCCGGTGCAGAGGTGGCTTTCTGGTAAGCTGTGTGATAGCTGATAAGAAGTGTTGGTAGTCGTTGCTGGTTCGGGTTGCAGGAGTTGCTTGGACTGCCTGCGAGCGTCGCAACTCGCGCTTCAGCACGGTGGCTAGCTGGTTGGACTACACCACGCGGCCTCGACGACTAGAGCAGCATGAGATGGAGCAGAGGAAAGGAGCAGGTAGCGTCAACGGTCAATTCTCTCTTAGGGTTTCGCGTTTTTCCGTTGCAGGACGGGCAAAAGGCGCTGCTCAAGTCCGCCAATTCGGATTGCGGAGTGAGATACTGTAGTCGAGCTCGAGATTTTAGCCGCGGCTGGCCTGGCACGGGTTGGCTGTGCCTCAAGACCAGGACCCTCGAATACACCAGCTCGTGGTCAGTGGCCCCCAAGGGATCATCATCCTCGTGCTCAATGGTACACGTCGATCAAACCTTGACGAGAGCGGGCTATCGGATGGCTGCGAGACTCATAGGCAGCACGACACCGTCCGAAGTCAATCTGCGATTTAAGGCTTGAGCAAATGTGATGCTTGCAGGCTCGATTTGTGTGCTATTGTTGTATATGCGATGCTGTTCCTGAGTCGAGAAGGTATGGTCATTCTGTCTGGCAAGAATGCAGTCAGAGCAAAGATTACGAAAGGAGCTCCCAGGAACCTTCACTGATCCCTTCCACCCTCTGTCGAAAGTCCCACAGTCGATCCTTGAGTTTGGCCCACATGGCCTGATTGCCACGTGTGATTGTGAGTCGAAAGTTGGCGCCCAAATCAGCTTGACGCTGGGCATCTCTGGCCATCTCCAAGCTTGCTTCGAGTCTTTGATCAGGCACGTCTCGTGTTGATTCCGCGGGACAGACGCCAACCCCGTTCGACTTCCGGCCAGGGCCTTCAAGGCATCTGCGAATGAGCATCTGCTCGATGTTGGGCACAGCTGCGAGAGGCTTGCCCTGTAAATCATCCACAATGACTCTGCGCAGCGCCTCGTCTTGCAGTATGCTAGCCAGCGCATCGCAAAGATTGAGAGTAGTCAGGAATGCGCTTCTCGTCGCCGGGTCGTATGAGTACGAAGCTGAATGCTGGTAGCCGACATTGCCATTCTCTCCGTGAGCTCCCGCTTCTCGTTGCCGTTTGGACGGAGGAAAGGGCGGCGTCATCATGCACAGCGATGCAAACGTTGTCGAGATTCGGAGCCGACGTATGGGCGAGTCGCGCAAGCTCGCGAGCAGGCGCAAGATCTTTGGCGTATGTCCAGGTGTCGAGATATGAACATCGAGCTCCTGTACGCGATGCCAGATGAGCATTCGAGGAAACACCTTGAGATCCTCATGCTCGAGCAGAGGCAAGCTCATCATGATGCTGAGATGAGTGGGTTGACAGCCCTGCTGGCGTCTTGTGATGCGTCTCGTCGGCGTCAAATGCGCCTTGTGCCGGATGGTGACGGCACGAGTGCCTTGCAGTCGAATCTCTGCTTTGAGCCATCCTGGCATGTCGTCGAGCTCCTCTTTGCTGAAGAGGTCGTCTGCGTGGGCAGCTTCGGGCGGAGCCGGGTGAGCTGCGTCGTTTGCATCATCGATCGTCTCGTCTCCGGCGTCGACGTCTGCGTCGCCCATCTCTCCCCACATCTGGACAGGTTGAGATGTGCCGAAGCGGTATCCTTCCCTGACTTGACCAGGATCTCGCAGAAGTGCCATGGACTCTGCGCGCCAGAGGGACAGATGCGTCAGTGTCGGTCCACAGTAGTGGAGCAGTCGAAGTAGCTCGTGGTCCCATCCTGCTGAGAACGACGTCAGAGCTGAAACGTCGTCGAGGGAAGAGAAGAGCGCCTGGGTGTAGCCGGCAAACTGAGATGCTGGCTGGGCTTTGACCGACCGCGAGTACCACTTGCGGAACTCGCGTACGTGTCGAGGCAGGATGATGACCGAATACAGCGCCTCGAACGCCCAATGGCGCATCAATCGGCTGACACCGCTGATGCGAATCAGCGTCCTGTGTGCGATAGGATCGCCAATCACGACGCCTTGCTGGAGGTGGCGCACCACACGCTCCAGCACCTCTGGCGGTAAAGAAGGTTGAGGTAGCAGGCTCGAGTAGTCGGCATCGGTCTTGCCAAGCTGCGCTAGGATCGTACCGGCAGGTGTGTGCAGGCTGAGACAGGAGATCTGCTCCTGAAGGGTCGTGTGGCTTCCGTTGTCACCCCCACCCAGCCCAGCTGCGTTGTCGCCATTCATGTCTGTCGATGACATGGTTGCGATCCTGAGCCCACGACGTGTCTGCTTGCAGCACGCTCCTGAGTTCAGGACCTGGTCGGTCTTCACGTCATGGCAACGAGTACCTCATCGAGTCCTGGGAGAGCTGCTCGACGGGTGTTTGCGCGAGGGTGATGGCAGGACGGTAAACTCAGGTGAGCTGGTTGTGTCCTTCTCCATGAAGTTTTTTGGCATTAAACCTCCACAACAGGCTGAAGGCTTGCAGATCACGTCGCCGGATCTCACGAAAATTCGCCGAGCGTCACGCAGCACGTTCAACTCGTTTGAGAAAGCTTCCTAGCAGCTCTTGACTCGCACAGCATCTCAAGCAAATGGACAGACACGCGATCGCACAGCGACATTTGGTCATGTCAAGGAGCATGCTGTCATTTTGGGGGTGGAGGGAAGTGAGAGTAGATCGTATATGAGGCGATGAGAGCGTGACGACGAAGCACGCTTGACGTGGAAGGAAACTACGCTCGCCGATCGCAGCGTGCGCGATGTGTGTGTGTCCGTGGTGTACGGTATGAAATACAAGATGCGAGATGAGGAGGGAGAGGGGAAACGCTTAGACGACGGTACCGGCGTTGGAGGCAATTCGTGGCCAGATATCGGCGCACTCCTTGGCAACGGGACCAGTGATGGCGGAGCCCTTCATCTCACCCTTGGGGTTGACAATGACACCGGCGTTGTCCTCGAAGTAGAGGAAGACACCGTCACGACGCCTCCAGGGCTTGCGCTGGCGGACGACGACAGCGGGCATGACTGTGTGGGACGAAGAAAAAGGGACGAGGAGTGTCAGTCGACATGTTCGTACACGGAGGCGGATGAGAGATTGTCGCGGCTCTCGCATCGTCATCGTCGCCATCTTCGCATTTGCCTTCGAATGGCTTGCGGAACAGGGTCCAGTCACCGCCAAATGCGGACTCCTGATTCAGGCTGAACCGTCCGTGTCGTCCGAGCCTGTATCTTGTAATCCACAGCTGACCAAAAACCCATTCTCCATCTGCAGCTGAACGGCGATGTCCACTCGCTGTGTCTTCTCCTAGATCATGCCTTGTGTCCCTTATTCTCCCTGTGCTTTCCCGATCTGAGACCCTTCTTGGTCTCCAATGATAATCTGGGCTGATCGTGCTCCAAGTCTCTGCCTTGCGAACCTTCCCTGCTGTAACTCCATGCGTTGCTGCTGACAATGACGACGATACCCAGATGCTACTCTCTCCTTTTGTGTGGTCGAGATTGAAAACTTACCCTTCTTTCGGAGCTCGGGCTTGCCCTTCTTGACGGAAGCGACAACCATGTCACCGGCGGCGGCGGCGGGGAGACGGTTAAGACGAGCACCAATGCCGTGGACGGCGATGACGAACAGGTTCTTGGCACCCGAGTTGTCGGCGCAGTTCATCACGGCACCGACTGGCAAAGCCAGGGTCATTCGGAACTTGGTACCAACAGCGGCCTTGGACATCTTGAATCACTGTGAGTGGTGAGGTGGGAGGTAGCAGCAAGGTCGAGAGATGTTTAGCGAGGCTGTGCGATTGTGCAAGAGGTGCGAATATGGCAGGGTGCAGCTGAGGATCCGAACAGTGTTGCGATGTCGGAATGTCGGAAGGAGAGGATGATGGATGCCAGTTGATGTTGAGAGTGTCGTAAGGGGCAAAAGCGGCGGTGAAGATGATGTCTTTGTGCGGCTCGACTTGGGCCGTCGAATCGACTTTCTTCCTCTGGAAATGAAACTTTGCTGAAAGTCGAGGTGTGCGATCAAACGCACGACTTCCTATTGTTGGTAACTGCGGATGCCTTTGACGAAAGTAGAGAAGCTGGGCGAAGCCATGTATGGTGATGCGTTCTTCTGAACTGGATGTCGAATGCTAATGCGTGCTGTCTCCGGTTGCTAGTAGACTGAGATGCTGATGCAGATGGTGCTCGATGCTGGCTGTTGCGTCCTGTCTCAATGTCGCAATAGATCCGAATCCTGCAGCGTTGCCCTGCCGTATGTGTCGGTATGACTTACCTTGATGGGGTTGGTGGGTGGTGATGGTGAGGAACAGCTGTGACCGAAATCTCGAATTGCTAGCACCCGTCGAGGGCGGCCAAACTAGCTGCTCTGCGCTGAGCCTCGAAGAACGACAGACTTGCGAAACCTGACTCCCTGACGCGAATCTTGGTGAGGGTCTGCCTCAGATTCAGACAGTACGCACTTTCAACTCGCTGCCACCAGCACCACTGCAGTTGCCCGCAGCAGGAGGGTCTGCGTAGCGGGAGCGTCGACCTCGAGGCTAGCGCACAACTTTGCCCAAATTGATGGCGAGACTTCGGCCGAACTTTGCCAGAGCAATCACGTGTCAACTTTCGCAGAAAATCACGTATACATCAAGTGTCGGTCAAACATTAGTCAAGAATATCATTCACGCAATTATCTGAGATGCAGCCGGTGTAACATTCTCGCGTTTCATGGAGCTCAGGGTCGCGACGTCTCACTCATGGCGGCGAGGTGAAGTGGAGCACACTGCTCTGGTGCGTCCCAGCTACGATCTGCAAGCTGTCCTGCGCTTTCAACCCCGCGCGGTGCACCTCTCTGGTCCCTGCATGACAGCTGCTGCAGCGCGATCTTGAACATGTCAATCGTTATCGTGTCCAGCACCTCCAACACCGTCCCTCCCTGCCTCTATCGACAGACAGCCCACACGGCATCACCAAACCAGCGCAGCAACGATGCTCGACAGACTGCCCCTCGAACTCCAAGCGTACATCCTCGTCTTCCTCCCCGCTCAATCCCTCGTTCGAACGCTAACCCTCACGAACCACCACTTTCACGACCTGGTGGAAGCGCACATCCAACGCTACTGTCTACGCTACCTCGGTCTTGGCTGTCACTCTGCCGATCCGGACTCTGCAGCTGTACTGGAATTTGAGGCGCAGCGACCGATCGATACGGTGACCGCAAAGCACGTGTTGCACTTTTCGCACTTTGCAGCGGTCCACCCATCTTCTTACAATGCAAACCTGCCGCCGTTGTCGAGCGCGGCGGTGTTCAGTTTTGCCACGGGATCGAGCAGTCGAGTTGCGGTCAACTCGGAGCGATTGAGGGGGAGGGGGAGGAGCGAAGTCTCGGTGGGGGTGGAGACGGAAGGGAGGCTAGGGGTGACGCCGTTTCAGCCGTATCTGCCGGGGGTGCACGAGGACGATCGGGCGAGAGCGGCGAACCAGATGATCGTGTCGAGCTCGTTGGATCTGGACGAGCGGGTGTCGAGGACATCATCGGCGGCGCAAAGTCGATCGAGCAGCACAGCGAGCACTTCGAGAGCAAGAGCAATTGCACAGGAGATCGCGCAAGCACCCTTCCCCTTTTTGCGACAGAGCATCGAGGCTGCCAATCGACACGCGATGCATCGTCCCTCGAGCAGCACCGCTGGATCCACGCCGAGCGCAACGCAGGGGCTGAATGAGCCACTGGACGCATACGACTGGGCTGGACCTCCTGGCACCCGAGCCACCTCTACCGGGCTCTCCTCACGCAAGGCGCAGCGCGATAAACCCGCATGCTACGCCTTCCAGCTCGACCCACTCGACTCGTTCGAATCGCTCATTCTCACCCTCACTGCGCGTCGCTCGGTGCCAGACGCGGCCGCGGCGATTCACGCGATTCTCCGTGGCGAGCCATCGTCCTCGCATCGCCTTCGGTACTCCAAAACCCTAGCGGAAGGTCTCGATCGGGTCTTCCGGGACTGGTTCCGACCCTCCCCCTCCCCCTCCCTCCCGGCCGAACGCACGCTCGAATTCGATACGACCTCGTGTACACTCGCGATCCAACCCCACGCCTCGCCCCTCGCAGCCAGCGCCCACCCTGCGCACTCCTCCTCCTCGCACGATTACTTGTCCAGACCACCGCTCAGCACGCAATATGCCAATCTAGCAAGCAACGAGCGCGTCGAGCTGACATTTCACTGCGAGACGGTGCGCATCAATGCCGCCCGTCTGCTCGCTACCCTGGAGCGGCTCGAACACGATGTGCTGGCCAACCAGGCGAGGAGCAGGTTGGCACTCAAGGGTTTGCCTCGGATCGTCGCGGGGAGTGGCGCGCGCGTACCCTCGACCGCGTGGACGGCAAATGCCAGTACAGGGTACTTTATGATCTCCCCCCTGCCCACCGCTGTTCAGGAGGGCTGACGCTCTCAACCAGCATCAATCGCATGGGGTCCTAATTCAAAGCTCGACATTGAATGCTGTGTATTGCGATGTGTGTCACTTGGCCTCTACTGTCCACCCTCGACCTCGATCTTGGCCAAACTGGCCGTGAGCTCCTCCATCTCCTTTTTCAGCGCCAAATAGCTCGCCAGCTGCGCCTCGACCTGCTTCTCCAACCCCGCCCGATCCTCGGCCTCGCTCGCCGTCTTGACTCCCTCCTTCAACTGCTTGAGCGTCTCCGCCTCGTTCGCCACCTTGGCTTCCAACTCGATCAGCTCCGGCGTCTTGTTCTTCACCTGCGGCTTGGCGGCTTCCGCCTGCTTCTTGGCCGCTTTCGCCGCCTTCATCGCCTGCTTCTTGCTCAACTGCGGTTTTTCCTCCTCCTTCTTTTCGCCCGATCCGCCGAACTGGACGCGCCATACGTCCTCCTGTTTCGGGTCGATCTGCTTGAACAGGTGTGCGGCCTTGCCGATCTTATGTCCGGGAAGCAGGTCGATGTAGAACTTGGCATCGTCCGGGATGGCGCGCGGGGGCGCATCGAGCTGCTTGAGAATCGCATCCGACGTCTCGGGCATGAACGGGTGGATCAGCGCCGACAGCAACCAGATCAGGTTGAGCGCGACAATCATCACCTCGTCGCAACGCGCGCGGGACTCGGTGAACAGCGTGTTGTCAAAGTGCGATTCCACCAGGAAGACGTTTCCGCGTGCAGAGAGGGCCATCATGTACTGGAGACCCGATCGGATCTTGACGGCTTCCATGGACGAGATGTACTGCGCGAGGATGACATTGACATCCCGGGCGAAGCGCGAGATGACGCTCGACGACGCATCGTCCGCCCCGTCGGCGGCTGCCGTCACCGCGCCCTCCTTGTACGATCGCAGTTCCGAGTCCGCGGGGATGGCGGGGATGACGTAGTCGTACTTCTTCATGAAAGTCAGTACACGGTTGCAGAAGTTGCCGAGATTGGCCAGCAGCTCCGAGTTGTTGCGAGCGATAAAGTCACGCCACGCGAACTGGCTGTCTGCGGTCTCGGGTCGGTTGGCCAGCAAGTAGTATCGCCACACTGAAGCCGAGAGACCCAGGTCGCGGGCCTTGTCACCGAACACACCGATGTTTCTCGACTTGGAGAACTTGCCGCCCTCGTACTGCAGGTACTCGGTGGTGTTGATGTGATGCAGCAGCGTGTACGGATCCTTGCTGCCGATCAAGCAAGATGGGAAGATGACCGTGTGGAATCGAACATTGTCCTTGCCCATGAATTGATAGAGCTTGACGTTGTCCGGGTTCTTCCACCATTTCTCCCAATCGTCCGTGTAGTTGGCCGTGATGCTGGGGTACCCAATGGGAGCATCGAACCAGACGTAGAGCACCTTGTCTTCCATGCCCTTGATGGGCACGGGCACACCCCACTTGAGGTCGCGCGTCAGACTGAAGGGCTTGAGACCCTCCTTGAACCAGCTGTCGGTGATGAGCTTGCCGTTGGAGCTCCAGCCTCCCTTCTGCGCTGCTTCCCTAGCCCACTTTTCGGTCAATGGCTGAAGTTGGTCGATTCGGATGAACATGTGCGAAGAGTCTCGCTGGACGGGAGGTGACGAGCAGAGCTTGCATCGGGGCTTGACGAGCTCGACGGCATCGTAGAGCTGACCGCACTTGTCGCACTGGTCTCCCCGTGCATCGTCGTAGCCGCAGCGTGGGCACTCTCCTTCCACATAACGGTCTGCCAGGAAGCGAACGCATTTCTCGCAGAACAGCTGTGTCATGACGCGCTCCTCGAGGTAGCCGTTCTCGTGCAGCTTGAGGAAGATGTCCTGTGCGATCTCGGTCTGCTTGGGTGTGGTGGTGCGGCCAAAGTGGTCGAAGCCGATCTGGAACCATTCGTAGACCTGAGCGTGCAGCGCGTGGTACTTGTCACAGAGCTGCTGCGGTGTCACTCCATCCTCCAGCGCCTTGGTCTCGGTGGCCGTACCATACTCGTCGGTGCCGCAGATGTAGAGAGTGTTGCGATTCCTTGATCTAGAGTAGCGGGCGTAGACGTCGGCGCTCAATGTGGAGCCAATGATGTTGCCGAGATGAGGCACGTTGTTGACGTAGGGAAGGGCTGATGTGACGAGGACGTTGGGTTCGCCATCTTTTGGCAAGATCTTTTCGTTCTTACGAGCGGTCTCTGTGGTGACCTTCATGAGGACCGAGGCCGCGTCGTTGTGAGCCCGTGTCTGGGACACGGGCAATGCTACTGGGAAGGGGGAAGCCATGATGTCGTGTGCGGGTTGGCTCCGAGAGTCGAGGGCGGAAGCAGATACTGTCGGTATATAGCTCTATCCAGATGTAGCTCGAGCCTCGTGTCGAGGTTGCACGTATCGATGCTGATATGGATGTGTTGGTCGAGGATGAAGATGAGTGTGGCTCAGTCTTGAGCTCGCCAAAATTAAGGCTTTTTGACGAAAGCTTCCAAAAAGCAGAGCGCAGGCAAAATAATGGCGCAGCAAAGGCGGCAGCTGACTCGATGTCGGATCTGGCCCATGCTGAGCCCTTTGTCAAGCATCAACCCATCACAGAATCTCATCAGACACCTTCGAGGCGGGCCAGAACATGCGCTTCTCAAGGAGTCTAGTCGTCGCAACGTACTCTGTAGGAGTGGTCTGTCATTGAATGTGGACAGCGATCATCCTATGCTGTCAAGTCGAATATGCTAATGGTGAATGGTGGAGGAACAGATCTGAAGATGCGGATCCTCGGGCTTGAGACCTTTTGAGTGTCCATACATTGGTTGCAAACAGCGGTCGGCGAGCTCGTGGAACGACCATGTTGCGGCCGAAAGTTGGTTCGCCGTGTGCGAGTAGCAAATGGCAGCGTGAAGCTGTTGGATGGTGTGTTGCTGAGTCTAGCCTATCATGGCATCTTGTTGGCCTGGTCTGCTTTGCCTTCCGCTGCAGACGCATCTGCTGCCCCTGCTTCGGCCTCCTTGCCTGCATTGAGAAGTCCCCATTCTGCCTCGATCCTTTCGCGAGCTCGTACCACCTTGCTCTGAATATAGAACGAGCCGGCTCCGCCACCCGTCTGGCCCTTTGGTGCTGGCGGCGCGTTGGTCGCGAAGAGGTGGTCGTAGTTCTTGACCATGGCCTCTCGGACCTGGTCGAGTATTGACTTGCCCTCGCCTTCTGTTGCTGCCGCTGCTGGTGCTGATTTCGAGAGGCCTGCCGCCGAGACATCTTGTTTGAGGTTAAGGATGAGCTTAGCCTCATCGAGCGTCATGCGGTGCGTTCTTGTCAGCTGATCCGAGGGTGATGCTGCCGAGCCGGATCCTACACCTGCGGCGCCTGCTGCTGAGGCCTCGACTCGACCGGCACGAGCATTCCTTCCTGCTTGTCGACCGGCTTCTAGGAATGCCTTGCCGACGATCTGTGTTCCGACGAAGAGGATCTGTGCCAGGGCTTTGGGGAGAGACTGTAGCGATTGAGAAGGTTCGAAGAGCGGATGCGACGTCAGATCGTCCGAGCAGCACAGCTTCTTGGTGTAAAGAAGGTTCTACATACCATCTTGAGCTAGATTGGGAGCCGCGTGTGAGAAGGAGAAGTCTTGATTGGGGGTCGACAGCTGCCGAAGTGGAGGTCGGAAGACGTTGCTGAAGTGCGGACGACGAAGCGGCGACACTAACGAGGGCGGACGAAGATGATTGGTAAAGCGTCGATGAAAGCAGTCAGAGTGTTGATGCGAAGATGAGTAGGAGTCGATGGTGTCGAGGAAGAGCGATGATGCTGATCAAGGGATGGTGGCAGCGTGATGGTCAAAGGGTCTCAACGCTGTCTCGTTCAAATTTAGGTCGCTTATAGAATTTCTCGGAAGCTCAAAAAAAAGCTCCACCCGACATCCAATCTCCTTCTCGATACTCGAGGCTCACGCATGTGTTCCTCTGACAAGGCTCTGATAAGGCTTCGCCTTCAGCGAATGCTCTACGTTGGAGAGGGGGAGGGACATTCTCAGCTCACGCGACAGTCGACAGTAGAGTGAATGCAGAAATGCAATGATGTGTGTGATGCTAAAGTACAAAAGGAAACCCAGAGTCAGAGATGCGATCATGCCTTGGTTGCCGAGGGAAGCTGTGTGAGTCCAATCTCGACAATGGCAGGGAGCTTGTCTGCGATGGCCTTGGTCCCCGCTGGGAAAGGCAGCTTGTCAACACCGGGAGCCAGGTAGATCGAGTCGGCCTCCTTGCCGGACAGCGCCTCACCGGTCGGCAATCGACCTCTCCTGTACATCTTCTGCCCCTTCCAGCTTGGGCGGCGAGCATCTTGCAGGGTTACATTGCCGCCTTTTGGCCCTGGCACGTTACCCTTGACGTAGACAAGGTCGTTCTCTGCGTCGACTCGGACAACGAGCAGATTGTGGATGGTACCGTGCTTGTTACCACCCATTCGGCCTGCCATCTTTGTACCGGGCCAGACACGACCGGGGTCCTGGTTGGCACCGGTGGAGCCGTGACTACGATGCGAGATGGAGACACCGTGCGATGCTCGCAGACCGTGGAAGCCGTGACGCTTCATGACACCCTGGAAACCGTGTCCTCGTGTGATGGCACGGACGTCGATCGATTGACCGGGAACAAAGTGGACTGCGGACAGCTTTGTGCCGAGTGGGACGAGAGCGTCAGATGTGACGGGGAACTCGCGAATGATTTTCTTGCCCTTTACGATGTTGGCCTTCTTGAGGTGACCCTGAATCTGCTTGGTGACCAGGTTCTTGTCCCAGGTGTTGACTGCGGCGACCTGGAGGGCTTTGTAGGAGGACTCGGTAGCATCAGCGTTGAAGCCGATGTGAGCCGAGACTTGATTCGAGTGGACCTGCAAGACAGTGGCAGGTATCCTCTCACCATTGGGAAGGAAGAAGGAAGTCATGCCGCGCTTGACAGCGATGAGGCCGACACGCTGCGAGGTAGGCTTCCACGATGACTGATCCTGCACAGTCTCTGCCTCCTTGATCTGTACTGCAGCAGGCTCGACAGGAGCCGCTTGTGAGATACGAGCTGATGTATGCAGAAGAGATCGAGAGCTCGATGGGTGCGAGCTGGGAAGGGGAGCGAGTTGAAGGTTGGCAGTTGCAGCGGTGGGAGCGACTCTTGGAGATTGCAAGGTCAAGCCGGCCAGTCGTCGTTGCAGCAGACGGCTGGCAGCTTTTGAAGTTGAGAGGCTAGCCCGCATATCTACGATGAGCACCGCTATGCGGTGGTGTATGCCGAGTTGGATGGTACAGGTAGCTAGGATAGAGTATGCGATGAGGCAAAGCTCAACTCTGTCTGGCCAACAGCAGCCGAGCTTTTCTTCGCAAGCTTCTGATGCTCAGGCTCCAAAATGACATGAGCCTTAGTCATTCCATTGTAATTTGCAAAAATCTGTGCATGGTCTGACGATCTCACAACCTGGTGATTTTAGCCGGATGCCTGCCAACGTCCTGCGCTGCAGCTGCAGTCACCTTTCTCGAGGATCGTGCTGGTCGAATCTGCGCTCACTGCAACGCTTCCTCCAGTGACGCTTGTATCCTCGCACTCGACCTAGGCTTGCTAGTTTGAGCCCTATGAAGCGTGACTGAATAGAGGATGCATCTCGTGACCTTGCAGATTGGATGACGCCGAGCACCGGTGAGCACCCTGATGACCCTGGCTTGTTACACTTGCGGAGATGGGCGACTGAGACATGAGGCGAGGCTGAGGGGGGAAAGAGAAAGCTCTATTGAGAGGGGCAACACGGGGAGGGTCCTGACCAAGCTGGCTGACTGACTGTGACGCGAATGACGACACACGCACGTTGACAGCCAGAAAAGGGCCGCCGAAGTGTCTGATTTTCCCCCCAACCCAACAAAGCGGTGTTATTGTTCTGCCGGTGAGCCTCACCTCGTTGTACAGTATGCCCTTGGCGGAACTCATCGCACACCGACACAAAATCAGCTCAGACTGTCAGCGTCATGCTGCTGCATTATGCTGATGCTTGCTCCTGAAAGAATGCGTCGATGTAGCGACGATTGACGACCTTGAAGCGAGGCTGCACTGGCACCCCACGTTTTCAAAGAGGGGGGCAGCGGTGAATTTCAGACGGCATAAACGTGGAAGCGACGCGCGACTGTCGATCTCTCTTGTTTCTCCGACAAGGAGCGACCCATTCACCGTCGGCTCCTTGTCAGGGGTGCAGTTTGGTGCCAACAACAGCCCCTTCTCCTGAGAGCCATCTCTGGTCGTCTGATGAGCCATCTTGGACACTTGCAGAGGGACTCCTATCTCTGCTCACCCTGGCTTGTGATGCTTGTGCGAGGGGAAAGGGGCGAGTTTCACGGTCAAATGAGCATGTACCACTGCAACAGAGCTCTAAAATGAAAATCACTCACTCAGCCCTCACAGCCGAGCCTCGAAAACAAACTCAAACACGCCGCTCAGCACCCGCACTCCGCTCGCTGCTCCACTTTGAGACGTGGACAGGCTGCTCCTCCTTGAATCGACGTTTCCTCAGCGCCTTCATCCTCACTCACTACCTGTCACTATCAACAAACGCAGTCAAGTTCTCCTACATCGTCCGCGACTCACGATAGGAGCATCAGCAAGACGCCCGGCACATTCCGCACCGCATTCCCTTCAAGTCGCAGACGCTCACTCTCGTTTCACTCGAATGTTCTAGCGGGCTCATAGCGCATAGCAACCTCGGCAGCCTCAGTTCGAAACGCTTTTATAAGGGGACTCGTGCGGACCGCGCCACAATGCTGCATCCGAATGGCACCGTCATGGACGCTACCATGCGATCCTTGTTGCGAGAGCGTCTTCAGACTTCCATTGACGGCGTCGCCCGCGGTGCCGAATGCTCTCGCAGCGTCGCTAGCCCCAACTCGCTCCTACGCTCAAGAGCTGGTGTCTTCGCTCTGATCTGCTGGCTGGCAGCTTACTCGTGCTCCTCGCCTGCGCCTGCCAAGCGGCCTACAAGCACAAGACTTCGTTCATCCTCACCGGTCCGGCCAAATGCCTCTGAGCGCATTCTCGCCACTGCCATCGCTCCCGCCGCATCAACCACTCGCGGTCTCACAAATGTGCCTCGCAGAGCAGCAGTGCTTCGAAGCGTGCACACCTCGGCTCGTCCAAGAACAAGTCACAATTTGCCCATCGCCGCGCTCTCGCAGACCGCAACCTCAAACTTGGCCACCAAAGAGCCCCTCTCCGCAGCAGGACGAGCTGGCCTTAGCTCCCTCACACATCCCTCACCACGGCCCGACTCATGGCTCGACCGAGTAGCCAACTCTCTCGCCTCCCTACTCAGAGCCTCGGAGCATCACGCCGAACACAACACCTCGCGCTCCGATGCACCACCTCGCTCCCGACAACGCAGTCGTGGAATCGGCAAGATCCACAACGTGATGCAAGACCCCTCCGTCTACGATCCCATCGTATTGCCACGGCACCCCATCGTCCTCTGCCACGGCCTCTACGGCTTCGATGTCCGCGGTCCATTCCTAGGCCTCGAGATCCACTACTGGGCTCAGACCCTCGACATCCTGCGCAAAAAGATGGGCGTAGACGTGCTCGTCCACGGCGTCCCACCCACGGGTTCCATCAAAGAGCGCGCCGAGTCGCTCCATCAGTTCCTCACCAGCGAAGAAGCCGGCGTGCGGGGCAAGAAGCTCAACTTTGTCGCGCACAGCATGGGCGGTCTGGACGTGCGACACCTTCTCAGCCACATCCAACCCAAGCCGGAAGACTACGTTCCCGTCAGCCTCACCACCATCAGCACACCTCACCGCGGCAGCCCCTTCATGGATTGGTGCAACGCCAACATCGGCATTGGCAACGACTACATCGAGCAGGCCATTCAAGAAGCGCGCAAGGAACGCGCCCACCTCGCCGATCGTGAACCACCGAACCCTTCGCGCACTCCCAAAGTGCCCTATTCGCTCAAGTCCCCCCTCTTCACGCGCCCCAAGCCGCTCTCCGGCTCGAGCGCGGCCAAACGCACTGGCGGCAAAGCGGAAGAATCGTCCACCGACAAACTCTTCAACGCCGCCTCCGATGTCGTCTCCTCGCTCACCTCTCACACCTCCTCCACCTCCACCTCGGACGCCGCCGCCAGTGACGCCGCAGACAAAGTGAAAGCCGCCGTCAAAGCCACCTCCAACCCCTCCCTCCCTTTTGGCCTTTCATCCTTCCTCGGATCGCTCACCACGCTCACCGGCTCGTTCAGCTCGTACATGCTCTCGCTGCTCGACACGCCCGCCTACGCGATGCTCTCCACGCGCTACATGAACGAGGTGTTCAACCCTTCCACGCCCAATGTCCGTGGGGTCAAGTACTACAGCGTTGCATCGCGCACGCCGAGCCTTGCGATCTGGCATCCGTTGTGGTTGCCCAAGTTGATCTTGGATGCGGCGGCGGAGAGTCGCACGGTGGGGGGTGAGATCGATGGCAGTGCCGACGCGCTCGGTGGGGCTGATCAGGGCAATGATGGGTTGGTGAGTGTCGAGAGTGCGAAATGGGGCGAGTTCTTGGGGGTGATGGAGGGATGTGATCATTGGGACATGCGAGGTGGGGGGGCTCCGAGGTGGAGGCAGAACATCAACCCTTCCACGGGGAGGCCGTATCCGACCAAGGCGGTTCCCAACGAGGCGACGGGCAAAGATGCCGGGTCGAATTGGATGGACATCAACCGGCTGCTCTTTTCCAAGTCCCAGACGGATTCACAGCCAACCGGCGCATTCCGGTCGTTTCAGCAGCTGGCCGAGTCGGAGGGGTGGAACGGCGTGTCGCTCCGCGATGAGGAGAGTGCGGACGACTTCGACCTCCGCCCCGCCGATGAGGGGGACGAGGACAATGGTGCAATATCCTCCTTCCACCCGCAGCACCAGGACGATACGCTGGTGCACGAAATCGCCAGTTGGATCTCGGACCGTCTTCCCTTGGGCAATGCCGAACGCCGCGCCATGGCCGAGAAGCGCGACAAGCTCATCGAGGCGACGGGTCTGACGCTGTACAGCCCCTCCAAGACAGATGTCACTCCTGACAAGGGAGGTGAATCGACGGGCAAGACCAATGGGCTCACCGAATTTGCTGGTTCGAACAACTCTTCGTTCACGACACAGCACGCGGCGCCCTTCTCAACCACCCAAGCCGCCCCAGCCACCGCATCTCTGGCCAAAGCAGGCATCGAGGAGATGAACGACGATAAACGCACGACCAAGAGCAACAAGGAGTTTACCGAGCTCGAGAGGTTCTGGATCGCCCTCTGTCGACATTTGCACAACGAGGGGCTGTAGCTTTGCTCTTTATACCAAATACGTGCTGTCGTTTTACAAGCACAGATCAATCCCGAGTGGTCGCGAGGGATGTGTGTGAGACGGTTTCACGGGTACTGTGGGCGAACTCGAGACCTGCGCTCAAAGCGGGTGCTGCTGACTCTTTGTTGGCTTGCTGACGCTTTGAGAAGCGTCAAGGGTCGGATTCTCCAACAGCTCCCGAGGCTGGGGGATGAGCGACCTACAGCTGATCACGACCTGCCACGCGAGCCGAGCACAGCAAGACACCTGCGAGGAAGCTAACTGACCACCTATCCTCCGTCGCTCTCCAGCGACAACCTGACCGATGGCAACCAGCCTCGAGAGATTCGCTCACAAGCCAACTCCGTCGTGAATGCTGACTTGCCTTGCCCTCGTGCTCGTCCTCGGAAATCCACTTCGGCTGCTGCTGCGGATGAACCGACTCCGAGGCCGATTTTGTCCGTCTCATCACTGGCTGATCCTTCATCATCCGTTCAGACATCACACTCACGGACATCGATTGAGTCGGAAAGGGAAGAAAGTTACGAACTAACTACATACGAAGTGGACAACCTAGACCGTACCCAGCTTTACGTGTTGAGACCGAGGACCAGGAAAGAGCCTCTAGACAAATGGCGCTTTCCTCCGGTGACCTCGGTCAAAAATGGGGCAAAGCTGAGTCCGATCGAAACCGTATCATCTGACGACGAATCACAGAAGCGAAACGGCCGCACTTAGAGGAGGAGGGTGGTCTCGGCGACAATACCAGTGACCAGGTAAGGGTCGCAGTTGGAAGCGGGACGTCGGTCCTCGAGGTAGCCGTAGCCTTGCGCTGCGACGTGACGGGGGATACGGATCGAAGCACCACGGTTGGCAACACCCGACGAGAAGTCGCCAATGTGACCGGTCTCGTGCTTACCGGTGAGGCGCTTGTCGTTGTCGGTACCGTAGACGGCAATGTGCTCGTGGTGGCGCTTGGCGAGCTTCTCGATGGCAGCCTCGATGGCCTTCATGCCGCCCTCCTTGCGCATCGACTCGGTCGAGTAGTTGGTGTGGCAGCCAGCTCCGTTCCAGTCACCGGGCACAGCCTTGGGGTGGAACGAGACCTTGACACCCCACTCCTCGGCCACTCGGATGAGGAGGTAACGGGCGAGGGTGAGGTGGTCACCCATCTCGATACCCAGGCAGGGGCCGACCTGGAACTCCCACTGCGAGGGCATGACCTCGGCGTTGATGCCCGAGATGTTGACACCCGAGTAGAGGCAGGCACGGTAGTGGGCCTCGACCAGGTCACGGGCAAAGACACGACCGGCACCGGCACCGCAGTAGTAGGGGCCCTGGGGACCGGGGAAACCTCCCTTGGGCCAGCCGTACGGGCGGTCGTCCATGTCAAAGAGCGAGTACTCCTGCTCGAGACCGAACCAGGGCTTCTCGGCGGCGACCTGGGTCATGATCTTGTTGCACTGGTATCGGTAGTTGGACTTGTTGGGGGTGCCATCGTTGTTGAAGCACTCGGCGAGCACAATGACGTTGTCACCACGACGGAAAGGGTCGGGGTAGTAGGCGACGGGGCGGAGGTAGACATCCGAGTTGCCGCCGGGGGCCTGGTTGGTGGAGGAACCATCGAAGTTCCACTCCTTGAGGTCCTTGAGCGAGGTGACGGGGCCATCGAGAGTGGTGGTCTTGCCACGGATCTCTCCATCGCCGTCGAGCCAGATGTACTCGGCCTGGACCTTGCCGCGCTGGTCCAGCTCGAAGTAAGGGTTGACGAGACCTGTTTTGCGGGAAGAAGGCGAGCAAAACGGAAGCAAACATGAATGATTTGTGGTCAGAAAAAGCTCTACTATGGCAAATAGAAGCAAGTCGAGGCTGTCGACGGCAGGACAGTATGTCGACACGGCTGCTCGAGCGTCTCCGCTGACCTGCTGCCGTCTTGCAAGGGGACATCGCAGCAAGCTGGAGTAGCTCGCCTCCCGCCGAGCTGCTCGTCATCGTTCAGGAGAGCGAAATCCTTTTCGACGATGACAAGCGACGTAGGCCCAAAGCAGTGTAGGCAAGAGCGGTCTATGCTTCAGAGAGCTCCCGGCCATCGCGACGGAGAGCCGCCGGCAGATGCTAAGCAGCTGCAAGCTGGTCATCGTCGTTCATGACCTCCAGCTGGCCTAATTGCAACGAGCGTCGACAAGGGTGTACAGCGTACTTACCTGGGTTCTTAGTGAAGGGAATAGCCATTTTGAATGATGTAAGACAGAAGTCTACTGGGATGTGGTGATCGGAAGGAAAGGGAAGGGTGATGGTAACAGAAGGAGAAGATAGTGCGATGAGGGGCCGGGGGGAGAAGTTAGACCAGGGCGAGCGGGTTGAGCGATGATTGTCGGCTTGACTGATAACGCACGTCCTCTCTTGGCCAGACAGAGAGAGTTGACGCTGACTGCCGCCCTGGCAGCAGCCGAGGGAGCGAGCGAGAAATTGATTGGCCGGACCGTTGAAGCGGTGAGCGGGCGGGCCATCGGTGTGCAATTTGGCGGCTTTCACTCACAACTCTGTCAACGAACTGCGTCAGGTTTGTCAATTCGTCCCACGATTGAAATTGGTTGGCATCTTGGCCGTCAACCCTGAGCATCATCGTCGTTAAGCAGCTTTAAATTCGCCCAACCCTTGACCTCTTCAAAGGCAATCACGGCTTCTCACGGCGAGATTTCCCTCGTTGTCTTGCGTCGGATTTGAGTTCGCTCGCTCGCTCGTGTGACTGTGGGGGGGCCGATTCGGAACCCTTGCTCTTGGGCTTGCCCCTGGCCAGCACCCTTGTTTAGTGCTCTCTCATCTCGTTCTAGATTGCTTAGCCCGACGCCCATGTCACCTCTGGCTGGTTGAATGGGTGTGTGGGCGTAGTGCGTTCCCAAGGGCGGGGAAGCTCGTTCGGTTGTGGGTCGGCCTGTCAGTTTCTCAGGTCCACCCGCTAAAGGCCGTATGGTAGCAACTATGACGCAGCAAGAGAGCGATGCCCCTCGCAAATCACAGGCAACCCAAGCAATACCAACCGCAAGGCCAAGATCGAGCCTCGTGACATCGGGATATTATGAGCCAGGAGCTTGAGAAAGGGTAGACTCGATCGAGGACAATGCGGACGACCTTCGAGAGCTTGTCTTGTGGGCCCGTCTTGAAAAGGGTCAAGCGGGTCCTGGCAGACAGGGTTCTCAAGCTCGTTGCGGTTGACAGCGTGGGGATAGTACAGCCGCACGAATCACATCGCAGCTATTGTACTGCCGTCCATTTCCGCAGAGAGTGTGACAGTTTCACAGCTTGGTTTCGAGAGGCTTGAGAAGAAGTGATCTCGTCGGTAACCTTCTGCGCCGAGAGCACCGTTTCAAGCCTCAATTTGGTTGCGAATTCGCCTCTTGCGCTTCTTGCAGCTTTCACTCTGCATTCAGGTTCACCGGTTGGGTCGGACTGCGAGACCGAAGTGAGCCACCTTGCTATGAGCCCAGCAACCTGCATCAAGTCCTTCTCAAAGACCCTTTCTGTAGTCTGTACTCGAACATTGCTCCATCTTTTACGCCTGTCTATCTAGCTCAAATCAGCCTATCGTTCCCCACTTGACAACAGCGCAAACTGCTATCAACGCCCTATCTGTTCGAAATGAAAAGCGACGTCGACTGTGCAAGGAAGGAAGATCTGCCGTGCGTCTTTCGCATGAGGAGCGGTGAAAAGCGCGCCAGCTGATTGGTCGGTCGGCTGCATCTTATCAATTTGCAGCACCGCACGCAGCAGATTGCCTGCCTTCCCTTCATTTCGTCTCGAGTCACCTTCAGAGGATTGCTTAGACTGACGCAATCCGCCAAAGGTTCCGTCGTTTTGCGAGGGACCGGTTTCAAGAAGAACAGCAAGAAGCGTGGACGAGCGAGGAGGGAGTGATTAGATCTCTCGGTCGAGTTTCCTATCCGTTCCGAACCCCCCTACTCGTCGATCTCACAACGCACGGAAATCACTTTTTAGTCGTGTCACCTTGACTCGGCTCTGACATCCCGAAAAATATCCCTCCGATCTGGTACGGCCGGCAGCCAAAACGTGCAGCGTCGTCGGAACCGGTCGGTTTCGCGGATTTTCGCAGGCGAGCACCAACATCATGTCAACCCTGACCAACGATCTTCTCATCGTCTCCTTCTCCACACTCTCGTCACCTAGCGAACGAATCATACTTCAAGATGCGTCCGACTCCCATTTCGTACCGCGCCAAGCCGTCGTTCCAGCCGCACGTTGGCCGATTGTAAGTATTGCACGCGAGGCGCAAGAGGGTTGCCAGCGGGCTATTCAAGGTTGCAAGGAGCTGTTTCTGGCAGGAAGCATTGTGCGATGGAAAGTAATTGGCAGCAACGGACCGTGCCGAGGGAACAACGGAGGACTGCGATGGACAAAGCTGCTCGCCGCGACTATTGCGGTCCATGGTCAGACTATTGCCGGAGGGGGCAGCGTTCGCGATGTGGTCTGCAATCGCCTTCCGAAGTGGTCCTCGTCGCAACCCAGCCAGATTCAACACCTCTTGCACCACCGCCCACGCTTCACCGGCACATCGACTGACCCTCTGCCTATTCTGCCCTCGTCCAACCCGAACAGCACGCCAACCGCAGCCTTCAAGTGGGCACCGACGCTCGCCATGTGGGGCGGTGCCGGTGCGGGCGCTGTGATGCTCTTCATGTCGTCCGTCCCCATCTTTAAGAAGGACGTTCTCATCAAGCTCCCTGTCGTAAGTTCTCCCACTCGACCCACCTTGGTTCTCATTCTCGTGCTGACTGATTGATGGTTTTCTTGGTGGTGATAGATCGCGGGCTACTTCGAGGACAAGACGCACCCTGCGGACAACGCTTTCTGATCCCCTTACTCATCACACGTTTCGGAGGCAATCACATACGCAAGTTTCATCGCAGTCTGACATCGGACACATGTGACACGAGGCATCGGCAAACGCTTTCGGCTGAGCACAGGTTGGGGCTGCACAAGGTGATTACAGAGATAATGATGGGAGGTAACAGTTGATTGTGTCCGGGCTGTCTACATCCAGGAAAACTCGGGAACGTCCAAAAAGCTCTGCAACCAGGTCCAGTCGACTGGCGTGCTAGTTCCCGTCCCAGCAGTCGGAGTGACCGTTCCAGGCATGGCCAGTCCGAACCCATCGAATCCGCCCTGTTGCTGTGGTTGATACAGCGGGAATCTCTGCGCTTGGTGTGGGGACGCAGCACCTCCGCCGGCGGTGGTGGGGGCGAAGTGGCCAAACATGCCCGTGCTGAAGCTTCCCGGTGAGAAGGGCGCGCCCGATGCCCCCGACGGTGGGGTGGTGCCAGGTTGAGGAAAGTACGGCCCATAATAGCCTGCGAGACGAGCGGGCGAGTTTGTGTCCGTCTGCTGTTCTGCGTCTGTGCTGTTCGAAGGTTGCTCCGCGTGCAGATTGAGCAGGGTTTCCGCAGCGGAAGTGTCCATGGTTGACGTAGCATGATGCCGGTTTGGTGTCCCTTTGAGCGCATGTGGACCAGCAGAGCTCGCCCGCCCGACCACATCGGCGACCTTTGCAAGGCTCCTTGGGCGCTCCGTCTCCTCCTCGCCCACCGCGCTCCTCGACCGCTTCGTCCCCGCACCCACCCTCTCACTATCCCCCTCAATGACGTTCAACAGCGAATCAAAGTACCCCGCGCACAGCTCCACGTGGTCGTCCGCCCTCACCCGGGCCGCTCTAAACGACTCCCTCGTATCGCGCATGAGCTCGAGACACTTGCGCTCGTACTCTTTTCGCCGTCGAATCCGGGTCTTGACCTTGGCGTACTCGTAGCTGAGTCGTTCGGATGCTGCTGCGCTGGACGCGAAATTGGGCGGGACCGAGGGGAGGGGGAGGGAGATGAGGTAGGTTGCAAGCAAAGCAGCGTGCGGGGCGAGGACCATGATCATGTCCTGCGCGTGGCGGAGGATCGATGGCGGCAGCTGTGTCGTATGGACGAGAAGGTTGAGAGCCGAGTCGAGACACGTGTAGTAGATCTGTTCGGCGCGGTCGTCCATTGCGGATAGCGCGGAGGGCGAGAAGGCGGAGGAAGACCCGACGTTGGACGACTTGCTAGAGGTGGTTGGTTTGGCCTTATTGATATCGCGTAGCGAAGCACGGAAGGCGATACTCGAGATCTGCATCACCAGACTGCTGCGCATCACACTCAGCAGGTGCATGCGTGCGTCGAGAGGCAGATGACCGGCAAAGTCGCCCCTGGACCGATCGGAAAGATGGTCATGTGGCGCATCGCCGTTCTTCTCTCTGTCGATGCCATCCTCCTCCGTCGGCTCGACCTCGCGTCTGAACCTCTGATCAATCTTCCTAGCCTGCAGCTCCCACCTACTCGTCCAGCCCTCCAGCTCATCCATGAAGCTCTGGAGCAGCAAAAAGCACTCGCTGCCGCCGTACAGTGTATCTTTCTCCTGCGCCTGCGCACGCTCCATGATCGACTTGTACTTGGTCTGCAGCAGCACAGAGTCAATATCGGCACACAGCAGGACGTCATCTTCCGTCGCCAAACCGTCGTCCGCCCATGCGAGCAGGTTGCGCAGCAGACTTGGTCCGCGGTCGAAGTTAGGACGTGGAGCAAAGTGGAGCAGCTGCGTATGCTCTTGAATGAAGTGGAAGAGGAACTGACGCTGTTGGTTGCGACGCAGTCTCTGTTGGTGGAGGCTTGCGTCATCGACAGCTCTTGCGTTAGTCTTGGCTCTTGCATTGGAGCCTGATTGAGAAGACGGCAGCAGCGAGAGGAGTTCCGTCGGAATGTCGCTCATGATCTTGGCCGCATAGCTGCAGTAGAGAATGGTGAAGTGATCGTCTGCCTCCTTCCACACGGACGACAGATACATGGCCACGCCAGTCTCCATCCGTCGGTCGCCCATCGCAAAGGCCGTGATCGCGAGGCTGCGCACATGGCTGCCTAGTTGAGCAGAAATCAACGTTGTGATTCGATCATCATCCGGACGTGGCCTCGCGAACGACGGACCGGCAATTGACAGTGTGTCACTGTGTGTCTCGTCCGCAGCGAGCTCGATGTATCTCGAGCCAAGATACAGGATGGTCGAGTAGAGGAAAGACGATGAAGCGCGTACCGCATCGTGCGACACAAAGTACGGATCGAAATTCATCCCCCACGGATTGAGATGTTCGAAGTAGTAGGCATACAGACGATGTGCAGCTGCCATCGAGAGGATGCCGACATCGACCGGGTCCTTCGGTCCAAAGAGGTTGAGAGTCTCGGGCAGCCTCGGGTAGCGCGCGGTGACCGCGGATGCTGTCTCTTCTGCGGCTGTCGATGCACCTGCTCGCTTATCAACAGGACGCAGGAGATTGCGGAAAGTCGATGCGAAATGCTGCGACGGTGCCGATGTCTTTGTACCTGCTTGGCCTGAGCCGTCTGCGGCTTCCATAGAGTCATGCAGGGACTGCCCTCCAGCTGTGCTCTTGGTGCCGTCTGTCACTCCTGCTGCGCCGTTTCTGACTTCAGCGGCGAGCTTGCTGCCAGGCTTTGATGTGGAAGCTTGTAGGTTGTCGTGGGCCACCTCACCCTTGCTGACGAATGTATACGTTGATCCACGCTGCGGGATCTTTTGAGCCAGCATTTCCCAGATCCTACGTCTCGCGCTGGTGTCGAGCTCGTGCAGGCCATGCGTATTCTTTGGCAGTCTGGCTTTGCTGTTGGCACGACTTCCGCCCGATCTGCTCGCAATAGCGTCTCTACCTCTCCTCAGGGGTGAGTCGGTACCTGCCGACGCAGCGGGAGGAGCGTTGTCCCATCTGCTTGTGTCGCCGTCCGTATCGTCTGCGGCGTGGAAGTCATCCTCGTTGACCGCGGCAGAGTCGGACTTGAAGGTGGCGTCCTCGTTGACCGAGTCGCTGTCGTGCTCCGAACCCATGTCGTCGTCCGAAGCTCCAAGTCTCGACGACCCGACGCCCGCATCCGGATCATCTGCGTCAATGGAAGCAAGCTTCGACACGGGCTTGCGCCCTCTGTGGTGTCTTACGAATCTGCACTCGAAAGAGAACTTGGCGCATCGGTCGCAGATAAACTTGCTGCCAGTGACGTGGCATTTGGTCTTGGCGAGGCGACATTCGAGGCAGGCTCGACTGCTCCGTCGTTTTTCGGCTTTGTCGTTGCTCATGTTGGTCTTGCGTCGTAGCGGCGAAGATGCGGAGGGCGTCGTTGTGGAGGCGCTGGCGGATCGATTGGGTTTGCTCGGTCTCGACGGTGAAGCATCGGCGCCGATCGAGCCATGTCGAGCCGCGCCTGGAGACTGTGATCCGTTCTGGTCGTACAGCGATGTGCGGAAGTCTCTTGGCTGGGTGGATAGCGCAGCGCTGCTTCTTGGAGAGGATGCGGACGTGGAGGTGGCAGCGCTCGAGGATGCAAGTCCGCGTCTCGATGGAGACGAGTCAGTCGTAGTGAAAGGTGGAGCACCGGTATTCATGCTGAGCAGCCGACTGTGACTTATCTCGCAGGCGTGATCCGAAGGCCGTTGTGGAGACCCGAGAGCGAAACGATTACCTGCAGGATGGCTTGATGGTGCGTGACGGTAACAAGACCGGAAGTGATGGAGCAGAATCTTCTCAGACCCTTCTTTTCGATGCTGCTCAGCCAAATTTTTAGGTCGCGGTCGACGTCGCTCCCGAGCTGTTACCCGGCTAGTAAAGAAAGGATGTTAGACTTCGCAGCTCCATAGTCATCGGCGTGACGATGTTGACGGTTGCTGAGTATCCTCGTAGCCAGCTCACAAGCTGCAGATGAGGTCACGAGCACCCGCGGTGAGATAGACATGGGTAAGAAGCTGCATTACTACTGGAACTGGAACGTGTGACAAGTTATGACAAAGAGGCAAAGCGTACGTGGTATCGATACAGAACAGACTACAGACGACTGGAGCCATCGTTGGCGCAACAAGCGCAGTTCTGCGGGTGAGCAGCGGTCATGCCACCCGAAGCATTCTTGCTCGGAGCCGACAGGGCGATGCCGTGCCTTGGCTGAGGCACCGATGTGCTAGTCGACTTCTTCGAGCAGCAGCCTCCCGCTTGTCCAGCTGCCTGAACACTCGAAGCCGGAGCGGCAGGATTTGACTGGACCTCGAGTTGCGGCTTGCCGGCGTTGCTGCCGAACGCGCTCCTCGAGAACGGGTCGTTGAGCGCAGGCAGATCCTGAGCCGGGTTGAAGTCGAAAAAGTTGCTCGGCTTGAGCCAGACGTTGAGGTGCTCGACGGGCATCACTGGGAACTGCTCGGCGTGCGGGATGTGGGTGATACCGTAGATGGCGTGCACCGTAATCTCCTCGTCGTCAACCTTGTTCTTCTCGGCCGCCCAGTGACCCAGCGAGTCAGGGGCAGTGCCGCGCTGCTGGGGCACGTACTTGCCCGCAGGCCACATCTGTTCCTCGTTGAACTTGGTTACCCACAACGCGTGCTTGGTGAACTCGGCACGCTTGGCCACCATCGAGTCGGCCTGCAAGGCAAGCGGCTCCCAGTCGCGCGTGTGGATCTTGTAGCCGACGGGAAGGCCGGCGGCGTAGTGCTGCTTGTTGGTGTTGTAGATCGCCCAGGTGCGGTGGCGAGACCAGTCCCAGTCGTAACCACCAGAGACGTTGATCGGTGTCTTGACAGTGACAAAGCCGTTGCCGAGGTAGTTGCGATCCGAGCCTGTCGGTGCCGACGTGGGCTCGCAGTCGGTCTGGATGACGGTGTTCTCGCAACCGTCGACCATGGGATCGATCTTGAGCGCAAACAAGTGCTGGTGGTAGTGCGCGTTGACCTGAGGGGCCACCTCGACACCGTAGGGATTTGGCTCGTCACGGTCCTTGATGTACAAGTTAAGAATGCCGGACAGCTTGGTCTCGAGCTGGATGCTACCGTCCGTGTGGAACATGTAGGCAAAGATGTACTCGTAGTTGGCAATGGTGCAGATCATCTGGACCACCAGCTTCCTACCACGCGCTGAACGAACCTTTCCGCCCGGTCGGTAGTCGGTGTGCTTCCAAGCGATTCCTGCGTCCTCTTCGTGGATGCAGATGGCGTTCTCGACGACGGTGGGGCTACCGTCGAGTCCGACATAGTGACCATCGAGGTAGTGGATGGTGCCGAGGCAATCACATCCGAGCTTGAGACTGTTGGCGAGCGTGCCCATACCGTATTCTCCAACGTCAAAGGCAAACTTGCGTGGGTGAGGGTGCTCGGTAGACGCGTAGGGCACCACCATCTCAGCCACCGACATGCGGTAGACGATGGGGCGAACATTGCCCTTGTCGTTGTAGCTGATCGTGGACATGACAAGGCCATCTCGTGGGTGGAAGCCGATGTGCATCTTCCACTTTTGCCACTCGAGCACGTTGCCGTCGAGAGTGAAGCTGACACCTTCAGGCTGGACTACGTGGAGAGGCTTGAGGTCGGTTCGGAGAGCGGGCATCTTGGGGTCGAGAGCCATGAGCTCCGGGAGGTAGTCAAACGATTCCATGGGAGGAGGAATGCGCTTTCGGCCAGAGTATGCGAGCGCCTCATCCTTGTCCATGGTGACGGGCCCAGGCTTGGAAGTGCCTTGAGGGGTTGACAGCTTGCCGGTCATGGGGTCTCGGTGACCAGGGAAGTCAATGGCGATGACCTTGCCAGCATTCGAGTCGATGACCGGGTAGAAGTCCATGGGGTGAGCGTAGAGGTTCTCGTGCTCGCTCTTGCGGGCGTACATGAGGCACTGCTGGACACGGAGCTTCTTGTCAAATCGGTCATCGTAGCCGATAGACCAGCCGTCGGCCCACATCTGGTGGGGCTCGATGCCGACCTCCTTGGCGATGGCACAGATTTGAGGATCAGCACGGAGGATGTTCTCGGCCTCGTTGATCTCCTCCGGGGTCAGAATGGGCTGCAGACCGACCTCGAGCTTCTTGACGCTTTCGACGCGGCCAAGCGCCTCGGCGGTGGAGGGAGCGTACTTGCCATCGCGGCCAGGGAGGGGCAAATCGTTGGCGAGGCTGACGTTGACCTCGTAGGTGTCGCCGTTGATGGCGTCGATGAGCTGCACCTCTGCTCGGCGGTTGAGCAGTTGGAGAGCCTTGCGGTCATCGAGCTGGCAGTCACGAGGAAGAGGGAGTCCGAGCGCGTAGAGAACGGCGGCCTTGACGGGAGGGATGAGGAGAGAGCTGCAGAATTTGACGGCCTTGACCGAGGTGCGAGCGGCAAAGTGGCTGCGCACGACGAGGGAGACGGCGGCAATCTCTGCAGCAGTGAGAGCATCGAGAGGGTGGTGGTCGAGCTGCAGTCCGTGAGAGGTGCGGCCCGAGGGGTTGAAGGAATGCGACTGAGTGGAAGACATCATAGCAGATTTGAAGGCGATGTTACTGTCATACGGAGTATTGTGGTAGGGTGCGGGATAACTGCTAGCGGAGAGGTAAGGGGACCAGCGCTAGTGTTGGGGGCTTGTGAGGTGTTTTGCGCTATGAGAGCTTGACACGTGCTTGTGAGTTGCGAGACGGAGATGTTCTTGGTTCAGGGATAAGAAGAAGGAGGTTGCAAGAAGAGGGTTGAGGGTGATGTTGAGGGATTATATGGAGCCGATAGCAGCTCGAGGCCCACACAATCTCTCTCCTGATCACACGAAGTCGAGGCGAGACAGAGCACAGCGTCCTAAAGCCTCCAACTCTCGCGGCTGCGGCTAGCTTGCGGGAGCAAATTTGGCCCGTGGCAGTCAACGGAGGCTCGATCGAGGGTCAGCAGGGCAGGTTGCGGTGGGCAAGCATAGAGAGCTAGACGAGTGAGACCAGAGGTCGGGAACGTGATGCAGCAGGCAGGCTCGGTGGATAAGCCGGGGCAGCGATAAGAGCTTAACGAGGTAGCTCTGTTGGCCGGTAGAATGTGGGACGGGCTTGGCTTTGCTTTCAGTTTGTGATTGGGTCATGCTCGAGAGTCCAGTCTACAGTATCACAGATCGGCTGACTCTGCGTTCATTGTGCTGCGTGCGGCTTTGTTGCGAGACGCTGGATCAGTGTGGGAGGGAATCGGCTGTCGAGTTCGCACGCGCGGGCGTATCCGAGAGACAAAGTCTGGTCATTGGCCGAAAGAACTCATTTGGTCAGAGGAGCAAAGCACTCGGACACTCAGGAGGCTCCACAGAACGGGACATGTGGGGACATCGAGCGAAATTGACGCCTCACTTGGCACCCTTCTTGTGAGAGGGATGAGGCACTTGAGCTGTTTCTGTACACCCCCGCCCGCGATAAGGCTCGAGTCGCTCCCGGAAAGGCGGGAAAGGAGCGCAAATCAAAGGGTCTGCTCGTTAAGACCAGGTGCTTAACGAGGTCAGCTGTCAACCCAACCGGGCTCGAGGCTCTTGAGCAGTGTCCCCTTGGCAAGAGATAAGCCGCTCATGGTCCCAAGTTGCCGAGCTTTTTCTATCGGAAATTCAACTGCGGGGACCGCAACAGAGTGAGAGAATGCAACATGCACGCAGAGTCGACTTCGTCTGTGGGCTTGAGTCACATTGCTCCATTGCAGGTGGGTCGACGATCGAAGCGAAGCGGATCGCGATTCGAGCGTGACGCTAATGAAGCGCCTCTGCTGGCAGCGCATCGGTCTTTTCCGGACCCTTGAGGAGGACAGATGGTCGTGTCAAGAACCTCAAGCTCATCCTTCATCGAAGCCATCGCGAGCTTTGGTCCCATCAACACCTCCGGAGCTTCTACAAAAGGACCCCACTCTCCAGAGCAGCCTATCTGAGAGCTCCGCTTCAGTCTCAACACAACAGCTCGCAAAATGAACACGTCCCACACAAACGCCACTCAGTCCGCTCCATCGGTGACCATCTCCACGCCTACGGGGAACAAGTGGCAGGTCCCCTCGGGCATCTTCATCAACAACGCCTTCCATGCCTCTGCCACCGGCAAGACGTTCGACTCGATCAACCCGGCCACTGGCGAAAAGCTATGCACTCTGGCCCTCGGCGGGTCGGCTGATGTCGAGTCGGCAGTCAGCGCAGCTCGCGCCGCCTACAACACGGTCTGGGGCAAGCGCTCGACTCCAACACAACGATCGCGCCTCCTCCTCGCCTTCGCCGATCTGATCGACAAGCATCTAGACGAGCTGGCCGAGCTCGAGAGCATGGACAACGGCAAGCCCGTGTGGATGGCGAGCAGCTTCGACGTGCCCGATTCGGCCGGTTGTCTGCGCTATTACGGTGGTCTCGCCGACAAGATCGAGGGCAAGACGATCGAGCAGACCGAGGGAGAGAAGATCGCCTATACACGCATTGAGCCGCTGGGCATCTGCGGTCAGATTATCCCGTGGAACTACCCGATTCAGATGGCTGCGTGGAAGCTGGGGCCTGCGTTGGCGGCGGGCAACTGCGTCATCTTGAAGCCAGCAGAGCAGACGCCGCTGACAGCGCTCAAGCTCGCTCAGCTTTCGGTCGAAGCAGGCTTCCCTCCTGGTGTCATCTCTGTTGTCAACGGATACGGCGCTGAGGTGGGAGAGGCCATCTCGAGGCATATGGACATTCAAAAGGTCGCCTTCACCGGGTCCACTCTCACAGGCAAGCGTATTATGAAGGCGGCGGCCGAGAGCAACATGAAGAAGGTCACCCTCGAGCTGGGCGGCAAGTCGCCCGTGGTGGTGTTCGAGAGTGCCGATATCGAGCAGGCCGTTCGCTGGGTCTGCCTCGGGATCCTCTTCAACCAGGGCCAAGACTGCACCGCTGGATCTCGCCTCTTTGTGCAGGACAAGATCTACGACGAGTTCATGCAGCAGCTCGTCGCGGCGTTCAAGGCACACAAGGTGGGTGATCCATTCCACGAGCTCACCTTCCAAGGCCCGCAGGTGAGCCAGCAACAGCGTGACAAGATTCTCGACATGATCGAGTCGGGCAAGCGTCAAGGCGCCAAGGTTGAGGTTGGCGGTCAGGCATGGAAGAGTCCCGACGCTAAATTCAGCAAAGGCTTCTTCGTCGAGCCAACCATCTTTTCTGGCTGCCGCAAGGGCATGAGGATCGTCGACGAGGAGATCTTCGGCCCCGTGCTGGCAGTGGCGAAATTCAGCACAGAGGAGGAGGCGATCAGGTTGGCCAACGAGACCGAGTACGGTCTGGGCGCCGGCGTCTTTTCAGAGAACGCGAGCCAGATCCAGCGAATGGTGTCGGCCATCGACGCGGGCACTGTATGGGTCAACAATTATGTGGCGCTCAGCAACTCGGTGCCCTTCGGCGGAATGAAGGCGAGTGGGTTCGGACGCGAGCTGGGTGTCGATGCCATCAAGGCGTATTGCGATGTCAAGGCGATTCACTGGAACTATGGCGAGAAGCTTGACTGGCCGCTGCCAAAGCTTTGATCGCAGCGCTCATTGTAACACAGAGTGTTTCGTCCCACCATCGTCTCGCGATCTCATTACGCATTTTGATCGTTGACTGTGTTCGTGGAGCGACCAGTTTCATTTGCGGGTTGTGGTTGGTCGGCTGACTGCATAGAGTCTGTGTGGCAAAGCGATCCCCGCCGCAACGTCCGAAATGAAGCTGTCAAACAGAGCTAGCATTGATGCTCTCGATCGAGCAGCATGATGTCCTCTTGAACCGGTCTCTACCGACCACCTGGTCACACGATGTCGGTCAGACGTCGAACATCGTTACTCTTGACGATGCTGGCTTAGGGAAGGTCAATGCCGTGGCTAGAGCGCTTAGCGCGGCAAGACTAAATTCAGACCAAGCTCGATTTTTGCTCTGCTCCTTCTGCCAAGCCCGGCCTTGAATTCTGAGTTGGACCGCGTGGTAAAGCCTGGCCTGGCCTGCCTCCGAACCTCGTTAAGCACTGCTGAGTTTGTACGAGAGCCGAGGCTGCTGGCACAGAGGCTAAAAGCGCTCGAGCTTCCCTAGCACTGAGCCACGCGAGGTCAGTTCAATTGATCTTTGCCTGCCGCCCACCGGAAGATCCTTCGTCGACCAGCTTGAGCTTGAGCTCCGCAACGAGACCGCGATGAAATCAGCAGCACGATTCAGATGCACGATTACCGGATTTGTGCTGAGCAAGGTCTTCGCGGTGTTGCTGCTCGCACGCGAGTCATTAACGCCTCGTTCGACGATGAACCAATCACGGCCAGAGCCTTATCTTTTCTGCCATTGTGCCGCGGGTGAATTTTACTCGCTTTACCCCGCACTGCAGCTCGCCTCGAATTCCAATTCCTGGGTGGGAAGGGGGCGGTATCAGACAGGTTCAAGTGAACGCAAGAGGGGCTGGTGCTGATAAGAACCCCCCACGCCCTCCTCACCTGCCTATCACAAAGCTCGCTCCTTGACGAGTCGCCTAGGACCCACCTGACCTTGCCTCGATCGCATTGTCGTTGCCGAATGAGAGATAGATAGCCACCTTGCAGTGGTTGTTCGGCAACATTGAGTCCGCTTGTGTGTTATCGGCATCGCAAAGCAACTCCGATGCGAAACATATGTGCAGCCACCCCATGTGCCGCCGTTTGATGCTCTGTTGCTCACTTATCGCTGTGTGCCTGAACACCGTCCTTCGATGTGATAGGGCCGTCCTGGTCCCCGAGTGACGGCCGTCACTTGACCCTCCTCGTTAAGCGCCCTCCTTATCCAGCACATGGCTGCTTGCACCTGCCGTCCGCCACAATCGTGAACACGAGGGGCGCAACCGGCTCTAGCCCTTCTTGCATCCTTGACTCTGTACCTTATCGCACCTTCCGTCTCCTCGTCAAGACCCCTCCCTCCTGCAACACTATCTCACCATCACGGACCCTACACATCACGCTCATCGACTCTTATAACAACGATACCACGAGGACTCCATTTCCCTGTCAGGACATCGATTCGCTGAACCGAAACTCTCGTACAAGGCTGCATCCGCTATACCCTTTTCAACTCAATCACGGTCTCCCTCCTCGACAACCCTGGACATCGCCTCCAGTGCCAATCATCCTCCTACCTTTCTCTCTCTGCGCAACCGACCGTAGTGAATGACCGTTGCACCGCAAACCTCGACGTTTGCCCTCTGCTTCTTTGAAGAACACCCATCCCTCCGGTGTCTGCCCTTCAAAGGATCCTAGATCCACCTCCCACCCTTCAAACCTCTTTTCAACTTCCACCCTTCGACCTGACTTGATATGGCCGACCACAACGGCTCGTCCTACTCGACGGACGTTAAGGCGTTGGGCTCAGACATCCATGTTGCGCCTCTCGCCTCCTCCTCCGCCCCTGGTCGGGGGCAGGGGAAGATCCATCTCTCCAAAGACTTTATCGAGCAAGCCGACGCCGAGCTGCTCGCGACGATGGGGTACAAGCAGGAGTTCAAGCGTGAGTTCTCCTCCATCGAAGTCTTCGGTATTGCCTTTTCCATCATGGGTGTTGCGCCCTCGATCGCGTCGACGCTGCTCTACTCGTTGCCCTCCGGAGGACCGGTGAGCATGGTGTGGGGCTGGTTGGTGGGGACGTTCTTCATCGCGCTCACAGGTCTGGCGTTGGGCGATCTGGCCAGTTCGATGCCGACATCCGGTGGATTGTACTACTGGACCTACGCGCTGTCGAGTAAGAAGTATCGCAAGTTCCTCTGTTGGACCGTGGGTTACGCCAACACCCTTTCCACCACCTCAGCGGTAGCTTCCATTGACTGGTCCGTGGCGATCATGATTTTGGCCGCTGTGTCCGTCGGTACGGACGGGCGCTACGTCCCCACCGACGCCCACACATACGGGGTCTACCTCGCCGTGTTGCTGATGCATGCGATTCTCACGTCCATCGGCACCCGCGCCCTCGCCCGCTTCCAGACCGTAGCCACCGTCCTCTGTGCCGGTCTGGCTGTCGCCATCTGCGTCGTCCTTGGGACAACCACCCCTTCGGAGTATCGCAACCCCGCATCCTACGCGTTCGGCGGATGGTACAACGAGACCGGCTGGTCGAGCGTCGGCGCCTTCATGTTGGCATTCATGACCCCTGCTTGGACCATCGCGAGCTACGACTCATGCGTGCACATCTCCGAGGAAGCCTCCAACGCTGCCCGTGCCGTACCCATGGGCATCTTCTTCTCGATTGTCTCGTCCGGGATTCTCGGGTTCGGAATTATGGTGGCGCTCACATTTAATATGGGAATGGACCTCGAGCCGATCATCAATTCCGACTATGGTCAACCGATGGCGACCATCATCCTCAACGCTGTTGGCAAGACGGGCTTCATGCCCATCTGGGTCTTCATGATAATCGTAAATTTCATGATGGGGGCATCCATGAACCTGGCAAGCTCGAGACAGATCTTTGCGTTCAGCCGTGATGGAGCCCTTCCCTTCTCCGGCTGGGTTTACCGGATCAACAGTTACACCCTCACCCCTGTCAACAGTGCGTGGTGGTCTGCGGCCGTCTCGGCCATCCTGTGCCTGCTCGGCCTGGTCAACGCCGTTGCCGTGGGTGCTGTGTTCTCCCTCAGCGTGATCGGCGCTTCCATCGCGTACACGATCCCCATCGTCGCTCGACTCCTGGCGCCTCATCGTTTCATCCCTGGCGTGTGGTATCTCGGCGACTTTTGGTCGAAGCTCGTCGGCTGGGTCGCCGCAGCCTGGCTCGTTTTTATCAGCATCATCGTCTGCCTCCCCTCCTACATCCCTGTCACCGGCGCAGCAGACATGAACTACGCCTGCGTCGTCACCGCTGCCACCTTTGTCTTCAGCGGCGCGTGGTACTACTGCCCCAAGTACGGAGGTAGACACTGGTTCGAGGGTCCAAAGAGCAACTTGGAGGTCGGCGACGTGGTGGCGGTCGAGACGGCGAGAGACCTGCAGGACGAGGAGGATGCGAAGAAGGCTAGGAGCCAACAGGAGGAGTTGAGACAGACCGTCGAGGTGGACGATTTCAAGGAGTAGACGGTTTTTCACACTGGAATGGATGTATAGCTCACCGTTCATTGCTTTGGTCGCTGGATGTGTTTGAGCCAAGCCGTGAGTGCTGTGCAAGACGACTGCGTGTGCGCGCGAGTGCGTGAGTGTGTGTGTGTGTGTGCAGTAAGAGTGAAGCATGCTAATGCGCGAGAGGTCACGTACAACATTCGGACGACGTGGACAAAGAGCCGACTCTGTCACAATGTGAACGGCATTGTGCACTCGACTCGATCGCATGACGTCCAAAGCGCGTATGAGTGAAAGACTACGTCTGCTTGCCATGGATGACGCCCCCCGCACGCCAAACAAATGGCCTCAGCCGACTCGCCAGCTTCCGATCCTCCACGTACAGCCCGCGCTCGAACGCCAACATGATATCCGCGTGGGCTAGCAAATCAAAGCACTCGTCCGTGTTGAGATGCTCCTCCACCGCCTCACCTTTGAGCCGTTGCACGTCTGCAGCGGAGGCGGCTTCGAGCACGGGATCAGGCCGTATACCTGTTGCTGAGACGGGTGGCGCTGCTTTCGGTGGTGTCGGTTTGGCGCTGCCGCTGGCGGTGGGGGAGGAGAGACCGGAAAGGGGACCGAAGAGCGAGTCCCAGCCCGACATGGATTTGCCGAATGCCGGTTTGCCGGAAGGGCGTTTGACGGTGCTGGTGGTGGAAGTGGGCTTGCCGGCGCCAGTCGGGGTGGATGCACCGCCAGCGGGAGCGCCAGGTTTGAGCGCGCCGCCCGGACGGAACGCGGAAGCCTGGGGATTGAGCTTGGTCGGCGCTGCAGATGGTGCTTTTTTGTCCAGCGCAGCGTCGATCGAGGCTCTCATACGTGCTTCCGATGACATGGCCTTGTTTGCCCCAGCAGTCGATGCTGTTGCTGCGGATGCGGAAGTAGCTGCTTTCTTCCCACCTGGTCCTGCAGTCGACTTCGCAGACGGACCCGCGCGAGGAGCAGCCTTCTTCCCGCTATCGGACTTCCTCTTCTTCCCCGCTGCCGGCCCAACGTCCTCCTCAAACTCGTCATCAGTCCCAGTGGCAGCAGCGTTAGGCAAATCGTCGTCCTCGTCACTCGCAGCATCCACCATCGCCTCGTCCTCGTCACTGCTGTAGTCGACCGTCCTCCTCGCGCCCTTACCGCTCCTCGCCTTTCTCTTTCCGCCATCGTCCGGCTTCGAATCCTCGAGCTTGGCCCGTTTCCTCTGTGGAACCTTGACCGGTTCCTCCTCTTCTTCGTCGTCTGCGATCGTCGCCCGCGCTTTGTTCCTCGTCTGCCTGTCGCGCTTGCCATACTTCTTGTCCACGGGACCCTGTTCGGGCACGAAGTCATCCCCGGACTGGGCCGCCTCCTCGTCGTCCGATTCATCGCCGAGCTCGCGCAGGTCAGCAACACTTCTCTTCTTGCCATTCGCTTTGAGCGTCACTTTTTTGCCCGAGGAAGCCGGGGTTGATGTGGCGCTCTCCTCGTGCGGCGTCGCGTCCCGGCTCTTGGGCTTGGTCAGCTTGACCTTCAGCGACTTGGACTGCGCACTGGCGGTCGGCGCATCTGCGGAAGGGGAGCGCGATTGTGGTTTGCCCCGCGTCGAGGCTCGGCGTGCCAACGCCGGAGCGACACCGGCTGACGCTTCCGCTGAAGGAGAGCGCGAGAGTTGCTTGCCCCGCACCGACGCCCGGCGTGATGAAGGCGGCGTGTCGGTCGGTGCGGCAGCTTTGCCTTTGGAGCCACCCGCCTTGCTCGCTTTCCTCGCGGGCAACTCCTTTGCCGGCGTCGTCTCGGCACTGGCTGGTCCAGAGGCGCGCCGTGTCGAGCGCCGCGTGCTGGTGGACGGCGGTGGTGAGGCATCCTTTGGCGGTGCTGGTGAGGCGTCGTTCGCCGGTGCTGGTGAAGAAGGGCCGGGCGAGGCTGCGCGTGGGGTTGCGGCTGCACCGGGCGTTGGAGGAGCCGAAACGTCCGATAGGTCTGATTCGCCGTCGAAGGCGTCCATCTTGGGCTAAAGCAAGCTTTACCGGAGAGCGCTTGGTGGCAGTGCGATGAAGGTCACGAGTCGTGATCGCGCCGATTGGCAAAGCTGGAGGAGGTGTCAGATGCGATGGGCGTGGTGAGAAGACAGCTCGCAATTCCAGGGTCTCGGAAGTCACCGCGCGCTGTTCGAAGCGCGAGCAGCTTCTGCATGTGGAGTTAGGCGCCAAAAATTCGCGGCAGCAGGTGGCATCATGTTCAGCGAGCCCAACACAGGCACACAATCAGCTTGCTTCTCACGCTATACAGGATGGCTCACCATTCCATTCCGAGAACAGATACAACTACAAAGATCTCTAGGCGGTCTCCGCCTCCGCCTGCGTCTCTCCACGGATGCTCTTCAGCTGACTCCCGAACGTCACCAGGATATTCTTCAACAGCTCATACATCCCGTGCGCGCCCTCCCGGTCCAGCCAGTCGAGCATGTACGCCCTAAAGTCCGTATGCGTCCATCCTGCCGGAATCCCGTTTTTCTTAGCAGCCTTGAGCGTTTTGACCGTGACAGGACCCCTGATGCCACCGTCGTGCTCGGCCGACTCAGCGTCTCTCTGCGAGCAGTAAACATTCGCAAAGCGCTCGCTGATGTGGCTCATCGCCCGCGAAAAGGGCGTATTCGCCAGGGTGGCCAATTTGAGATTGAGATCGTCCCCACGTTGCGTGAGATCGGCGAGGACCGCCTCGTCGATTCCTGCAGGCAGGCCACCGACGACGTCGGTGCCCGTAACCAGCTTGCCCAGCCACACAAGGTTTGCGACCAGTGTAACGTTGCTATTCAGCGTGGCTAGGTTTTCTTCCTCAAAGAAGGTCGAACGGAGATCGTATACCTTGCTCTCGAGCCCGCCGTCGATGGTGGGCGCGGGATGCGTGCCCGCATTGTGGTCCTCGAAGGCGGAGCGCAGGTCTTGCACCAGCCCGCAGAGACGCGAGACGGGGACCAGGGTCGTAGCGTGCAGCGTGAAGGCGAAGAGCGGCAGCGCCGGGATGGTCGCACTAGCCCGCATGCCGGCGAGCGGACCGGAGAGCATCTCGTAGACCGAGAGCACCGCGTGCTCGATCAGCACGTGGCGTGGGTACAGCCCAATCAGCGAGGTTGCAAGTGCGTCGGTGCGTGCAGAGACGCTCGAGATAAGCTCTGTGTAGTCGATCGCCGCGTCGAGGTTGGCGATTCCCCATCGATACGAATGGCGTGCGTCGAGCGTCTTGCCGATGTTAGACCAGTCGCGCGAACCCCAGTTGTCGAGCATGCCCGAAAGAGCCAACAGCACAGCCGCAGAGGTGTCCAGCGAAACCTTGCTTGACGTAGCCAACACCTCCAGAGGTGCTAGGAATCGCTCTTCGAAGGATGCCAGATCCGAAGGCGTGACGAGAGGCACGAACGGAAGCACTTCGCGGGCGAGCTGATCCCATCGTTCCGACCAGACATTCTTTGCGTCTACCGCCGGATCATGTGCTTGCGTGCTGTCGGCCTCAGCCACCTGCGCGATCGCCAGGAGCACTGTCGAGGTCAAGTCCTCCAGTCTGACTGGCATCTGCTCAGCCAGCTCAAACACGTATCTCGTCCGGCGCAGCAGCGCTGCCAGTCGCTTGAACTCCGCTTCAGTCGCCGGCAGCTTGAGCTGTTGACGCTGCGTTGATCGAGTCTGCACGCCGAGCTCGTCGCTCAGCACGCTCTCGAGCCAGTCCGACAAGCGTGCCCAGCAAAGGTCCTGTTCAGCCTGCCTATTCCTCCTGCCCGCCGGAATCGTCTGGCTGAGCGAGTCCTCGTTGGTGATGGTCGCACCAGCCAGCACGGCTACACGCATGAGTCGCGAGCCGAAGCCGCTCCCAAGCATCGCAGCCGCCTGCGAAGGCAGAACCAGCCGGTCCAAGCTATGCGCGAGATGACGCAACGATGAGAGCTCGGTGATGAGGGAAGGGTGCGTTCCGAAGGCTTTCTGTGCCGAGTTGAGCGGTTGGATGGTGACCAAGTTCGGAATGGGGATCGATGTGGGAGCGGCGGAAGTGATGGCTGCTTCGTCGCCGTCAGCTCCGTCTCGGACTGCTTTGGAAGACAGACGTTGCTTCTTTGCTGCTCTGCCGCCTGCTTCAGCGTCGGTCTCGGCCTCGTCGTCGGATTCGACTGTTTCTCCGTCACGGCGGCGTGCGCAGCGTGCGTGCGCAAGAAGCACAGAGGCAATCCAGTCGGAGTCGGGATACTTGAGACCCGCTGCTGAGCCCCCGGCGATCGCAGAGCTGCCTGCACCGCCGCCTCCCAGCAGCTCCGGGAAGAGCAGGTCAGGGTAGAAGTTGGCATAGGTCGACAGCACAGCCGAAATTCCAGCTTCAGGTGCCGAGTTGGTCCGCATCGCCATGAGCTTGGTGATCCTGTAGTGTCGCACGTGCCTTCGCTTTGTGAGGCGGCAAAGCAGGTAGCAGAGGTGAGGGCGCAGGGATTGATAGTCGAGAAAGTGGAACAGAGTCGAGTAGCACTTTTCGAGTGTCGTCTTGGCAGAGGTGGTGAGGTACGATGTTGGCAGGCTTCCAGCGAGTCCCGTGTACTGAGCCGCATGCCTTTGCAGACGTTCCTGCTCTCGTTGATCCCGCTGCCTTTCTTGACGTGGCGGCCTCCCTCTTCCGCTGCTCTCGGCTTCGGTGTAAAAGTTTGATGCGACCGATAGCGGCACTGAAGGCGACTCGAGAAGGACAGAGAGCAGCTTGATGGCTGCCACCTGGACTTTGCTGTCCACTTTGAGTCTCTCTGGTCCAAGACTGGGCCCTGCTGTGTTGCGGTCGTCCTCCCGCAGGCCTGCCACTTTGACCGTGTCTGTGCCTGGAGATGGACCTAGAGACGCGATAATGTCGAGGACGGCTTGTCTGCCGACCTTTGCGCGTGGTTTCGGGATCACTGATCGTAGGATGCCCAGAGACACGGATGTCTTGGGCGCCTTCTGTCTGGCAGATCTGCTCGTGCCGGTAGCTGACAGAGGCTGGAGTCGTCCAAGCAGGGCGAGTCGAACAAGCTGCTCGCACTGTTTCGAGGAGAAGCCGAAGGAGCGAGCATGCTTCTGTACATTCTGCAGAGCGGATGCGGTGTTGCTGTTGGCATCTGATCCTGATGCTGGTGCGGAAAGCGCTGTTGACAGTTCCTGGATGAGGCGGTCCGCTGCAGCGGCCGAACTAGCTGTGGACGTCACGAGTGCCGGCATAGTCGCTTCTCAGGCAAAAAGCTATCTTTCAGGGGCAATGGAGGCTGACGCTGCTTCGATGGTCGCCTCGAGACGTGTCGGTCCTGTCGATGCGGTCGAAGCTGGCGGTCCCGCGCGACAGTCACGTGAATATGAAACCTGCGAGGATGCAACGTGATAGAGACCTTGACGCGGCGGATCGATGTCGAATGGTCGTCACTTCAATGCAGCTTTTTTCCGCTCCTCGCCATATCGAAATCGAGTCGAAGTGGTGGGTATGGCTGACGATGTAGGCAGATGATGAAGGAGAGCGGAAAGAAGTTGTCAAAAGCAACACTCCACACCCTGTGTTTGTTGCTGCGCGCGACGTGACCATATGGACGCGGTCACATTTTTTGGCACCCGTCTCAAGTTCAGTCTAACAAATTTGCAAATTGCGAACGGCCAAGTAGGAGCGTTTTGTTGTACCTCATCTGCAGCTTGCTTTGCACGCTTCTTCTCGTCCAGTCTCTAGAACGCAGCTGCAGACATCACACAGAGTGGCTTTCACGCCATTCGAAGATGCAAGAAAGGCTGTCATGTCATGACCGGAGCACGTAGTTGGAGGACGGCAAGAATTGGTATTTGCGTATGGGATCCAGCTGTGGACGGCCAGATGGGACGTGAAGTTGTGGGCGTTATGAATTGTTAGGATCGGAGGTCGGAAGCAATACGGAAGGAATGCAAGACTGGACCGTCGAATGGAAGAGGAGATGACTGTAACGCAGAAGCAGATGGGTCGCTGATACCGTTGATCTGACATTTGGCCGTGCACTAGGCCGCTACCAATTCGTGCGAACAGAAAACGGCGTGGCTAATGCTTCGTGCCATCAGAGACGTCGGTCGACAGCTCATCTGCGTGCGAAAGAGCTGATCCGGCGGGAGAGCCGCTTAGTGAGTCTCGGCGGGGGCGGCAGGGGTGCTCGCATTGGCCTGGTGGACGCCCTTCTGGGTCTGGAGGAAGACGGGGCGGATGACCTTGCTGTACACCATCTTGGCACCCTGGGTCTGGGGGAGCATGAGCCACACAATGGCGAGGGTCTTGATGGTGTAGTACCAGGGGACGTAGTAGAGGACGATGCTGGAGAAGGTCTCGAGGAAGGTGAACATGCCGAAAACGACCCAGTAGGTGAGCCACTGGATGTCGTCCTGGGGCTGAGGGCTCTCGAGCGCCTTGAGCGAGAAGTAGGCGGGGATGAAGAAGCCGATGAGGTTGGTCAAGAAGCCGGCGGCAATGTTGAAGAAGACGAAGAGGGTGAAGATACCGAAACCACCGAGGGCAGCGTACGCCTTGGGGATGGGGACGGTCTGCTCGAACTTCTTAAGGGCGGGGTACCTGGAGAGCTGCGGATTGGACGAGACAAAGGGAAGAACGCAAGATCGGAAGTCAGTTTCTGTGCAACAAGCGAAACCCGAACAAGCTAGCGGTCATGCCTGCAGCGCAAGATACGTACCTCCTTGTCGATCTGTTGTAGACGATAGCCGTTGCAAGGGAGAGGCGGGATTTGTGCGACGTTCGAAGAGCAATTCGAAATAGCAGCGGTGAGATCACATCAGATCCAGGATGGCGGAGATGAGCCGCGAGAATCGAGGTAGGATGAGGCGACGATCAAGGGGATGGCAAGCCCGATCAGGTGTTGGTGATCGAATGTAAAACAGGAAATGAGAATGATTCGTCAGTCAACTTGGTCGATCTTTCCGTATCGGCAGCGTCGCATAAGGTGGAACTAGAGCAACCTCAGCAGAAGCTGGGCTCTCTCCGCACTTGTTCGACGTGTACAACGCTGTCAAGATGATGTGCTTTGCTATCAAATACGAACCTGAGCGACAAAGTATTCCGCCTTCTGCTGGAGCTGCTGAACCTGAGCGGCCATTTTGGATGATTGACTGGGGTGGATTTGACGGGGTAGGTTTGATGTGTCTTTGAGAGGATGTGACGCGACTACTGATGTCGAAGAGTAGAGAGATGATGGTTGCGGAGAAAAGAGTGCGGAGGAAAGGTGCGGCTAGCGAGCGTTGTGAGATGTCTACGCTTCGCTCCAGAGTTGAGCCGGCAGTCGAGCAGCACGGGCGAAGAAAGTGACTGATTCCAATCGGAAGTGACTGGCTGTGTGTGTGACGCACTGACACGGCTCAAGTTGGTCTCAGCGCTGAGCAGTGTGTGTCTCTTTGGAAGAGAGCAGAAGCCACGGCACTTGGCCTGTCAGATGGGATTTCAGAATTTCCCAAACTGAGCAGCTGTGTGATGCCATTTTGCTGATACGCACAATCCACCTCTTTTTCTGGTCCCTTTCTTCGTGCAACTCTAGCTCTCACGGTGGGCTGTACGCACGTACAAGTGCCTTGAGACAGCTGCGATCTACCATCGATGCAGTCGCTTCGATCGGTTGATATGATGGCTCAAAGCTAAGCTCAGTGATCGTCAGCAAAGGCTCCGATTTGAGTCAGTAAGCAGAATGATGCAGCGTCGACGCAACAGCCAGCCACTCACGACACACCTTCTTAGCCTTTCAACGCCCATTTTCTACGCAGGCGAGTCGAGCGTATCAAGGATGGTTATATTCCAGGCTTGAATTCGGGAGCAGCTAAATTGTAATCGATGAGCCCATCTAAATACAAATCCGCGCATGCATGGCCACTGCCACACGACGTTGGTTCTTCTCAGCTTGGAAGCGCAGACGGGGCAAGTCACTTTGACCTCGACAAACTTCCACGCGTCCGAGGCAGCCTCGTCCGTGGATCAACTCACACGGCATGGCATCGATTCGATCTCGTCGCTGTCCATCGCCTTGACACTGCAGCCTTCAGAAACGCATGTATACCGATTGATAGACGTCCCAGAGC
Organism: Kalmanozyma brasiliensis GHG001; assembly: GCF_000497045.1. Lineage (NCBI taxonomy): Eukaryota > Fungi > Basidiomycota > Ustilaginomycetes > Ustilaginales > Kalmanozyma > Kalmanozyma brasiliensis. The sequence continues at coordinate 285,700 of NW_015961949.1, read as the reverse complement.
AGAGATTGAGTGACACTACTTGAGACCCATTTCCTTCATTCGATCCCTCTGTAGCCTCCCAGGATGATCTTTGTCCCCTTCGGGCACCATGATGTCGCTCCAGACCTCTCTCAGCTGCAGCAGATCCGTAATCGTAGCATCGCCAATCTTGCTTGTGCCATCGTCTCCGTTGGCCATCCAGGCCTTCGCAGACGACGTCTCTGATGTCTCTGGCCCGTACTCAGAGCCGACAAAGTGGATGCGGTAGATGAGGCCATCTGCGCAGCCGACGACGACGCTCTCGTGGTCCAGCTCCATGGCCATCGGATTGCGTGCCGGCGTGGCCAGATCCTCGGACTGCGCCGCCCACGCTCCACGAATCGGAACGGTGTGGTTCGTCTCGATATCCGCCGAGTCCGCCGTTGAGGTCGACGACTCTTGAGCCCCAGAAGCAGCCTCAAGATCGTTGGCGCTCGAGGTGGCTGCGGCGAGCTGGGTGGAGGTCTTGCCATGATCCAGAGGCAGACTGCTGGCGTAGAGCTGGCGTTCAGCTCCAGCACGACTGCTGAATCGTGTCGATGCAGCAATGCGTCTCTTGGTCGGATCGACGCAGCCCACAGCGACATCGGGCGTTTCCAGGATCGACACCACCTTGGGAGCGGTGGACAGGTCCGGAGCGATGCGTGTAGCATTAGAGGGCGCGGCACCATCTGGGTCAGCTTTGGCGTTCATATGTGGTGTAGACACATCTGCTGCTGCGTCGTCAGCTTTGGTGGCAGGCGTGGATGGGAAGGAGATTGAGGCGGCCGAGGTAGACGTGCTGATCCTTCTTGGAGGCCTGGGAGGTGGCGTACCTGACGCTCGTCCAGCCGCCTCGCCCTCAGCGACGGCGAGCGGCCAAGGCGCGGGACCACCAATCCGGTTCGTCGAGTTGCGTGGACCGGGCCGAGAAGGCGTGGACAGGGTCGAGATCGAGGGAGACTCAAAGCCACCCATGGACGCCCGACCCGCGCGTGCAGGAGTTGTGTTGGTGCGACGTGGCGATCTCGTCTGCCCGAGACCGCTGGTCGAAGAGCTGATGCTCGTGTTCGAGTCGCGCCGAGACCTCACGGGCGTGCCGATGGACGGCGAGGCAGCCCTGGTGCTTGCATTGCTCATCGTCGAGTCTCGACGGTTGCGGAGCGGGCTGAGCGCCGAACTTGCCATGCCACCAACGTTGCTGAGACGGGACGAGGCACTTCGACGAAGACCTTCGGCGGTCAGAGGAGTCTGAGAATCCTGAGCAGGGACTACGTGCTCCTGCCACTCGAGATGCACCACCACGCTCTTGGAAGCGACCGTCATTGTGTTGCCGTGTGCCGCGAACCATTCGAGCATGAAAGATCCACTCGAGAGGTCTCCCAGCCGTGCAGCCAGTCCGAGCTCAGGACCGCCTAGCTTGGTCAGCTGGAATTGGCCGATCATCTCTCTGCGTGGGATGCTGAAGCATCGGATCATGCCGTCGACCGTGACCGCGACCAGCTTGTCCTTATCGACCAGCGAGACGCCCAGCGACACGTTGCTCTGCTGGCCGAATCGTACCACTTTGACACCCGTTCTCCAGTCCCAGACCACGATGGCTTTGTCCTGACCGACACTGACCAAGTAGCGCTCGTTGATGGCCACGTTGCGAATACCGCGATTGTGACCGGAGAGCGTCTGGATGAGTTCCCAGCTCTTCATGTCCCAGACCAACACGCGGCCGGTGTCGTATAAGCCAGCGCACAAGACGCCTTCGTCCAGCAGAAAGTCGAGGCAGGCAATGGCTTTGGCGCGCAACACCTTTCGACAGATACCCGTAGAGATGTCCCATATTCGGATGGTCTCGTCGTAGCTTCCTGATACGAGTGTCTTGCGCTCCTTGAGCTTCATTGCTGTGACAAAGCCAGAATGCCCCTCGAGTCTCTGGATGTTCTGCGCTAGGCCTTTCGCCCAGTTGCGCTCGCGGAAGAAGAGGCCTTTGACAAGCGGCTCCCATCCTTCTGGATCAGTCGGAGCGACGAGCTTGACTGGATCCGCCTCGGTCAGCGCGATCGCATGCGATCTCCACAGCTCTGGTGTAGCGGCGAGCGTGTGCCACTTTTTGGAGACGTGGCGGCAGCGGAGCAGGTCCTGAATGGGTAGCTTCTCAAAGATCTTGAGCGCGACCTGGTCTGGCAAGCCGCTGACGACATCGCGAGTCAGGCGCAGCTGCTTTTCCAGCGTCTTGGACATGGTGGCGATGTCGCCTGGAAGGCATGCGTCCAATATGATACCGAGCAGCTGGATTCGTAGATGGGCCGGCAGCTTCTGAAACTCGTGGCGGATTGCTTCCTCATCAAAGCTGCTCTTCGCCCCTGCCTTGGGCTGCAAGGCTGTAGCGTCGAAGGAAACGGCTGCTTTGCGGTCGTTCTCGCCGGCTGCAGAGGGTGATGGGATAGGGTCGTCCTCTTCTCGGAAGTAGATGCAGGAATGCCAGCCAAGCTCCTTTGCGGCTACGACGTTGAGTGAGCTGTCGTCAACAAAGTAGTGGCGTGTGTCGGGCTCGGCGCCGACGACCAGAAGCGCCGCACGGTAGTAGTCGAGCTCTGGCTTGCAAGCAAAGTCGGGCACCGCGTAGTCACAGTAGACGATGCCTTCTACCTGGTCTTCGAGGTCGAGTAGCCGCAGCACCCTGTTGGCATGATGTTTGTATGCATTTGTGAGGGCGAACACGCGCACGCGAGTACGGTCGATATCGGTGAGAAGACGTTTGATCTGATGGTCTGGTTGCAGGATGTCGTCGAGTGGCAGGCTAGCATCGCATTTGCGGTCGTAGTCGAGAGGGTCGATCTGATGGTGTTTGACAAGGCCGCGGATGGCGAGGCCATAGGTCTTGTAGTAGGTGGTGTGGAGAGTCTTGGCATCTTCTTGACTGAGGCCCATACCGTGAAAGTAGGCTCGAATGCGATCTGCCATGAGCTCAGCGATCTTGGTGCTCCGCTTGTAGAGTGTATTGTCGATGTCGAGCCAGACGATGGCCTCGTTGGTGCGAAGAGAAGGGTCTGGTAGGCCTGGGATAGTACGTGGTTCAAAGCCAATTCGACTAGTGAGAGCAGTCAAGTCATCGGTGCTGGTGCTTTCGTCTTGGTGCGGTTGTGATGGTTCTGCATGGGTGGCGATTGGTTTGTGCGCTGGACTACTGATGCTGCCAGAGGCCGCGGCATCGTTGCCGTTGATGGTCTTGCTCGCCGACTTGCCATTGGGCGTATTGGGATGCAAGGACTGCGCTCGCTGCGTTGTAGATGAGGTCTGCTTGCGGACTGCTGCTTTTCGCGAGGGTGATCCAGACGCCAGAGCATCCTCGGAAGCCTGCTTTCGAGCTGGCGAATCGGCCGGTCGTGACGTTGTTCGCCTCCGTACAGGCGCTGTGCTGGATGCCGATGAGGGACCAGCCTCGCCTGCTGTAGTCCCGGCAATCATGCTGAACTCCTCTTGTGCTCGTCAGATGGTAGGACCGACGGAAGAGATAGTCAAGAAGGAGCCGGAGCTGGACCCTGAAGACGAGTGACAGGAAGAAGAGCAAGGATGGGCGTGCGTGTGGCAGCGTGGGCGCTGTGTGCTTCGTGCGCCATCTTCGGTGAATAATCGGCGATTCAGCTGTTTTGACAGCTGCGCCTCCACACTCAGATATCAAGCACGGCATGCTGCTCGCTCCTTGCGTATTTGCGCTTGCCTTCTCGATTAATGATTCATGTCATGGTGAGGAGAAGAGTAAGGCTGTAAACCTCCTCCTCAACCACCACATCAATTCGGCACCAACCCAACAGTTTTTGGTTCATCGAGCAAGATTCATCATGGCGTCCGCACCTCTCTCCATCTTCGTCATCGGAGGCCACGGCAAAGTGGCGCTTCACTTCACGCGCATCGCCGCTTCTCGAGGTCACAAGGTGTTCAGCATGATCCGTCAGCCAGAGCATGCTTCCGATCTCCCCACTGGAAGCTCTGCCGACACGGTGCAGCCAGTCGTGGCCTCGCTCGAGCAGTCCTCGGTTTCCGACATTGCCTCGCTCTTCACCAAGTACTCACCTAACGTCGTCCTCTTCGCTGCAGGCGCAGGCGGCAAAGGTGGTCCGGAGCGCACCAAGGCGGTGGACGAGCAAGGCGCGATCAAGGTATTTGACGCCCTCGAGCAGAGCGGCATTGCCAAGTCGACTGACTTCCGTCGCTTCCTCCTCGTCTCGGCCATCGACGTGCGCGACAAGACCAAGCCCCCGCCCGCTTGGTACCAGCAGCCGGATCTGGAACGCAGCGAGAAGACACGCAAAGCCATCGGCGCTTATATGGATGCAAAGTACGCTGCCGACAAGAACCTTTCCGAAAGGTCGTCCTTCCCGTGGTTCGTGCTTCGTCCAGGTGGACTTCTCGACGAGCCTGGCACAGGCAAGGTGGCTCTCGGCGTCCACCAGAGCCTGGTCCACTCGATCCCGCGAGAGGATGTCGCTGCGACGCTGGTCGAAATCGCTCAGCTTCCCAAAGGTCAGGGCGATGGTCTCATGCTCGACTTGCTTGCCGGAGACAACGACATCCCCACTTCCGTCAAGGAAGCAATTGAGCGAGGTCGCACTGATTTCGAAGGATGAGCTCAAACACCGTAGCAATTCGACTTGATCTGCACTTCTAGCCGCACAGATCAGTACAGAGTGAATACAGAGTGAAGACGACCTCGACTGTCTAGCTGAGCGGTGGGTCGATGCTGATGAACTATTTTAGGTTGCTCCCAAATGGTCGCCGGGGCGGAGACGAAGTGGGTGATTCCGTCAGGGGTCGAGCACGGATCGACGGACGGGACCGAGCTCATTTCGGCTCCTATCGAACGACCCAGCACAAAGTTCCGAACGACATGCAAAGCGGTCATGCAGCCACTTCCTGCCCTTATCCTTCTGCTCACATCCCACTCGTCTCGAATGGTTCTGTCGACGCAAGCATGCTCTGGCCTTTACACCTCCAACTTGTTACAATCTTATCGTTGTCTGCCCGAGCAGTCTTCGCCTGGAGTTCAGCCCGCGATGCGGTCCATCCTGTCTCGCTGAGCAGTCAATGTCAAGCACCCAAACAGCACGGGGAGAACCCGCTGTCCGGCTGTCCAGTCAACACGACCTTTGTCAGTCGAACGCATCCCTCCGCTTCGCATCGGACGATCAGTGCTGCTTTGAACGCTCTGTGAGTATTCTCCACGCGTAGCGACGCCGCATCTACCCACGCTGACCCCCTTTGCGTCTTCTCTAGACCTGACGATGGGAGCACGCACACGGTCCTCATCGATGCGGGATGGTACCACGAGAAGGTGCTCGTCCATCGGTCCAGTCCAACCATTCTTGCAGGCGTGACCTCCTCGCCGTCCCATGCATCCTCGAACAGGGTCTTCGTCTGGCAGTCTTCTTACGTCAATCAGTCCGATCCGCGCTCTACGCTGCGCAACTGTGACGCGGTGACTCTCGGCGTTGGCACAGGTGCTCCTCATCCGATTTCCAACTTCAAAGCGTACAATATCGACTTTGTCCAGCGTCAATATCAGCGTGGTCAACTCATAACCACCTATCAGCTGGGACCCGCCGCAGCGCTGTGCGTCGAAAAAGCCAACGCATCCTTCTACAGCTGTTCCTTCTCGAGCTATCAGGACACGCTCTACGTGGGCCCCGCCTCTCAGGCCTTCTTCTTCAAGAGCACGGTTAAGGGTATGACGGACCAGCTGTATGGCATGGGCAAGGCGTGGTTCGAACGCACCCTCCTGCTCTCTCGTGCCTGCGGTGGCGGCATCACCGCTTGGAGGGGCGATCCCAACGACGCAAAGGTGGGCGTGTACATCCTCAACTCGCACATCGCCAGAGCAGACGATGCGATTCCACTCAAGAAGATGCACGGCAAATGCTACCTAGGACGACCATGGAATGCAAAAGCCCACGCAGTGTATCTGAATACCAGCATGGACGGGATTGTCGCGAAAAAGGGGTTCAGAGTCTGGGGAAGGGAGGAGAGCAATTTTGACCCGCGAACGACGAGGTTTGACGAGTACGGTTCGACGGGTGCCGCTGGAGACGTGACGGGGAGGAACATGACTTTGGATCGGATTCTGACCAGGGAGCAGGCTAGCAGGATCACGATCGCGAGCGTGTTTGGTGATACTTCGTGGATCGACTGGAAGCGGGTTTGGGAACGATGATACATGTCCATTCGCACAAGCTTCGACCTCACACTTCACACTCGTACTCCACAGAACCTTGTCTATATTGCTTACAAGGTGATGCCATTGCAAATGCTTATCAGCTCAGATATCCAACCGCCATGTGCGCACGCTATCGTCTTTTCCCAAGCACCTTGATCGCACTAGCCTTGATGACATTACCGGCCTTCTCCATCTCCTTCTTGGTAAAAGCCGTACTCACCGCCAGCCTAATGTTCGGCCTGGACTCGGGGCCCACCTCTAACGCCTTAGCGTTGATGCTGGGCAACCTCTTCATCCTGGTGATAAAGATCCCGTGCTCCAACGCGTCATCCACGATAGCCTGAAGGAGGCGCATCTGTTCGTCCACCGACAAGTCGTGATCCGAGGGACCGGCGGCGGCGATGCGCTTCTCGTCGTTGCTGTTGGAGAGCGTGAGGCTGACGTCGCCGACAGCGAGGCTGTTCTTGCCCTTGTCGAACTTGTCGGCGGGCGTATCGGGGTGACGGTCTGTTTTGCTTCGGACCTGGATGTGCACCAGCGGACTGCGTGGGTCGGACGAGATGCGCAACGATTCGACGTGATCGAGAATGGAGCGGAGGGACTTGACGTTGTCTTGGAGCGTGGTCAGGATGGAAGGTTGAGAAACCATGTACGAGATAGCCGTACTGGCGGCGACGGCGAGCAGAGCGGGCAACGCGGCGGAGAAGACGAAGGAGGTGCCGTTAATGCGCTGGTGGAAGACGACCTCGTCGGATCCGGCGCAGAAACCTCCTGCTGCACCGAGCGTGTTGGCCATCGATCCGACAAGAATCTCGACCTCGGAGGCAGGGATGTTGTAGAGCTCGGTGAGACCACGACCAGTAGCACCGACGGTTCCGAAGCTGACACTTTCATCGAGGATGAGTCGGAATTTGTATCTTTTCTTGAGTTCCTGGATCTTTGGCAGATCCGCCAGGGCGCCGTCCGCTTCAAAAACACCTTCGGTGACGATGAAACGACGCGTGAGAGGACCACGTCGGCGTTTCGTATCCCGCTTGACCTGCTCCAGGACGGCCTCGAGCGAGTTCATGTCGTTGTGGTCGTACCAGTAGACGGTCGAGCGTGAAATTTGGATGCCCTTCTGAATGGCATAGTTGACGCCGCGGTCAGCGACAATGATATCACCACGTTTCGAAAAGGCAGGGATGACGGACGAAACGGTGCTGAAACCTTGACTGTAGATGATGCAGTTCTGGGTGCCGAGGAAGCGCGCAATGTCGGATTCGAGCTGCATATGCACATCGATGGTACCATAGAAGCCGGGAGGGGAGCAACTTCCGACACCATAGTTTCTCAGGGTCTCGATGGCCTTCTCCTTGACAGCTTCGTGGCCGGCGAGATTGGTGAAGTTGTAGCTGGCGAGGTTCATGACCTGCGTGGGCTTGCCGGCATTGTGAGAGGCGAGGCTGATCTTGGGCCGACTGCTGGCACCTCCGACGATGGTGGGAATGGATGCGAGCTCTCGCGACTCGGCGGGTGTGAGGGGAGCGCAGAGGGGTTCAGGCTTGAACTCGCCGACGAGGTCATCGATCTCCCTGCCGGAGAGGTTGACAAAGTTCTTGCCGCTGGCACCACCGCGTGTCCTGCTCTGCAAGACTGTTCTCAATGCGAAGAGAACGAGGAAGAGTTCGAGCAGGGATCGAATGGGGTCGTTCTGGTAGCTGCTGGCGACGTATCGCGCGATGATGGCGCTACCTGGGATCTTTCTAAAGTTGTCTTGAGCCAGTACGACGGCGGCTTGGAAGTATTCTGTCAAGGCCGAGGCAGCTGCGGAAGCATGCTCGTTGGGTATCGCTTCAGCGGCCATCTTTGTTGAAGCCGGCACCGATGCTGTGATGATCGGAAGTGCAGGGATGAGTCGCTAAGTAGAGTGTGTTGGAGAAAGAGAAACTCGAAGGTCGAAAGGAACAAAGTGTGAGTTCGGTCGGCTCTCGGCTAGCACAAAAGTTGGGTTCGACAAGCGTGAGCGTGAGCCTTACTCGCTGTGACGCACCTCGAGGATCCTTTCGTGGTTGTGTTGGTTTGGCTCGGCAACGCGCATCGCTCGGTCTTACGGTTTGCTGCTGACGCCTGCTGTCAGCCTAAGTCCATCCGGGGCGATGGATTTTGTATGTCCAAGACAAGTTCAATCTGACATGGATCAAAATTCGCTCCATGGCGAATGCGGATGACCTCGATTCATTCGGCCGGTGATCGAGGTTGAGAGAAGCGAGAGGACGATATTCTCTCTTTCGCCCGACTCATCCCTTCTCCATCTTCTCCACTCAATACCAGCTCGCTGCTGCACCCTGCACCAAGTCATTCCTTCCGGCTTCAACAATTGACCTCTTCCCCCGCATCCTCGGTGCTGCTCTGCCGTGCGCAGATCCCTTCATTCCTTCGTACATACATTCCTTCCATCCATCCATTCGTGGTCGAGGACCCCCGCGCAGAGCCCCGTAGCGACTGGCCCGCCATCCATCCAGCTGCCCGTGACACCGTTGAAGCTTCCCTCTACTGCTTCAAGGACAAACTACACATCCACTATCGCTGTCTGTCGCCAACTGCAGTTCCAACCGTCTCTCGCGCAGATCTCTCCTTTGTTCGCCGGGCACGTTTGCCGCCAAAGCCTCATCCATCCAATCGACGGGACACACAGTCAGCCATGTCGGACCACCAAAACCCGGATCAGCCCCTTCAGGAGCTGGCAACCGCCGCTCAGCTCGACGAAGAGCTTGAACAGCAGCAGCAAAAGGAGCTCGAGCAGCGTCAGCAGCTACTTCAACAGCAGCAACAAGCCGAACTCGAAGCTCGTCGCCAAGCCGAAGCACTCGTACAAGACACATCCAACCACGCCTCTTCCTCGGCTGCACCCCAGTCTGCTCAGTCAATAAACCTGCCCGTCTCGGGCGCCACATCCGAGCAGCTCGCAGCCAGCTCTCTCGGCGACGTTGATGCAGTGATTGCCGCCGCCGTCAACGCTTCCAAGCAGCATGCCGAGCAGGAGCGACTTCAGGAAGAGCAGCAGCAGCGCGCCGCGCAAGCTGGCAGTGCCATGGACCTTGACCCTGCCGTTCAGCCACAGTCCGACATCGATCCTTCCGCTGCAGTGGCCGGCGTCCCCAGGGCTTCCGGTCAAAACGCCGACGACTCCATGCAGCACGGCGAAGACCCGGATGCTTCCATGATGACCGACGGTGGATCGCCCATCAAGCACGATGGCGACGCTTCCGTCAACCTCACCGGCACACCCAAACCCAAGAAGGAACGCGCCAAACCCAAACCTCGCTCCAAGTCGGCTACCAAGATCACGCGTTTCCGAAAGATCACGAGCTGTCTCCAGTGCCGAGAGAAGAAGCAAAAGTGCGACCGCGTCAAGCCCATCTGCGGCAACTGTCGCGAGAACCCCACCGACGACCCCTGCCACTATGTCGACGACCGCAAGCGTCCTGGATCGGACGATGAGGACCACGCAGGCGACGCGTCGATAAGTTCGCCTGCTGCGCGCAAGCGAAAGGAACCCGAGGACGCCTTCTTGAGCACCGGCAACAGCCGTGTCTTTAAACGCGCCGACTTCCCGCGTGTCGACGACCGCCGTCAGGCGCTTATGCTGCAAACACGCCGTGAGACCGTCGACAAGCTCGAAGAGGTGGGCAAGGATCGTTCGCGCGATTTCAACACTCGCGTCAATGCTGCCCGCGCCGCTGCCATCGCCGATGTGCTCTTCGAAAGCGCCATCACTCTGCCTACAGCAGACGAGATTTCGGCTCTGCTCTATACCTACAAGACCCAAGTCGAGCCTTTTGTCAATGTCGTGGTCATCGATATCAACATCGCGCGCATTCAGAGCTTCCTTCGATGGTGGCACTCCAAGCCCACCACCATGCCCGCCGACCCTCCACTCGTCCCGCTGCTGCTCGTCATCCTTGCTCTCACCCTCCAAGTCAAGAGAAACTCGCCCGAGTTCGAAGGACACAACCTCACCAATTTTGCTCCTATCCCCGGCATCGAGTGCTCCGATGAACGCAAGTTGCTCAGCGTCGCCGGCCACTGCATCGATGCGCTTCAGATCGCCTGCCCCTCGGCCTGGTCGAGCGCCTTCCAGGCTCCCATCGATTTGACCAAGGCATCCCTGCTGCGCGGCATCTGGCATCTCAACGAGCTCAACCTTCAATTCGCAGGCACATGCTTCGCGCTCACAACGCGCCTCGCTCATGCCGCCGGGCTGCACCGCGACCCAGAGCATTGGTCTGGCATGCGCATCGAGGAGGCGCAGGCTCGTAGGAACTTGTGGTGGAACATTGTCTTCTTCGAGGTGGCGCACGCACATCGCATCGGTCAACCGCCCTGCCTCACCCACGAGGGCTTCGATACCCAATACCCCGACGACTACAATGCTCTGTATGCGATGTACGAACGCGCTGGCCTCGCTGACCCTGACCCGAGCCGCATCATTCTACCGCCCGGCGCTACTGCCTTGGTGCCCCGCACACCAAGCCAGACCAACTTCGAGTACCACTGGGCGCGGTTCCGCATCTACCATATCTTCCTTCGTCAGAGCCAGCAGCTCTTCCGCTTTGGCATCTCTTCGCCGCCCGACCCGAACCTCAACGACGAATACGCCAAGTGGCGCGAGAACCTACCTGAGAAGCTCAAGCTGCACTTCGAACGACGCTTCAAGGGATCGGTTCGTCCCAGTGCCGAGCTTCTGGCACAGGTCGCATCCCAGTCCTTCTCGAACCGTGTCTACGACCCCAAAATCACCGAGGAATTGCAAGACTACCAGCAGGGTTACAGCCTCGAGTTTATGTACCACCAATGCATGATCACTCTGCACAGACCCTACATTGACGAGCAGGGAGCATGGAAGCCGCCCGAGTCGGTGCAAAAGTCGCTCGAGGTGTGTCTGCAGTCGGCCGAGGCGCTCATCAATACGGTCGAGGATGTGCTGGCTGTCATGCCCGCCAACAGCATGTACAACCAGTGCGCCTACTTTGCCTTCAACGCCGGCCTCATCCTGGCCATCCACTGCAAGCTGGACCCGAATTCGCAAGTGCATCGCCCTCACATCCAGAAAGCGCTCGATCTGCTCGACACGCTCTCGAGCATGGCAAGGCTCAACAATGTTGCAGAACAGGCCGGTCGCTACAGCTCGACGCTCAAGCAGATGCTCAGCGGAATCGGCGGAGACCTCGCTGCGCTGGCAACCTCCAAGTCGACCTCTGCAAGTACGAGTGCTGCCGAGCGCCAGAACGGTGACAGCAATGGCGATGTCGCTGGTGTTGGCGAAGCGACCGACTCGCGTGGAGACGCCATCCTGGCAGCATTGGATCCTTCGCTTGGCGGAGACGCGGCCAGGGATGGAGGTGATTCCAGTTCGCGCATCGATGTCGACGGCGGGCCGGATCGCATCCCTGCCTTCCTGCTTCCCTTCGTAGGCCTGCCGACGGACCCGAACAACCTCGGTCCCCAAGCCGGCAACTCCTTCTGGAATGAGTCCTTGCTAGACCGTCCGCTGGTCGGCGTTCCCGTTGCCTACCCTGTCGGCTTTGGTCAGGGTGTACTTTCGAATGCGGAGCAGCAGAACGGGAGTGCATGGCCACAGCAGGCTGGCGAAGGTGACCTCGCCAACACTGACGCTGGTACGGCAGGCGGCGACCTGCAAGCTCAAAGTCACGAGGGCGGGCTGGCACCCGACACGGCAGCTGGTGAGGGTGCGGCAGACGACGCTTCCGCCGATGCGTACAACCTGTACGAGCTGCTGGGAGGGCGCGAACTGCAGCCTGGCTTGCCGGATCGACCCATGTCGTTCTCTCAGCACTACAACCACCAGAACCCCGCACGAGGCGACCAAGCTCCCTCTGCCTCCTATCGCACCTACGTGCAGAACTCGCTGGCTCGCACGTATGATCAGCAGCAGCAAGCCAAGGGCGATGGCGAGGCGGGCGACAAGACTGGAGGTGAGAATGGGCTCAGCGCCGACCAGCTGCCCAGCGAGAGCGCGCTCAACGCGGTGGCTGCTGCAGCGGCGGCGGCGGCGGAAGCGGAAGGACTGGACCCGAATGCGCAGGGAAACAATCTGGCGGCGGAATGGTATGCCTGGGAAAACGTTTCTCAGATGCTCAACAACCGGCAGTGAGGGTCACTCGATGCTCTCGCTCGTTTTCCACACTCGTTGAAGTCACCGATCTGTATCACTATGTCTTTTCACTCGTTATGACTGTATCAGCAGGACGTATTGCATCTTTGGAACGAATCAAGACATCCTTCTTAGTCGTGAGTCGAGCTGGACATCAAGCTTTGACAAGGCGCCCAACAGCATGGGGTACTAGATCGGCAGAGGTCTCGTGAACAGGTCTTTGCAGATCGACCTCCTTCCATCCACCCAGGCCCTTCAGCCATTCGCCACTATCCCTGTTGAGCTGGCACCCGCCGAAGTTGAAGCTCCACACGGGTGTCCATAGGGTCTGAATGATCCTTGCTAGCGTATGTTTGCTGCCGACGTGTTCGAAGAGGATGATCTGGCCGCCCTTCTTCAAGAGACCCTGCAAGAACTCCAAATGGCTCTTTGGGTCGGGAATCGAGCAGAGGACCTGGAAGAGGACGATGGTGTCGAGGCTTTCTGGTTCGATGCCGGCTTGGAGGAGGGCGGGGCGGCTGGTCTTGTCCAGACCCACCGGCACAACCGTGCTCTTCTTAGCCAGACCCACTCGCTCGAGCTTGGAGACCAATTGCGCGCGCAACGGTGCATACGGCTCCATACAGAACAACCTTTCGATTTTGCTGGCGTCATAGTGACCCACACTATCGCCGGCTCCAGCACCCACCTCGAGCACCCGTCCATAGGCAGATCGGAGCAAAGGCCGCTTCATGTTGACATACATCTCGTCGGACGTACGCAGCACCACGGGAAAGCCGTGCGAGAAGATGAGCGACTTCCAGTGAAAAGGATTGATGAGGTTGATCGGCGATGGATGACGAAGTTGTTCGAAGAGCGCACCAGGGAAGCCGGAGATGTAGAGCTTGATCGTGATGAGGATAGGGAGGATGTTGGCAAAGAGGAATTCCAAGAGCGTCGCCGGCCGCGCCGGTTTGGCGTGCAACTCGCCAGGATACGCTTTCACCATTGTTGCTGTACGATCAAAGAGAGGACGCGGTCGAGGATGGTCTATATATATATGAATCGAGGGGATTGTGGAAGGATCAGGGATGGAGGAGATGCGGTCTGGACCGTGCCAAGCCACCTTTAATCTGGTGGGCACTGTTCGCGCTCCGAAACCCTGCATCTTTGGACAGCTTCTCACGCCCAAAAAAAAATAGAGCGTTGGACCGTGTTTACGCCTCGCTGCAGCCTCGTTCCTGGCCATGTTGGTTTCACTTTGTCTTGCCCCTGTGATAGCGACCCGAGCCATGTTACTCACCAGCTCGCGATCAGCCCTCATGATGCGATCGGAGGCTAAGCTGTACGAGGCGGCACACGACACTTGGAAGCACGTGGGGCTCCATGGTCCGCCTGCTCGAGCAGCACTTTAACAATGGTCAACTTTTTCTCAAATAAAGGTCACTGCTCAGCGCGGTATTCCATTCGAAGGTGTCGTTCGTCATTTCATTGAAAAGGCTGCCAAAAAATTGCTCGAAAAGGAGGCACAAAAACGGCAGCTGGATCGGAGTCGAATCGGGAGGCCACACGTGACTCGTCTAGACTGGACAGCATGTTCACTGCGCTGAGCTGCCACAGAAATTTTTGGTCGGTGTAGCGAGTCAGAGCAAGAAGAAAGTTGCTGAGAGACTGCGTGCACACTCCTCCTCGCACCTTATATCGACTGAGCAAGTCACTACCCGAGTCACTTCACAGCCTTCTGACTCGAACGTCGTCGACCAAAGCACCGCACGGCCCTATTCATACAAAAGCGAGCGCTGCATCTTGCATGGCGTCGTCCCAACGTCTGCTCACCTCTTTCGTTTCGATCCATCGCCAGGTAGCGTTACGATCCGCAACTAGAAGCAGCATACATCGCCCGAGTCCGACTTCGATCCATCGCACTTTCATCAAGTCCTCGTCTCATCATCGGCTCACTTATCCCAACTCTCGCAACATGTCGTCCACAGCACCATCATCCGCCGCCCCCGAGCAGCAGCAGCAGCCGTCCAGCTCGGCACAGAACGATGCCCCAGCCGCCGACGCCCCCCTCGGCCCCGACGGGCAGCCCATGACAAAAAGCGCCCTCAAAAAGCAACAGAAACTCGCTGAAAAGCAGGCCAAGCAGGCCGCCAAGGATGCGCTCAAGAGCGAAAAGCCCGCCCAGAACCCTGCTGGCTCCGGTGCGGCAAAGAAGGAGAAGCCCAAAAAGGAGGTCAAGGAGGAGCCCGAATGGGTCAACAACACCGTCGATGGCGAGAAGAAGGACCTCTCCGCACCCATGGAGAATGGCTACAATCCGCTCCACGTCGAACAGAGCTGGTACCAGTGGTGGGAAAAGTGCGGCCACTTCAAGCCGGACGAGCCCTCCGAGTCAGATCCGTACGACCCCGAAAAGACCTTCGTCGTTCCTGCACCTCCTCCCAACGTCACTGGATCACTCCACATTGGTCACGCCCTCACCATCTCGATTCAGGATACCTTGATCCGATGGTACCGCATGAACGGTTACCGCACCCTCTTCAACCCAGGCTACGACCACGCCGGTATCGCCACCCAGAGCGTCGTCGAGAAGCGTCTCGCCAAGCTCGAAGGCAAGACGCGCTATGACTATGGTCGCGAGAAGTTCCTCGAAAAGGTCTTCGAGTGGAAGGACGACTACCAATCGCGCATCTCGAATCAGATGCGCCGTCTCGGTGCCTCGTACGACTTTTCCAGAGAGGCTTTCACCATGGACGCTCCCCGTTCCAAGGCCGTCACAGAAGCTTTCTGCAAGCTGCACGAGGACGGCATCATCTACCGCGCAAACCGTCTCGTCAATTGGTGCTGCAAGCTCCACACCACCCTCTCCAACCTCGAGGTCGACCAGAAGCAGCTCAACGGCCGCACGCTCATGAACGTCCCCGGCTACCCTGCCAACGAGCGCATCGAGTTTGGTGTCATTGTCAGCTTCTCGTACCAGATCGAGGGCAGTGACGAGAAGATTGTCGTCGCCACCACGCGTCCCGAGACCATGCTCGGTGATACCGCCGTTGCCGTCCACCCCGACGATGCTCGATACAAGCACCTGCACGGCAAGAACGTCGTCCACCCCTTCGTCGCCGGTCGCAAGATCCCCATCATCGCCGACGCCATCATTGTCGACATGGAGTTCGGCACCGGTGCCGTCAAGATCACCCCCGCCCACGACCCTAACGATTACGAAGTCGGCAAACGTCACGACCTCGAATTCGTCAACATCCTCAACGACGACGGTACGCTCAACGACAACTGCGGCGAGTTCGCCGGTATGAAGCGCTTCTCTGCTCGTCGCGCCGTCATCGACAAGCTCAAGGAGATCGACAGCTACGTCGAGACCAAGGACAACCCCATGACCGTGCCCATTTGCTCCCGATCCGGCGACGTGATTGAACCCATCATGAAGCCGCAGTGGTGGGTCAACTGCCAGCCGCTCGCCGCCAAGGTCATTGAACGTGTCCGAGCGGGCGAGATGACCATCACTCCCAGCGTCTCTGAAAAAGAGTTCTTCAGGTGGATGGAGAACATCCAGGACTGGTGCATTTCGCGCCAGCTATGGTGGGGTCACCGTTGCCCCGTCTACTTTGTCAACATTGAGGGCGAGGCGAACGACCGCAGCGACGACAAGTTCTGGGTCGTCGGCCGCTCCCTCGAGCAGGCTCAGGAGCGCGCGCAGAAGCTGGCAAACGGGAAGAGCTTCACGCTCGAGCAGGACGAAGACGTGCTCGACACGTGGTTCTCTTCAGGCCTGTGGCCATTCTCCATCATGGGCTGGCCCGAAAAGACCGACGACATGAAGCACTTCTACCCGTCGTCGCTGCTCGAGACCGGCTGGGACATTCTGTTCTTCTGGGTGGCTCGCATGTGCATGCTGGGTGTCTACCTCACCGACACCTTGCCGTTCAAGGAGGTCTTCTGCCACGCGATGGTGCGCGATGCGCACGGACGCAAGATGTCCAAGTCGCTCGGCAACGTCATTGACCCCTTGGACGTCATCGAGGGTATCAATCTCGAGGGGTTGCACACGAAGCTCAAGGAGGGCAACCTGGACGACAAGGAGATTGCCAAAGCCGCCCAGGGTCAAAAGAAAGATTTCCCCAAGGGCATTCCTCAATGCGGAACCGATGCGCTGCGTTTCGCTCTGTGCGCCTACACCTCGGCCGGACGCGATATCAACCTCGACATCCTTCGCGTCGAAGGCTATCGCAAGTTCTGCAACAAGCTGTGGAACGCGACCAAGTTTGCGCTGCTCAAGCTCGAGCCCATCTCGTCGTTCCAGCCTGCCTCCTCGGACGAGCCCTCCGGCGCCGAGTCGCTGGTGGAAAAATGGATCCTGCACAAGCTCAACCTTGCCGCCAAGACCGTTAACGACAACCTCCGCGAACGCAACTTCATGGCGGCCACCTCGGCGGTGTACAACTTCTGGCTGTACGAGCTGTGCGATGTGTACATCGAGGCGATCAAGCCGATCACGGATGCGGATGCTGCGGACGCCAAGGCGAGGGCGAGTGCTCAGCAGACGCTGTACACGTGTTTGGACGGGGGGTTGAAGTTGTTGCATCCGTTCATGCCTTTTGTTACGGAGGAGCTGTGGCAGCGTCTGCCTCGGAGGGCTGGGGAGAAGGCGGAGAGCATTGCGCTGTCGCGCTACCCGGTGTTCATGGCGTCTCGCGAGGACGCAGTGGCGGAGGCGGCGTTCGAAGAGGTCTTTGCGGCAGTTCGTGCGGTCCGAGGCATGTGCACGGACTACAACCTGTTGAAAAACGTCCAGGTATACCTCGAGACCTCTTCCGCCGACTTCAACACCACCCTCACCGCCTCGTCCGCCGTCGCATCCACCCTCATCAAAGGCTGCACCGACCTCACCGTCGTCTCCCGCGCGGAAGACGTACCCAAAGGCTGTGCTGTTTCGTCAATCAGCCCGCGCCTCAACGCCCATCTGTTGATCCGAGGCCACGTGGATATCGACCAAGAACTCGCCAAGCTCGACAAGAAGCTCCAACTCAACGCCGTCGGACTCGACAAGGTCAAGGCGCCCATGAACAAGCCCCAGGAATGGGAACGCATGCCCCAGGAGGTGCGGGACGCCACCGAGGAGAAGGTCAAGGGACTCATGAGCGAGAGAGAGGCTATGCAGAGCGCAAAGAGGCAGTTTGAGAGCATTAGGGATGACTAGAGATTGAATACAAGTTGAATCGATCTGACGAGATGGGATGGCGTGCGCTCAAATGTGAATGGCCTGACGAATGAGTCTGCGTGCGCCGAGAGATGAGGTGTCTGATGTGCGCGTGCTGACCTTGCAACTTGCACGGCTCACGATGCTTTAGCTGCACCCCGCGCTTTCTTTCACTGCATGACATTCTCTCAACGGCGTCTCTCACAATTCTCTTGTTCGTCCAACCCGGAGTTGATCGGATGTTGCATGGTAGCATTGCATTTAGCCTAGAGAATTTTGGGTGTGTGTGTGTGTGCGTACGGCGAAGGAGATCTATCGGTTAGACAACCGTGCCGGGGGGAGAATGCTGACTCGCACCATCTACAGGTGTGAGCGTGTGTGTGAACAGTATACAAGGTGGAAAACGGGACGGGGATGGGCGAGCGATTTACTTGCCGCCCTTAGCCCTGAGACGACGGACGTAGAACTCGAGCTCCTTGCCCTCGAGGATGTAGCCGTCGGCGCGGCCGGACTGGCCGGGGCGGGAAGCGATGGCGGCGTACAGCCTACCAGCGCCGAACTGCTGCTCGACGAGGCTGTCGAGCTTGCCCTCCTTGCGACGGGTGTCGAGCTTGCGCGTCACATTGTTGCTCAGCTTGGCCTCATCCACGTTGGCCTCGGCGGCACCCTGACCAGCGGCACGGCGCTTAGTCGTCACGGGCTGACCATAGTGCTTCTCGTACGCCTGACGGAAAGGGGTCGCGTCCACCTGAACAATGCAACCCTTGACAAGAGTGTTCGTGCGCACCAACTCGTTGTTCGAAGCGTTGTACACAACGCCGAGAACACGCGTCTTGGCAGTGATGTGCTCCGAGCCCCAGGCAAAGTTGCCCGACTCGAGTCGAAGAGCACGGTGCTTCAGGTTACCACCACGAACACGAACGGTGTGGATACGCTTAGCTCCGATACGGGTGTTGGCGGCCTGACGACCGAGCTCGAAGGCGCGCTTCTTGCGGTAGTAGGCGCGGCGAGCACCGGTGGCCGATCGCTTGTGGCGCGAGTCACGAGTGATACCCATGTTGTCTGAGAGGTTGGGCAAGTGATGGAATGGAGGTCAGTAGTCTGTTGCGATTGTCGACGAAGACGGCTGCAAGCAAGACGAACGCAAAGAGACAGGACGGAGTGGATGACGAGAGACGATCAAGAGATGCCGAGACAAGGCGGATACGAAGGCGAGGAACGTTGAAACGTGCGTTGTTGGCGGAAGCGGGTGGACAAGAATGATGCGTTTGATCGTGGATCTCGGCTGTCATGTCGGACGACAGCGGTGGAAGCGACGAATGATGATGACCGGGATCTGCGGGTTTGTCGCGGTCACAACGAGAAGCCTTAGTCGGATGGCTCTGTGCTTGCCGTGAATTCTGCCTCGAACTCTGGTGAGAGCGAGCATCTCCTGCCACGATGTATGTCTTCCACTGCTACGATCCCATACAACGACCTTCGCCTTCGCTGTACAAGATGACAGCCTCGCGTGGCCAGAGCGAGGAGATCCGCCGGGCCTTTCGGCGTGTCCCATCCTTCCAACATGAACACAAGTGCACATGCTTGCGATGTCCGCACAACCAAGACCTGGTCCAGTCGTGCCCTACAAGATATGTTCGCGGTATAAGAGGTGTCCAGTTGGTGTCCTGTTGCCTCCTCCGCCTTCTACCTGTGAGATGCTAGGGTGCGAAGCGTTCCATCACTGATTTATGCCGCCAGGAGGTCGGTGAAACTTGCAATGCTGAAAAATGAAACCACAGTGATGTCTGCCATTGTCGGGATGTGTGCTGGGAGTCATGCTGCTGCTGATGCTGAGAAGATTGGCGGTTGCTGTCTCCGCTGTGGCTTTGTTGGTACTGATGTAGTCCTGATCCATTCTATATTCGTGTCGTCCTGATCGTCTCTGCCATCATGTCCGTATATCGTCTGTGTCGTCGTCGATGCTGCCATGCGTGCGATGTGTCGAAGCTTACCTTGATTATGTGTCTTGAGGGGATGAGAAGTGACCTAGGAGAAGGGAAGCAGAAAGTGATGATCTCGACGAACTCAAACTCGACAAGCTGCGAAGCGCGGCGGACGGTCTGGAGAGTGAGCAGCAGGCAGGCGCAGCAGCTTCTTGTTCTCACCTACAAGCCTTCCTGGCAGGCCTATCACGGCTGGCAACGGTCTTGACTGCCCTGCTGCCTCTAGAATCCGAATTGCCTGTCGCTGCTCACCTGAAGCTTTGATTTCAGGAAAGTTGAATTTCGCCGAATTGACGCTGGGCATTGCACGTGATGCTAAGCCCTGAGCTCGGCCGAGGCTGCGTTGACTGAAAAGAAAGAATTGATCGCTCTAACAAAAAAATCAATTGTTTTTGCGTTGTTAGGTCGACGGCTGGCACTCGACGCCTACGGAACCTACCCCTGTAGTTTTGCCTCTGCAGGTTCATCTGGTCGCACAGCTGGGCTCTTCTGTGCCATGGCCCCTTCGCGATGTGTACCGAGGCCTGAGCGCTATCACATGTCTGCCCTTACCCGATGCGCGGAAGGCGGCGCCGAGCCGGTCCCTTCTTTGCCAAGCGCCCCTGCCACAGGGTCGTCGTTCCGCAGACTAAAGACGTCAGCAACCTCGTAGTTGAGTTGGGGTTCAGCAGACCAGCCGGGATAGGAGACGTCGCGCAGCCGCTGTGCAGCGAGTCCCGTCCATGCTGACCAGGGCGCTGAATGGACGAATGCAAAGAGATCGATCGGAGGGACCCCTTCGGAATTGTTGCTGAAAGCGAAGCCCGCTTGGCTCAGACCCACCAATCATGCAAAGACTCAACGCAAGCGGTCCGACTGTCGATGGCAACCTGCACCGGCTGCAGATGAACCGAAGACGAAGCTTGGATGATGTGAACGGATTGATCTACGTGGGCAACTCTTCGATCCCGTAGGCCCCAAGAAAGTCGCGACTGCGCGTGGCTGTCAAGTGGACCCTGAAGACCTGTCAAGATTGAAACATCAACGACGTGTCGCTCGCCTAGCCCAAGCTGCTCGTGGCGTGTTGGACTGTCACTTTGTCGTTTGCAAGACTGTGCTTCAAGACGGGGTGTAAGCGCGATGATGCAACCTAGCTTCGCTCATCGGATCGGAGACAAGCATATCCACAATGGCGACGCCGACGGTCGAGCTGGGCGCTAATAGGGGCCGCTGCGCTGCGTAAAGAGGAGGGACCGTTGAGTGTCGAATGGCTGAGCCACGCGTCAAAGCGGACAATGAGCGATAAAATCGGTCCGACGCGTTGAGGCAGCCTGGCCATTGTGCAGCTCAGTCTGTTCTCGGCGCAACAGCCGTACGGCCGCCGCTTCGGCTGACCGCTAACTTAACTGCAAAGCAACTATGAAACCGTCACATCTTCCCGAGACTACACAGATGGCGTTTCTATTCCCCACCAACAAGAGCGTGTTGCACGGCTTTGCTTGGCAACCACCCATCTGCTTTGCTGTCGTCCTTCTTTCTCGCCTTCCCTCCATCTACCCGGCTGACTGGCGTCTCTCTGCCCACTTCGCCTTCGCGATCTCGCCTCGATTCTCAACGGCGTCTCAAGCAAGGTTGGCAGTTCGACCTCGCAACCCACTTCACTTGGCTGCAGCTCATCGATCGCAAATCAATAGAGTCCTTCATCAACCATCCAGTCCACCGGCCTACTCGAATTCTAGCAAGAGTCCGATCTCCATCTACTTGTTCCTTGCTTCCCGGCTGAGATCTGCTGGTCAATCTCGCCGGCTTTTCGCCTCCAAGCATATCTTCATCCGGCGTTCCGGACGACGGGCGTACGGGTCTCATAGCGCATACGATGCATCCTCATCCCATCAACCCGGTCATCGTTGATACTTCCATCGACAAGACCCAGCTCAACGCTTCCCTCGCCTCCACCCTAGATCCCAACATGATCAAGTACGCCTCACCGCTGCATCCTCGTGGTCTCACCGAGGTGCAGCACCGCCTGCTCTACGAGTCAGACACCGAGTCGTCCTACGACTTTCCTTTCAGCACGAGTTCCAGCACTGGCTCCACCTCGGCTTATAGCGACCTCGGCTCCCAGTCCTCTTCCAGGTCGCGCACTTCCAGTCAGGGTCTCGCACGCCGCGCTCACGGTTCTTCTGCTTCTTCCTCTCGCTCCGAGTCCATCTCCTCGGTGCTGTCCAGCTCCGCCGCCATCCAGAGAGTCCTCATGGGCACGCCGTCGACCGCAACCGTGCACGTGCCATCCTCACGCCAGTCAGTCCGAGCCATCGCCCGCGCCTTTGAACAGGCAGGCAAGACGAGCACCACGCTGCCTTCTCGCAAGATGAGCGCCCAGCTTGAGCGCGTCATTGAAACCAGCGCTACCATCAACTTGATGTCTGATACCACATCTTCAGACGTCTCTCATCACACTGCCTTCCGACGTCGCCCTCTTCACCCATCGCAAGCCTCGAACCTGGCCGCCGGTCGCTCCGCCGAGGCAAACGGTACCATGCCCTCACGGCTCACCATTGCCAAGAGTGCCGCCCAAGGTCCCCTCTCTGCTCCAGCCACCACCACAGCGCGCACATCGCGATCCAACGCTTACCGATGTGATACCAGCGAAGCTGTCCACTCAGCATCTGCATTCAAATTCCCGCCTCGCGTTGCACACGTCGAATCCCAACAGCGCGTACGCAGCTCGCCTAGCCTCGAGACTTTCGACGACGACGACGAGCCCGCGTTCGAGATCATCCCTTCTCCCTCTCGCAAGCGCAGTCAACCCATCCTGCCACCCTTCGTCGCATCACCCACCATCGAGTTCCCCCCTTCGCCGCCTGCCACCTTGACCCAGATCACGAGCAGCATCGATTCGGACCTCGTCCCCTCCTCGCTCTCGGCAGGATCGCTCGACTCGATGCATTCCAATTACTCTTACGGTTCGGTGCGCAGCCATCCCTTTGCGCTGCAGCTTTCGAGCGGAGATGAGCGCTATCCGCGTGCCAGCTCGGCTGCGTCGATGCAGGGCGTTCATGAGCTAGACCGCTTCCGAGGCCCGTCTATTGACAGGGCGGCAGATAACCCATCGGCGTCATCACTAGCTGGCAATGAGGGTCTATGCAGGCGATGCGCAGCGCCCACAAGCCTAAATATGGGAGGTGGGACTTCATTGCATGCGTCCACGGCAACGCTGCAGCCAGCGTCGCTGTCGACCTCGCGACCATCATCGTCGGCTTCGTCATCCACGACCACCGTTGTACCGTCTGGAAAGGTCGCATCGCAGCCCGGATCGACTCAGGTCACCGACAAGATTGCGTTCCCACTGCCACCTTCCGCAGCGCGAACGAACGAAATGCTCACCCTCCCACACCGACTACCCTACAGAACCAGCAAAGCCGGACGCCCGTCCTCTCCCCCTCTCACCACCGCTGCCAAACCCACGACACTCGACGAGCTGCGTCGCGAAGCGCATTCCCTGCTCGCCTCGATCTCTGCGCTCTCCGCCGAGCTAGACGCATCCATTCCGCCAACACATCGCTTGCCGGGCAGCACGCATCGCGCCGCTTCTCCCCCCACCACACCAACAACCAACACCAAGCGCCAGGGCAAACCACCCTTCGTCGCCGTCGACGAGAGCTTCGCCGACGTCTGGCGATGCATGGACGAATGGTA
The DNA here is from genome assembly GCF_000497045.1 of Kalmanozyma brasiliensis GHG001. NCBI lineage: Eukaryota > Fungi > Basidiomycota > Ustilaginomycetes > Ustilaginales > Kalmanozyma > Kalmanozyma brasiliensis. The sequence goes on along the minus strand of NW_015961949.1, from coordinate 262,484 downwards.
TTGGTCCAGCTTCGAAATCGCCCCTCCCTCCACGGGGTGAGGTAGCCCCAGCGCTCCCTTATCCCCCCCTTCATCCTTCCACCTCCGCCTGCTCTCACGGTCATCCATCGCAACACACCGCACTCATTCATTCAACAACACTCGCTCGTTCATCACCACACACGTTCACCACCACATTCGTTCATCACCACATTCGTTCATCACCACACACATTCATACACACGCTCTCCGTGCCGCAACTGTATTTCTTAGCATAGCATACCCCTCGCATTGATATCCCACGTCATTCATCATCACATGCACTGACGAAAAGAGGTGTGAAAGAGCAGCAAGCGAGCAGGTTAGATTCGATATGAGCGGGCAACATCGGCCGCATGCAGGATGAAGGGACCGATACGCTAGTGAGACTAAAATATACATGACAGAAACGCGATACCAGATCGAGAGAACTTAAGCGACGAGGGAGGCCATGAGACCGGGCCAGTCCATGGACGCGGCGGTGTCGGCCTTGGGGAGGAAGGCGCCGTCCACGACCATGTTCTCCTCGTCCAGGCCGATACTGAGGTGGAGCGGCTCCTCGATCTCAATGTCCAGATCGACGAGGTCGAACGGCGAAGAGCCGGCGCTCGCGTCGATCTCAGAAGATACGTCGGAAGCCGAGACACTCGACACCGAAAGATCCGCGACGTCGTCACCATTCGAGTAGATGTCCTGGAGCATCGCGTCCGTGGCCAGCTCCCACATGTTCCTGTCGGTGGGCAGGAGCGGGGAGTTGAGGAGCTGGAATCGCGCCTGCGTGTTCTCGTCCTGGCTGTCAGCGTGGGACAGGCTGATGGTGTTGAAGATGTTCGCGGACTCGTTGATGTTCTTGCTGCTGTCGCTGCTACTCTTTGCCTCACACGAGCCCGCCGAGGCGGCGCTCAGGCTTGCGAGGTCACTTGCAGAGGCGCCTGCGGATCGCCAGGTGCCGCTTGCTGCTTCTGCATTGACCTGGCCCACAGGTACAGGTTGAGACGGGGCGGCAGGCGTCGAGGCACCTTGATCTTGAGCCGCAGTCGTCGCGTCACCATCATGGGCGAACTTGGCGTCGTCGAGGTGGAGGAAGTTGGAGAGGAGAGCCTCAGCTTCACGGGCAGTACCGGCTGCTTTCGCTTCGACGGGATGCTGAGACAGAGTGATGTGGGAGCTGGCCGCGGTCGACGACGGCTGCTCTGGTGCGGGAACGTGGATCTGACTGGCAAGGGGGTATCCTTGCTTGACGATGCTGCTGCCGTTGACATCGACATGGCTTCCGACCTTTCCAGAGGCAGAGACTTGGGGGGTAGCGAGACCGTCGAACTGAGTGAAGACATCCGCTGCTGGGACTGCCCGAGCTCGGCATCTCGGCAAAGAGATGGTGCATCAGAGCAGGTCGCCTCCGCTGCAGGGAGGCGAACGTCTTCATTCGAGGTTTGCTGGCCCAAAGTGCCAAAGGAAAGGGAAGAGGAAGCGGTCGATGCCGGCGCTGCGATCGTCGAGGGAAAGGAGACCTCCTTGCTAGCCGAACCGTTGTTCTGCAGAAGAGCAGTCGCGAAATCCGCGGACAGCCCCGCATCAAGCTGCGGAGCAATCGAAGAAGAGGAAGAAGCGGCGAAAGCCGGGGAAGAGGAGATGGGGATGGAGGAGGAGGAGGATGACGACGAAGCAAGAAGAGGAACAAGAGAAGGAGCGACAGTGCGGAGAATGGTCTCGAGAGTATGGACGCGAATCTGAGAGTCACGGAGCTTGGTGTCGAGAGCCTGGCGGAGAAGCTGCTCCTGCTCGCGCTGTTGGCGGAGCAAGGTGTTCTCGGCCTTAAGAGCGTTCAGGGAGCCCTCGAGTTGGTCGACGTAGGCCTTCTTGCGTTCTCGCGAGTACTGAGCCGAGAGACGATTGCGAGCTTGACGGGCCTCGAGGCGAGCCTTTCGCTCCTCGTCGCTCGCTTTTCTGCGACCGCCGGTGTTGGTGGGCTTGGATGGCGAAGCGGAACGGGACGAGTCTTGGAGTTCCTCGTCGTCGCTCTGATCCGAGCCGTCGTCCTCTCGAGCGTCGGTGACCTTTCGCTTCTTGCTGCTCGAGGTCGAGCCAGCGAGAGTGGCTTCCGGAAATTCCTTTTTGACTGGAGTCTCTGGAAGACGGGACGAGGACGGAACAGCGATCGAAGGTGATGTGGTGGTCGTAGTGGCCATGATGGGCAGAGTGGTGTTGTGGGTGATGACGACCAAGACCTAACGAGTTATAGACGGGAGACAGTGAGAGACAGAAGCAGTGATGATCTCCAGCACTCAGTTAAGAGGAGGAGAGGCGATGATGAGCTGGCAATAGGGATGCGTGGCGCGAAGTAGGGCTGATGCTGCGTGGAGAAAGTGAGGTGGACTCAGTGCGTTGAAGCAAAGAGAGGGGGGGAGAGCAGGAAGAGACAAGAATGTATACGTGGAAGGTTGTTGAGAGTAGGGAAGTCGGACGAGGCGGAAGGTTGCTTGAAAGAGGAGGATGAGAGGGGAAGGACGATTGGATGATGTGGTGTGAGGGAAGGGTGCAGGGCTGAGTGCGGGGCGTGCTTTGAATCCCGCTCCTGTCGACGTGGCACTCACGCAGCTCCTTCAAGGCTGTGCTGTGCTCTAGTGCCTGCTGCGCAGTTTCCATGGATCGACGTGGAAGGCAAGGGTCCAACCTTATTTTGTGTCGGACGAGAAATTTTATTAGGCAAATCGCCGATTCGCCGGCCGTCATCTCCTGATCCAAAATTACGCGCGCATCTGCAGGATGATGCGTGTCCGCTTGCAGGAGGCGTGAGCGCGTCAGCGACCATCCCGGAAGACCCTTGCCGGTTGAGACCCTGCTCCTGCTCCAAGTCATCTTTGCTCCTGACTCTCCTCGAACAGCATGTTAAGGCTCAAGTCACCATCTCCTCGCTTCATCATCACTTGGCAAGAAGCTATCGACCGTATGCAAGCAGCGTAACCTCACCTCTCGGTACCAACGCACATGCGCAAGACGCACGAGCAGCAGAGCTTTCCGCGATGATCAAGGCACACAGGCCTGCGGTCCGACCCAGGCTTCACAGCGGTCCCGGCAATGCCATGTTCGACGACGTGCACGAGCTCTTCAACGACGACGATGCGGCGCAGTTAGATCAGCTGCCGCCTCCATTTGCGGCAGCTGGGACGGCAGCCATTGCTACGGCTGCGGTGACATTAGCCATGGCCAACACAAATGCGTCCAACACCGCACCTTCCGAGCACAACGTTCCCGCTTACCAGCCGCCTCTGCGTCAAAGGATCTCTGGCTTTCACAGTAGACATACAGAGCTTACAGCGAAACTCCAAGCGCTGGGCGACATCCCTGCGATGCTCGAAACCAATCAGCACGACATCTTCTCCGTCACCGGCAAGGTCAAGACTCAAGAGGCGCGCCTCAAAACGTTGCAGGCCGTCTCACAAGAGACGAGGGATACTCATGCCAAGATGAGCAGCTCTTTTGCCAAGCGTATGATGAACAAGAGAGGCAACCGATCTCGCCTCCTCTTCCAAGCTGGGACGGACGCCGAGAAAGCAGCCCAGCAGCAAGCGGATCACGAGGCTGAGCTCGAACGCAATCGGTCGATACTGGCATTAAAGGAACAGCGCAAGTCTCAGCTGCAGCGAGACCTGGTCGAATACTCGGCAGTGTCCAACGAGCTGGACAAGATCGACCATGCACTCTTTGACGGCTCCACCCCTGAATTCGTGCAGGACGATCTGGCAGAGTGGGAGGTCAAAGTGTGGACGCAGGTGCAAGTCTTCATGGCCGCCGAGACACTTCGAGAGAAGCGGGCTCGGCAGATGCTCAAGGATGCGTCACCCATCTTGGTCTCCATCATCAAGGACATCCAGACCGCTCTTCAGTTCTGCATCGACAGCGGCGTAGCGAGGAATCAGAAGTACACCAAGAATCTCATCTCCAACACCACAGCCAAGTCTACCGTCAGCGGTACCCAGCCGTTGGTGCTCAAGGCCAAGACAAGCTCAGGCAAGTTCTTCACCACCATTGCCAAAGCACGAGGCAGCCAGCTGCTGGTTGAGCGCCCACCCGAGTTCCGACTCATCGAGCTCTACCTCATGCCGGGCAGCAAGAATCCGAAAGCAGTCGATGAACGTGGACTTCACAAGTCGCTCGAGACCTCGTATGCGCAGGCCAAGGCGCTGGATGCTTACCTCAAGCGCGAGATTGCAGCCAGTCTGGAGCGTCAACGCAAGTTGGCCGTCGAAACAGCCAAGCTGCAGGAAACCGTCAAGGATGCGAGACGCCATCTTCGCGAAATCCGTCGAAGTATCATGGTCGCCGTCGTGCAAGAGGATGGAAGCCAATACATACGCAAAGAGGCGCCGACGTCGACTGCAGATCATGACAGCTCGCCCTCCGGCGCAGCACAGCGCGACTATGCACTGCCCTTGCAAGACGCCGCCAACCCAATGATCTCCACGCACTTTCAAGAGAACCTGCGAAAGGAATCTCACGCCCGTCTTCGTCAGCTCGTAGCTTTGCCAGAACCCGAGTCGGACGACGACAATCTATACCCGGTCATTGCTTGACCACGGACTACTTCTCTTGCTCCCAGGATCCTAGGAAAGCCCGATCGCTCGTCCTTCGCTCGTTGCTCTATCACCGATCGCCACTGTACTACTACGCTCCTCACTGCATAGCCGCATCATTCGCAACACTCGTTCGATCCACATGGAGTCTCTTGAAGCCCGACCGAGGCTTTTGCTCGAAAGTGTGGGAACCGATGCATCATCAGGCGTGTGTTTGCTGCTGTCGATTCTGACTGTGTCCTTCAACGCGGGGCTCCGCATTGTCCACTCGTCCATCCCCGGACTTGGAGCACCTGATCAGCAGCTGGACGTGCGGGGTAAAGCTGCGGCTTGAGCTTGACATGATGCACGGTCAGCGACTTCTTTGCATGTGCATATAGATCCGCTTCTGGCCGGTATCAAAGTCGAGGCTCTCATGCCGACTCGTCCGTGGTACCTCATCCGTGGGTGCTTACGGGCTAATGCTTCCGAGACCCCGCCAAGGCCTCTGCGATGCTGAGACTCGATGATGGTGTTCAGGCGGGGCAGGCATCACAGGCTGTCTCTGATGGTCAGCCGCGATGCTGATGAGCGATCGTAGGGAATGGAGCCCCACACCAATGCGCAGGAACGAGCAAGATCTCAGGACGAGGGGCGATTGTGGGGTAAGCCGAGTCCAGGAACGCTTCGTAACAAACCTGGATGCAGAAGGTCAAGACCGCCGCTGGACTCCGAACGGATTGTTTCCGCGAGGATGCGGATCTTGCCGCGACGGCATTCGACGGGCTCGGACGAGAGGCTTTGCGGTAATTGACTTCGCAGATCGTTGCGAAGACTTGGAATCCCGTCGGGGCGTCTTGGACAGGCCAGAGGTGGAGAGGCTGGACAGGATCGTGTGATTGGATCATTTGGGTCGTCCAGCTTGGTCCCATTCAGGCGCAGTCAAGCTACATCCAATCATCAGTCGTAAAGCTACGGGGAGGGAGCTTCGCCGACATTGCGACGAGGAAGGCGGAGCAGGCGAGGAGAGGATCTCGCCATGACCAAGGCTGGTATGAGGATCAGCAGCGGATAATCGCAACGTGGCAGCAATCAACGACGATGGATATCACGGAAAGACCTTCTGTAAGCAGCGTTTGTTGAGGTTGCCAAGGACTCGTCTGCAGAGCTGCACTTCATCTCTGTGCAACACGAGCAGTCATTGTGGTCAAAGAGAGGCTCGCCATTGCAGATTCGCGAAGGAGGAGGGCAGAAGAGCAGCCACGGCCAACCGTTTGCTCCATCGTGAGAAAATGCCAAGAAGTCCGGTTCAAGCGACGCCGACTTGAAAAGATCCAAAAACGTGGCAGGGCACTTTTCGACAGCTTTTCCGCTTTGATGCGCTTCAGACACTGCTCAAATGCCGTGGTCTAGAAATGGTCTGTAGTGGGTCTCGACCCTGAACGAGGGCGACTGTGGTACAAGGCCCTCTCGCCTCTCTCTCCTTTCCCCGCTTTCCAACTTCTCGTTCCCTTTCCCCACACACCCAACCCTGCCTCGCGGACTCCCGCGTCGACAAACACGTATCCCTCGCAGTGATTGGTCGAGGCGAGCCAACACGCATCGCCGCCGTGTCGAGCACATCCGAGTGTGTACATTCACCAGCATGCTGAGCTGGTCCCGTCGCGCTGTCCTGTGTCACAGGGAGCATCACAAAGTAGTATCGAAGACGATCACACATATCGGCACCGTGGTGGACAGCGAGCGCGATTTGGACCTCACCCCGATGGCGAAACATTCAAACTTGAGAGCCCGTCGATGATCCGCCTTGAACGGATGTCTCCGTGCCGTGTTCACAACAAGGTTCACTGAGCAGGTAATGCCGACTCCATCCGCTCTGCCCCTCCCCCATCCTGCCTCTTGGTCATGGTGCTGGCAGGCATCTCGCGACTGTCACGGTGAGACATATCTGAACCCTCTGAGTCGACGTGCACCATTCGCCCTGCATCCCTCTGCATGCATGAACGCGACCTTTGCAGTAATGAGCGCCTCACAACGGTCAACCTTGGCGTTCCTTTTCATTCCCCCTCGCTGATGCTTGTCTGCCTCCTATAGTCTTGCCTATTGTCCTACTTCTGTCACCGGCAAAAGCGTCCATTTGTGGGCATGTCATCGATACATTGCCGGTGACTGTATTCATCCGGTTTGTGCGTACCCACGCACTCGCCAAGCAGATAATTGCGAGATGGTTCACGATCGAGAAGGCGGACACTGCGCCCTCGACCCCTGACCAACATTTGCTCAGCACACCCGATCGAGTCCTTCAAAGTTGACAAGCTCGAACAATGGGTCTAGATCCAAATTTTCCGATGGAACAAGGCGGAGCGTTGACCACGGCGAATCGTTTTGTTTCCCCTTCATGTCCGTCGGGGCGCCAGAGCAGTGAGGCGGACAGAGAGACGAGGATTTTCGCCCAGTCGAGCGGCGGTTGGGGCGGGAAGCAACTGGTGACAATGGGCGGAACAACGGTCCTCGACGGGGCTGAGTGTGAATTATGAGTGTCGAACTTTCCAACTCCTCGCCCTCCTTGTTCATCGCCATCTACTAGCGCAGACGCTTCGAGTCGTACCAGCTTGTCTTTGTCAGTCACTTCCACGTCGCCCGTTTCACCTGAGCAAACTTTTGCGGGGAAGCTGAAGGTCTCCGAGTCTCTGATCCGACCCTACATCGACAAGGGCTCGCTGCCAAGCGATGCTGCTGCATGGAAGTCGCAGCCAAGCGCATGTGCCAAGTTGCTTGCCGCGAATGGCTGCATCGGAAAAGAGTTGAAGCGACCTTCTTGGCTTTGATCAGCGCTCAGGGACATTCAGAGAGGGCGGCTGCTCGACGTTGATGGGATCAGAAACGACTGATTTTGTCGCCTTTGGCCATGTGCTTTCGAGCCAGTTGCGACGAGGAAGCGGATCAACGACCGCCAAATAGATCCGTTTGTTCGCTACCAGTCCAATGGCGATGGGTCCTTAACCCCGCATTGGTGTATGCAACCACAGAATTGTAGCCCAGCTTGCGCTGCTACCGAGTCGTCTCTCTGATGATAAGAGCATCAGGGCAGTAGGCAGCGACCCAATTTCCGTCGGTCAACTGCTGCATCCCCACAGCTGTTCTGGCGACCTCGTTCGAATTCAATCTAGCCGAGGGCATCAGGGCTGTGTGTCGCACGCTTCGCTTGTCGATGCCAAGCAATTGACCTCGCATACGAATCATGCACCGCTGCCACCTCGTCCACTCTGACGAACCCGCGCACCCTTCTCAGTCCTCAAGGCCACTCCTGAATTGCTACAGTATGCGACATCCATCTTGCCTCGTGGCGCAACCATGTAAACCTTCACCGGCGAGTGAATCAGTCTGGAGCGTTCCTGGATCGCCGTCGCTTCCCCTCACCCGCCTCTATCCACCCCAAACAGATTACAGGCTTTGGTCAGTCCACTTGCGCCTTGAGTCGATCCGTCTCAGCGAACAACTCTCCTAGTGTGCCTCGGAAGGAAACTTTTCCTTGCGGTCAAACGCCGATCTGTCCGCTTCGGGTTTTAGTCTCTCGCGACGCCTGGGTTCCAGATTCGCAAAGTTCCAGTGCTTCTCTGTAGGCTGGATCTTCCTCGTCCCGCGACGTGTTCGCCGTTTGTCGAACTCAGCGCTCGTTGATGGCCCTCCGCCTCGATACTCGAGACTAAGCTTGTGCACCATCCAAGATAGCCTGCTTCTCATTGGTCGACCCCGGACCCACCAAACCCATGGCTGTCTCATGTGCTCCTACAGCGTTTCCCGAGTCTCTCTCGTAACCCGCGTGCTTTCTCGCGCTCATGCACGCTGCACAGTGTTCATAGTGTTCCCATCGATAGGCTCCCCTTTGCGGTCTTGAACCGCTGCTGAGGCACTTGAGCACTAGCTGCACCCCGGACTCGTGTCATGTCCCTGCTTTTGCTCCCCCGCATGAGCCGTTCCTGCCTCGCCTCTCGCGCAGAGGTACTGCCACTGCAACCCCAACAAGGCCCAACGTGGTACCCCCGCATCAACCATAGCACGTATCAATCCCCCCACATCTGCTTTGGCAAGTATAAAGACCCACCTGCAATCCTCCCTCCTTTCCATCTTCTTCCCCTCGTCTTCCACCAGCGTCCCCTGTCCTCCCCTACCTCGACGCCTTCCCCTGCACTCCCCATCACCACCGTGGGTCAAGCTTCTTTGCGCAGTCTCCTTATCGCCGGCTAGATTTCTCCCCCTCCTCTCCCTCGCAAGTAGTTCGCAATCATGTCGTACCGTCGCGACACCCCCGACTCCGCCTCGCTCAACGAGAAGAAGGATGACTCCCGCCTTGAGGATGGTGTCTCCATGGCACCCGTCCTCACCGCCGGCACCACCAACGCCGATGCCATCGCCACCACCGTCGAGGACCCCAAGATGACTGCTCGCATCATCCGCAAGCTCGACTGGCACGTGCTTCCCATCTGCTCCGTCCTCTACCTCTTCTCCTTCCTCGACCGAACTGCCATCGGTAACGCTCGTATCCTCGGAATGGAGACGCAGCTCAAGCTCACCAGCGAGGAGTACGCCGCCGCTCTCTCGGTCTTCTTCGGTCTCTACTGTCTTTTGGAGGTCCCCTCGAACCTCATCTTGAAGAAGATGGGTGCCAAGAAGTGGATCCCCATCATCGTTATCGCCTGGGGTCTTGTCATGCTGCTCACCGGTTTCTCTAAGAACTTCGAGGCTCTCCTTGCCTGGCGTATCCTCCTCGGCGCCGCCGAGGCTGGTCTCTTCCCAGGCATCACGTACTACCTCACCGTCCTCTACCCCCGTCGCTCCATCCAGCTCCGTGTCGGTCTCTTCTTCTCCGCTGCCACCATCGCCGGTGCCTTCGGTGGTCTGCTCGCTTTCGGTCTTGCCAAGGCCAAGGCTGGCGAGTACCAGGGCTGGTCGTTCATCTTCTTCGTTGAGGGTGCTCTTACCATCGTCGTCGGTATCATTGCCTACTTCCTGCTCTTCGACGGTCTCGAGAAGGCTCCCTTCCTCACTGAGGAGGAGAAGGTCTACATGAGCGACCGTGTCCAGTTCGACGGCAACGACATCCCCATGAACGACGAGTTCGCCTGGAAGTTCGTCTGGGCCGGTCTCAAGGACTGGAAGACTCTCTTCACCCTCATCTGCTACGTCACCACCATCACTCCCCTCTACTCGACTGCTCTTACCCTCCCCACCATCCTCAAGACCTCGCTCAAGTACGACGCTGTCAACGCCAACCTGTTCACCGTCCCCGTGTACACTGTTGCTGCCATCACCGTGGTTATCTTTGCCTACTTCGCCGACCGCACTGGTATCCGATTCCCCTTCATCTGCCTGGGTACCCTCATCTCGGGTATCGGCTGGGGTCTCTCGCTTGCCTACGGTCGCACCAACCCTCGCGTTGCCTACGGTGCTCAGTTCATCTCTGCTGCTGGTTCGTACGCCGCCTTCCCTGGTGTCGTGGCTTCGCTCACGCAGACCATTGGTGGTAAGACCAAGCGCTCGGTGTGCATTGCCATCATTGTCGGCTTTGGTGGTCTCGCCGGTACCATCTCGAGCAACATCTTCCCCAAGAAGCAGGCTCCTTACTTCCACCGCGCCCACTACATCAACATTGCCATGAACGCCGTCGCCTTCCTCTCGGCGCTGTCGTTCGCCGGCCTGCTCCGCCTCGCCAACGCCCGCAAGCAGGCCAAGATCGACTCCGGTGAGGCCGCCCGCCTCACCAAGGAGCAGATCGCCGACATGGGCGACGAGTCCCCCTACTTCAAGTACCGCTACTAAGCGGTCTCGTCTATACCTCTGGAATCCGCACTTGTTTTTCGTCAGTTTTGTCATCGGTTCTCTCCTGTCATGTACGAATAGATCGTCCTTCGCATCGAAGGTCAGGGTTATATAAATGGTCACATTAGATTATCCACCATACCATCGTTTCTGTTTGTGCGTTCGCTGTGAGTTCCGAAGACCTTATTCATTGGAGCGAAAGGATCTTGCCTCATCAAGCGCGACTATCGTCCCTTGCTGACACTTTGATGATGGCAGCTCGCATACGTCACTTCCTCACAGCCTTGCACGCCAGCGTGCCTTGCAAAAGGTGCACCAAGGTGACGACGGCGTACTCTGGGAAGCTCGACTCTTGCATGATCGACCGGGCTCCTAGGTCAGCGCAACGGGGACGTCGAGTCTGCTACACGCTCAAGCTCCTCCTCCTTCCACCATCAACCCGCTTCTGACGCCTCACGTTCCATCTTCGACGTTCGGCCGTCCTAATTTTGTGCAAGGCTATCGCTGCCGCTACACACGGACGACGATCCGTAGCCACCCAAGCATTGACACAGTAGCTCGACATTGCTCAATTCATTGTGGCATGATACGAAATGAGCCTCGCAGTTCAAGTTTGACAGCTGCGAAAATTGTCGGGATTCGGCGGCAGCGTGGGCTCGGATCGCGTGGAGCTGTGGAAGTGCCAAAATGAGCGCGGACCAACATCATCCTTTACTTCAACTACCTCGACACTGAGCAAACCACCAAGCTCACACTCTTTTCAGTCGCTCTCTAGAACGCATCTCACAAGCAGCGTACGAGTTTCGCCGCCCCAAGCTGCCCAACTTTGCCTCTACAGGAACCATGCCGTAGACATCAAACAAACGAGCATCCAATCACTATCTTGCTGCCTCGTGTCAAGGCGAAGGCAAACGCAGCATTCGCCATGCAGCAAGGCTCAGGCTCAGGCTTTGGATCGAGTAATGGCTCGGGATTTGGATCAGGCTCTGGATTCGGCTCATCAGGAGCGGCGGGCTCATCCGGCTTCAGCGCCTTCGGCCGACCACAGCAAACTCCATCGGCGTCGACAAGCAGCAGTGCCCCTCCCAACACTTTCTTTCGGCCGCCAGCCAACAGCGCATCATCTTCGGCCTTTGGATTCAACAATAGCCAGCAGCAGGCCCCACAACAAAGCCAGCCGTCCAGCTCGGGTGCGAGTACTCCGCGACCGTTCGGTGCAGGCCCACGGCCTCCATTTCAGCAGTCCAGCTTTGGTGCGCCTCGCCCTTTCAGCGGCGGGCAGCAGCCTCGACCCCAGCATACAGGCTTCAACTCGCCTCGTCCGTTCTCGAGCGATCAACCGGTACAATCACAAGCGCAACAACAGACATCGTTCGGAAGCAGACCAAGGCCCTTCACCTCGCGCTCCAATGGCCCAGGCATGTCACAAGAGGGCCGACCTCCAAGCTCAAATTCATTTCGTGGTGGGAGAGGTGGCGGCACGATTCGTCCCATCAAGCCATTTGCTTCGCATATGACTCACAATCAGCAGACGACCTCCATACCTGGTAGCGAGGCTGGCATGGAGGCCGGTCCGAGCAATCAGCATGCTCCTCGACCAAGACCGAGACCTTTCGCCAACAAGTCGACGACGTTCAACACACAGCCACAACAATCCACGCCAAGCTCGACTTTTGGCAATGAGACGAGCGCTCAAAGCTCAGGCTCGACATCAGCGTTCGGGGCGTCTGCAAACAGCGACAGCGCCGCTGCTCGATCTTCGTTCAACCAATCGACCTCATCTCTCTCCTCGACACAAACACCCAGCAACTTTGGAGCAAATTCGTCGGCATTTGGGGCTGGTGCGGGCGCGAGCAATGCTGCTCCAGCGACGTCAGCATTCGGAGGTGCTTCGACGCAGAATACAGCTCCTACTTTCGGCTCGATGTCGCAATCTTCAGCGTTTGGCAGCTCGACGAACACTACTGCTTCTGGCTCTGCTTTTGGATCGGGTCTACCCAATCCGGCCTTTGGTGGCTCTACATTCTCAGCACCTGCACAAGCTAGCGCTGCTCCCAGCGCGCCCTCCGTCCCGTCATCCCAGCCTGCCACGAATACACCTGCGGCTCCATCCGCTGCACCGACCAGCTCCTTCTCCAACTTTCTCCGCAAAGATCGCAACGGCACGTCGACACCAGATCCTGGCGCAGGAATGTTCAACGACAACAAGGCAGAAGACGAGGACGCGTTGCGCAAGAAGCGCTTCGAAGATGCTCCTAAGGTCGGCAACCGCTTTCTCCAGATGAAAGGCGGCAGAGAAGCGCTCCGAAACGCCTACATCAAATCCGGCATCCTTCCGGATCCCGACAAGCCCACAGACCTCGCTTTGGCGGTGAAGCTCGTCGGAACATGTGAGGACATGTGTCCCGAGTTCGAACGCGAGGAACGCGAGTTCCAAAAGGAGCTCGATCCGCTCGAACTGTACCCAGGCACGGACCGGGTCGACCCTCGCATCGCTGTCAAGATCTATCGACGTCCGGCGGCAGGTCGAGAATTGCCATTGCCAGAAGACGTCCGACCCCCTCCGGTTCTCAAGCGCACGCTGGACTATCTCTTCCACGATCTCTTGCCCGCTGACCCCAACGACCCGAGATTCACGCAAGTGCAAGGCTTTCTTTGGAACCGCACACGAGCAGTGCGTCAAGACTTTATCGTTCAGAGTGAAGGCGGCCCAATAGCGATCGAATGCCACGAACGTATCGCACGGTATCACATACTCTGCCTCCACTGGAGAGGTGGACCTGGTGCGGAAGGCTGGAGTGAGCAGCAAGAGCTCGAGCAGCTGCGCAAGACGATGCGCAGTCTCATCGAATTCTATGATGACCATCGGCGCAAGCTCTCTTCCAGCGTCGCTGGCAAGGGTACTCAACAAGCTTCTCCGAACGAAGCTGAGTTCCGCGCCTACAACCTTCTGCTTCACTTGCGCGACCCCGAGACGCTGCGCGAGGCCGAAATTCTTCCCGGCAACATCTTCCGCTCGCCTCTCGTGCAAACCGCAATCAATCTGCGCCAGCTGGCGCAACGTTCCAACAACCTCGAAAAGCGCGGACAGCCGCGAAACACCGAGGCGACGCTCAACTTCTTCTCCAAGTTCTTCGCCGAACTGCGCAAGCCGAGCGCCAACTACCTCATGGCCTGTCTTGCCGAGAACTCGTTCAGCTCGGTGCGCATCGGTGCGCTCAAAGCCATGTCCAAGGCGTACATGGCGCAGCATCGAGCTATGCCGATCGAGAGCATCCAGCACGTGCTCAAAATGGATTCGGCGGAACAGGTCATCGCTATGGCAACGCACCTGGGCTTGGAGCTCGAGTTCGAAGCGGATGAACCGGTGGGCGTCAAGATCCACCGCAGCGCGGTTCTCAACGAGGACAAGCCGCTGGTGACGCCTTTCAGCACCAGCCTTGTTGAGGCCAAACGTGGGTCTTTCTCTAGCGCCGACGTGGTTGATGGTCGGGCGTCAGGCGCTAGCGCGATGCTGCCCTCTACACAAGTGGGTCAAGGCACGGCGACAAGGCCAAGAATGACACCGTCTTTCGCAGCTCAGACGAGCGCAATGCCTTCCTTCGGAGTCAAGGCACAGCAGCAGCCTGCGACAGCATTCGGAGGAGCGAACACGGCTACCTTCGGACATCAGCAAAAGCAGCCAGGCATGAGCAAGTCTCTTGCTTTCGATTCCACGTCGTCATCGAAGATGTCAGCTGCTGCAACATCATTCACGCCGGCTGCTTCCGGCGAATCGACTTCTGCCAAGCCGGGCGCCGCTTCTGCTTCAAGTCCATTCGGAGGCTTCACCGGCTTCGGCAAGAAGGATGACGAAGAGGTCAAAGCGAGTCAACCCAGCTCCGGTACCTTTGCAAACAATGCGACGCAGCTTAAGCAAGAACAGGCTTCAATACCTTCCTTCTTCGGTAACAAAGCAGCACCAAGCGCTGCATCCTCGTACACGCAGGCCAAACCAGCTCCGTCGCTGTCGAGCTTCTCATTCGGTCCACCCGCAAAGGCACCAGAGGCGGCTCTAGAAAATTCTGCGAAGACGAAGCAGGCGGCGGCACCTTCATACTCTTTCGGTGCTCCGACGAAACCGGCCTCTGGAGCAGCAACACCCTCGATGCCATCATTCTTCGGCTCTTCGCCGTCGGAAAAACCTGCCGAGAACGCAGTCAAGCTCACGGAGACCAAGCAAGACCATCTCGCGGCAACCGGTCAGAAACCAAAAGAGACCGCAGCAGCGCAGGTAGCGGCAGCAGCCAAAGTTCAGGCCGAGAAGGCAGCTCAAGCGAAGCTGAAGGAAGCAGCGCGCACCCACGCCGTCGATCGAGCGTACGCACAGCTTTTAGCCGACTTTGCCCGGTCGGTCTCAAGGGAGACCGCAACACGCGTGGCGCACGAAGAGGACGTTCGCCGCCGCGCTGCGTCGCGAGAACAGCTGCTGTCTGGCATCACCGACAAGCTTTGGCAGCGTTTGGCAGGAGAATGTGCAGTGGAAGCGGCGGAGCAGACGAGTCAGGTGGCAGCGGCACATGTGTTCAGGGAGAGAAGCTGTGCGATGCGAGCTTGGTCGCGGTGGATGGAGATGCTGGAGGAACGTAGGGATCGTGCTCACCAGCAGAGGCGATTGGAAGACATCAGGATGCAGATCCGAGACAAGAAGATTCTGGAAGAAACGAGCCCCATTCGACGAGTCTTTTCCATCCGTCAAGCTCTGCTAACGGGCGAGCGGCCAAGTGACTCAGCGTTATCGCCAAGGACGAAGCGCAAGCACGAGGATCTCTCTTCCGCGACGGCTGACCGACTCCACAACGACGAGGATCTGACCGAGAAGTGGACAACGGTACGACGTCAACGCAACCAGCTTTGGGCGGAAGGTTCGCTGCTCGAACGGCTGGCCGATCACGTCGAGGAGCTGCTTTTGCACTTCCGACCGGCCGAATTGGATCGTCTGGTGGTGCTGTACTCTGGAGCTCCTGGTCAGCACGTCGCTTCGAGCTGGCTGCGGGTCAAGTTTGGCTTCTCGCCGACTTCGCCATCTAGCAGCCCGAACAGCGAAGACGGCCGAGACGTGTTAGAGATCGATCTCGCAGATGGATCGCAGCTCGAGCTGGTCGACGTGACTCCGGCGTCGGACGGCAGTGAGGCCGCGCTCGATGCGATCTTGCCGGACGTAGACGGGCACAGACAGTCAGGGCTGGTGATCTTCGAAACGAGTCCTGCGGCTGCTCGGTCCGGCACGGTGGTCGAACGACAGAAGGCGCTCGCTCAGGATCGCCAGCGGCTCGAAGAAATTGCCGGCTGCGACCTCGTGAAGAGCAGTCAGCTCGCCTGTCGCCTGCTCGTCGTCAGCTGGGGAAGTGCGGAGTCCGACACCAATTGCTCAGCCGCATCGACGGCGTACGGGGACGATGATGTGGAAATGGCCGACGTCGACTCAGTACCGGCCCGGGTCACAACGCAACGTCCAGCAAGCTCGCTTGCCCTCCTCGGGCTTGATCCAGCTAAAGTCATTCGTAGTCAAACAGGCTCTGCCAATGCCGTGTCTGCAGCTCCCAGCAAGCCCTCTCCCGCGCTATCGAACGCATTCGAGCACATCGGCATACTCACACTCGACGACGCCTCCGTCTCCATCGAAATCGCGCTCACCAGCCTCCTTCCGCAGGTCATGCCGGACCTGACCCCCAACCCATCCCTCTACACCATCACCCGCCGCCAAGCGAGCCTGGAAGACGTTGCGCTCGACCTCTATGACCAGTGGGCGCGAACTTCGGCGCTGCTCTTCGACCTCACCTCCACCCTCGTCCCCGCTGGACCAGATGCAAAGGTGGAAGAAATGGCGTGTAAGGCGCTGCGCATCCTGACCGCGCTGGCGAACCACATCCTGCGCACGGTGGTGAGCCTCTCAGACACGCTGTTGGAGGACGACGAGGTTAGGACCATCATGCTTCCCCTGCCTAGCGGTGAAGGGCTGGTGCAGATGGCGCTGAGTCAACTGGACCAGCTCGAGGAGGAGGAGAGGATGCACCTTCGTTCAAGCCTGCTCTCCTCCTTTTCGCGGGAAGCGGGGCAGCAGAGTCTTGACGCGGTGCTCCGACAACATGCGGATCGGTTGTTCAGGCACTCGTTGCAGAAACTCAACGGCGTATGGATCAGAACGAAGGAGGGATCGGAAGCAGAGTGGAGACAGGCAGCGGAGAGGCTGGCGACTTTGTGTGGCGCAGCGGTGGAGGAGGTTGCGGCGGAAACGAGAGGCATTGCGGCAGAAGGGAGGAGGCGAGGGGAGCAGCAGGTGCCCAGCCCCATCTCGCCCAGTAAGCGGCTGCGTGTGGGATCAGAGGCAAGCACGCCGGTCAAGCAGGAAGAGGCCACGAGGGAAGGAGGAAAAGTGAACCAGCTTCGCGAGCTCATTGCTCGAACAAGGCAATTCCTCGACACGCCCGCTTCCTCACCACACATTTGATTCACGCATCTTTGACACAATACAATGCATTCCATCATACAGCTTTCCAACGAGTACAAAACGACTCCTTCCTATACCCCCATCCTCGGCCGCTTACCAATGGTACGCCCACCCACCCCTCCCCCGCTTCGCATCACGCTCGATATCCCAGTCCGTGCGAATGCCCGCGCTCGCAAAAGGTACCTTCTTCACCTGCTCCTTGGCAGCGCCCACCCGTTCGTCCACCTTGTACTTTTCCTTGAGCTGGTCGGCCTTGCCCTTTGCACCGACGCGGGTGTAGATCCAGTTGATGAAGCGACGACTTGCCCATCGGGGGAGGATCTTGTCGACGATGGCGGCGACGGGGAACAAACCATACAGAATGGTTGTCAGCGCGAGGGAGACGGAGCGCAGGGCGAGTTCGGGGACAATCACTGGCACAGGGAGTAGTGCCGCTCCACGAGGCGAAGCCGAGGTGAGGCTGAACGAGAAGAGACGGAAGGTGGGGCTTCCGATAGCCAAGGGTGTGCGCGAGACGGGCGAGGGGAAGGTGATCCAGAATCGGAAGTAGCCATCACCCGTTTCCACGGGAATACGACACTTGTACGTGCCGAGCACGCGTGTGGCTTGGGTGTCGGTGTCGACCGTGTCGATGGTCGACGACTGGGCTCGGATTTGCTTGTCGATTTTCTCCTTACGTTTGAGCGCGATGTGTCGTGTCTCCTGCGGCGCCTCCTGGCTGGGCTTCGTGAGTGATTGCATCTCGTACTCCTCACCATCGCGGGAAGAGTAGCGACGGGACTGCGGCTTCTCACCATAATCCTCGTCCTCCTGCTGCTTAGCGCTCAGCCCCTGCGCTTCCGCCTGCGTGTCCTTCCACCCAACTTGGCCGGCGGGAGTCACATCCCATCCCTTCTTACCGCCACCACCCAGGTAGCCAGCCGCATTCCATCCCACAACTCCGGCAATCCACCCCTTCTGCACCAGCTGCACATTCGTCCCCTTGACAACAGACTGAATGTCCCGCGACGAGAGGCCTTCGAGTTGCTTCCGTGCCTCGGCAGAGTATGCCTGGGCATAGATCGAAAAGGTCACATAGGACTCGGGACCGCGGTAGAGAAGCACTCGGGGGTTGTGGAGCGTGATCGAGTAGGCGATGTTGTTCTGCCAGATTGTGGTGGTGGAGGGGGAGAAGACGGAGAAGACGGAGCGGAAGAACATCTTGACGTAAGAGACCGGGTCGACCATGATGGGCCACAATCACGGGTGGGATTGAGCGATGGGTTATGGTGAGGAAGGAAGAAGCGAGAGCGAGGGTTGAGCGACGGATGAAGATGAAAGCGCTGATGCGGAGTGCTGAGTGTGCTAATTTTAGGTGAGCGCATCCTGCATCGACTGTGCAGCAACGTGCGGAGCGGAGTGTGGAGGAGAACCGCGAGATCGGGGTTGGAGCAAATCGCGATTGGCAAGGGTTCGGCCATCTCCGCATCATCGGATCTTCGGGAAGCAAGGTCCGTATCAGCGCAGCGCTCAGGTCGCCCTCAATCAATCTTCTTCCCCGGACTCTTTGCTCGCATCATCCACCCCGCATCTACGACTCTAGAGGATATCATTCTTTCGACCATCACCATCTGCCGACGGACAAGCCTCAACAAGAAACACCCTCCATAGTTCGGCCAAAGATGAAGGACGTGCTCAGCAACGCCAACTTTCCCGTAAGCTTCTTATCCTTAAACCCTACCCTGTCTCGTCCGTGCTGACCATCGTCGCTGTCTGCTCTTCCTCCAACAGCAAGACGCCCAGGGGCGCACCTACCATGTCGCAACATGTGCCGGTCAAGTAGCCAACCGAATCATCACGGTCGGCGATCAAGTGCGCGCGCACCGCATCGCCAAATCCTTCGATGGTGGTGCACCGCTATTCACCTTCAACTCGCAGCGCAACTTCCTCACGCTCACAGGCACCTTCCACGGCGTCCCCATCTCCATTGTCGCGATCGGCATGGGCTTCTCGGTGGTCGACTTTTTCGTCCGCGAGTGCCGCGCCGTGGTGGAGGGCGAGATGATCATTGTCCGTCTCGGCTCGTGCGGGTCGATGCAGCCCGAGTATGGCATCGGAACGGTGGTGGTGCCGAAAGCGAGCTTCGGGATCATGAGGAACTATGACTACTTTCATCATGATACGAGCGCGGATGAGCGCAGAGCGGGGGCGTTGGAGCCGTACATCATCACCAAGCCTTTGGACGCGGACGCCGAGGTGCACGATGCCTTGCTGGCCGCGCTCGAGGCCGACAAGCCCGCAGTGAAAGCCAATCTGTTCGAAGGTGGAGAAGCCAAGGCCGTGGGTAATACGGTCAATGCCAGCGCAGACAGCTTCTATGGCAGCCAGGGTAGAATTGATCCGGCTTTCGTCGATGCCAATGCCAACTTGATCGACGTGATCCGCGAAAGGAGGCCCGGTGTCGCGACGTTGGAGATGGAAACCTTCGTGCTCAACCACCTCGCTGCCGCAGCGAACGACGCGATCGAGCTGGCCGAGAAGAACGGACAGACGCCCGTGCACAAGGGTAAGATCCGAACAGGCGCCATTCAGATGATGTGAGTTCACTACCTTTTTTCCGTGCTGGGGAAAGAAAAAGTACTGACAAAGATTTATGTTTCGTTCGGCGCAGCTTCGCAAACCGCAATACGTCGGCGTTCATCTCTCCGGAGGAGTGCGAGACGCTCGAACACTGGGCCGGCAAGTCGGTCCTCGATGCTCTGGCCAGCATTGAGATCCCCAAAGAGGTAAGTAGCACAGGAGTAGAGAGGTCGCGCAAGATGACAGGCATGCTGACTGCTCCCACTCTTTCATTTGCTCGCCATTCGTAGAGACTGCACCCGCACGGCGTGTGGGACACCGCTGCATCTTCATAGACGGCTTTTGTCGACTCTGGCTTCTTATCGCAGAAATTCACCATTTGAGCAATGCATGCACAGGATGAGAATGTGACATGAGATGTGGTGTTGATTGATGCACGACATGAACGCTCGAAAGCGGTGGGAATAGAACTACATGGTTGAGAGGAGAGGCGAACAGTGAACGAATCAGGTCTGCATGTTGAGAAGCATGCCCTGGCCGCGTGGGAGGTAAGTGACGTTCTTGGCGCTGCTCAATGTCGATGCGATATCCTTGGACGCCTCGATCCTTCGGATGGTCAACAGACCGTCGCCTGCCTTCTCCAGTGCCCTTGAAATGGTTTGCGCCGCCTCGGCTTCTCCCTCTGCCCTGATAACACTCGCCTGTCGCTCCTGCTCGGCCTTTTCGACGATGAATTTGGCGCGCTCTGCGTCCTGCTGTGCGATCTGCTTTTGCTCGACCGCCTTTGTAAAGTCCTGTCCGAACGTCATGTGCGTGATCGAGACGTCTTCTAGGACGATGTTGAACTCCTTGGCTCGCTTGAGCAGATCCTCGCGAATGCGAGCCGAGACGACCTCTCGCTGTGTGATGAGCTCGGCAGCGTCAAACTGCGCCACAGTGGCCTTGAGCACTTCGTTTCCGATGGACGGAAGCACTCGCTCGTCATAGTCGATGCCGAGCGACTGGTAGATCTTGGGGAGGTGCTGGATGTCGGGTCGGCTGAGCACACGGAGCGTCAACGAGACCATCTGCAGATCCTTGGAGCCCGTGGTGGTGGAGATGTTGCGTGGCTTGATGCGGACGTCGTAGAGGATGGCCTTTTGGAGCCAAGGGACGAGAACGTGGGTGCCCTCGCCGGTAGCAATGTCCTTAACACCCTGGAAACGGTCGAACATGACGGCGCGGTATCCACCTGGAACGTCGTAGAGCGATGCCTGGAGTGCCATGACGCCGAGCCCCAGAGGGACGGCGAAGCGGGCCATCAAAGTCGACATGCTGGGCAAGATGAAGAGGATGAGGAGTCGAGGACACGGGGTGAGGGCTAGCGAGGTAGGAAGAAGGGATTAGCTTGCGACAGACGAGGATCAAAGGGGCCCAATTTCGACCCTTCTTGGCTTGTGCTGAGCTTTGGTCGCGCAACGTAAGCCTGCCAGCCGGCTCTGGCTCGAGCTGTACCGGACGAGAATTGCAACACGCTGGCCCACAAAAAAAGTTGAGAAATGAGAAGAAAGGCTCGATTTGGCCTCCACACCTCCTCCTCGTGAACCCTGAATTATCCAACCGAGAGAGAGCCTTTCACTTCACCCACGACCTCTTCTGCACATCATCTGGAAGCTCCATCGAGCGAGCGAGGCAAGCATGTCGATACGAGTCAGCTCCAGCGCTATATGGCGGTCCACAGCGCGACCCTGCGTCGAGGCAAATCGATTCCGCTCGTCGGCGGAGGCTCTCCAAACCAGTTCGCGGTTCGCTTCCACATCAAGGGTGACGCTGGGCATCAGTAAGAGTCCGCCTCGGTCAAATGCACCGTTGTCCGAAAGAAAGGCAGGCAGGCTGAGACGCAAAGAAGGCTCTCCCACATCGCCCCCCGCGCCAAAGCCGAGGAAGCTGCAACCCCCGCTTCCAGGGAGAGGCGTGAGCAACGCCTTCATCGACGAAGCAAGGCGCGACATGCAACTCAGAAAGATGCCATACGACGAGGCGGATCTCCAATGGCTCAGAGAGGCGCGGCATAGTCTGTACACGCTCAACGTGAAGGAGAAGGAGCAATCCAAACAGCTGAGGGACTTGACCAACGAGCTCAATGAGCACTATCAGTCGACTTCCAGAAAGGGAAAGGACAAGAGCACCAGTGCGAGCGACGATCTCGGAACCGACATTTCCGCTACTACTTCGATCAAAGAGGAGCCGAGCAGCAACGAAGGCAACGAAGGCAAGCAAAAGTACATCGCAGAAGTGAAGAAACGTGCCAGGAAGGTCAAAGAGGAGCTCGAGGCAACACGCAAGCAGCAAGACGAGCTTCGTTCACGAAGCGCGGAAGTGCGCCTGTCCTGGCCCAACCAGTGCCACCCGGATGTCCCGCTCGGCCCCGAGCAGAATGCGGTGTTGGTCTCTGTTCAAGACTCCCTCAATATCCTCCCCAAGGAATTTGACCTGGTGAAGGAGCCGTGGAACAAGTCAGTGATGCAAGCCAAAGACTTCCCCGACGGACCCGAGGCAGATCCGAAACGCGAACATCTTTCACTAGCGGCCACCGCCAGCGGAGCAGAGGTGGATACGGTCTCAGGATTGTTGACCACCGGAAGCTCGTGGCCGTATCTGCTGGGAAGCATCAGCTTGCTCGAGCATGCCTTGTCGCAATACGCCATGTCGATCGTGGTTCGCAAAGGATTCTTGGCCGTTTCACCGCCCGATGTCGTTCGAGCTGATCTCGCGGATCGATGTGGATTCCGCCCGAGGGACGAGAAGGCCAAGCAAACCTACTTTCTCGAGCCGACCAAAAGCAACAGCTCGGATGACTCGGCAGATCTCTGCCTGGCCGCCACAGCCGAGATCCCGCTCGCCGGTTTGCTCGCAGGTCGTCAACTCGACGCTTCCAACAAGGGGGGCAAGCCATCCTCTCCGGCCAGTGGTGCATCCTCCTTGATCCAAACGTCAGAGCTACCCATCAAGCTTGCAGCGCTTGGGCATGCCTTCCGTGCCGAAGCCGGCGCACGTGGAGCAGACACGCGTGGACTTTACCGTGTGCATCAGTTCAGCAAAATCGAGATGTTTGTCGCCACAGAAGGCGACCTGCAAGCGAGTGATGCCATGCTCGAAGAGCTACGCACCATCCAGGAGGAGGTGATCGGTGGGCTCGGTCTGCCGTACCGTGTGCTGGACATGCCCACAGAAGAGCTCGGAGCGAGTGCATATCGCAAGTACGACATCGAGGTGTGGATGCCGGGACGAGGATCGTGGGGTGAGGTCTCTTCAGCTTCGAACTGCACGACCTATCAAGCGCGAAGGCTGCGCATCCAAATCAGGAATGCAGGAACAAACGCGAACGATGTGAACGATCCGGAACATCCTACCGTGCATACGCTCAATGCCACGGCAGCCGCGATCCCGCGTCTCATCGTGGCTATCCTCGAGAACCACGGCGTGGAGAATGGCAAACTGGTGCTGCCTGATACGCTCAAGCCCTTCTGGCTGGCGGGCGACAAAGATCCCAACGTCACGTGGCTGTATACGGGAAAAGCTAGCGCTGGCTCGCAGTCGAGCCTGAAGCGGGCGATGACGCGCATTCGCTCGATCGCAAAGAGGAACGGCACGGATGCGCCGACCATGATGGCCTCTTTCCTGGTCTTGCACGAGCTCACTGCCATCATCCCGTTGGCGATCCTCTTCTACGTATTTGGCGCGCTCGGCGTTGGGACAGCCGTCTTGCAGTGGCTTCTCGGCGACGCGGACGCCGCAGCTTCGCAGAGCGAGGCCGACTCGCAACCGCTGCTGTCTCGCTTTCGGGCTTGGGCACGTCTGAAGGAGCAGCGCTTCGAGCGGTACTGTCGAAAGAAGGGCTACCTCGGCTTCGAAAAGCAGGACATCGAGTCGATCAATGCAGCCAATGACCTCGGCGACTCGAGACGCTTTGCAGGCTCGTTTGCCAACATGGTCGCGGCCTATATTCTGGTCAAGGCGCTGCTTCCAATCCGCATCGGTGCTTCGGTGGCGCTAGCGGGACCGTTCTCGCGTACCGTTCTCGAGCCTCTCAAGAGGCTGTTGCTCCGTCGCTCACCTGCGAAGACTTGCGTCTCCCCGTCGTGAGGCCGCAAACCTCTCTATATATCCCGGAAGGAAGCAGGAAAGCACACACTATCGGACTACGCCCATTTTCTGTGATTGTCACCACATAGAATGTAACAATATCACAAAAATCACGTGCAGACGCGTGTTTGCTCGCATCGATTCCGCTCCTGGCTAAGCCTTGACTTGTGTCTGAACGTGCTCAGCCTCGACCTTGATCACCATCAAGTATCTGAAGGCTTGGTCACAAAGCTGATCAGCGGATGCATTCTGGACTGTCTGTGACTGCAAAACCTGAGAGGGATGAATATCTCGAGATGGGACAGAGTTCAAGGTACAGTAGGCGGAACTCAGAGGAAGGAGACAGACAGTCCAGAAGTCGCCGAGCTCTGTCAACCAGCTCTAAGTATGAAGCGTGTGACTGCTTTGAGCGTTCAGAGGACAACTCAGCCATTGAATTGAGCTTGGTGGACGCGGCCTGGGGAAGTGTTGCTCTGCCTTGAATAGCTTGGAACAAGGCGCGTCGCTGTGTTGATCTCTGCTCAGTCTGCAGGCTGCTCTCTTTACGACGCGGGACTCGAATCTAAAAAGTGTTGCTCTCTCGTTCCGCAAGGGAAGAAGCGCGCGTCCACTCAAAGCAAACCCATCCGCAGTCACAAATTTACAGTCCAACCTCGTCTTCTATCTTTCCTTGCCCTCATCACCTCCAACATCCCTCGTCCTGACCCTCAGACAGTCTCCGCGCACCACCAGCAGACTGTTCTCTAGCGGTGGATCTGCTCCACCATTCCTCCAAACACTTGGCTGCCTGGTGCCGCCTCGCTCCTTCGACTCGGTTCATCCTCTTCTCGAAGCCTTGCCTCCGCATCCAACCTTGTTCCACGACCACGTCTACCACAGTCTCGTCTTCGATCGCCTTTCACGTTCCCATTCTCCCACACAACTGCTTCAACACCTACCTCCTTCACCGCTCTCAGGGCATCAACGCCCCGAAACTTCACCACCACCACAGCCAAGATGTCCGAGTCAGACTACATGTCAGATACTTCCGACTTTGCCATCCCGGCGAAGAAGGCCGCTGCTCCCAAGACGAAAGCGCCTCCTAAACCCAAGGCTGCTGCCGGTGCGAAGGCAGGCGCCTCCAAGGCTAGTGGCGCTGCTGCCAAGCCAAAGAAACAGCCCTTGGCTAAACGCAACAGTAATGGCGCCGACAGCGACCCAGATGTCAGCATGATTGACAGCGAGGCTGATGTCTCGTTCCAGCCTGTTGCACCTTCCAAGTCGGCCAACGGCAAGAGCGCTTCCGAGACATACCAAAAGCTCTCGCAGCTCGAACATATTCTCAAGCGTCCTGATACTTACATCGGCAGTGTCGAGAAGCACACAGAGAAGCTCTGGGTCTTTGACAAGACCAAGAAGCAGATGGCCTACCGCGAGACGACTTACGTTCCCGGCTTCTACAAGATCTTTGACGAAATCCTTGTCAATGCTGCTGACAACAAGGCGCGCGATCCCGGCATGACCCACCTCAAGGTCGACATCAACCGCGAGGACAACTCCATCATGGTCTGGAACAACGGTCACGGTATCCCTGTCGAGATGCACGACAAGGAGAAGGTCTACATCCCCGAGCTCATCTTTGGTCATCTCCTCACCTCGTCCAACTACGACGACAACGAGGCCAAGGTCACCGGTGGTAGGAACGGTTACGGTGCCAAGCTCGCCAACATCTACTCCACCGAGTTCACCGTCGAGACCGCCGATGCCAAGAACCAGGCCAAGTACAAGCAGACCTTCACCAAGAACATGCACGACAAGGGCAAGCCCAAGATCACCAAGCACAGCAAGGCCGATGAGTACACCTCGATCACCTTCAAGCCCGACCTCGCCCTGTTTGGCATGGAGTCCATCGACGACCACATGGAGGCCCTCATGCTCAAGCGTGTCTACGACATGGCAGGTACCGTCAAGGGCATCAAGGTCACCCTCAACGGCGAGCTGCTCAAGATCAAGAACTTCAAGCAGTACGTCGAGATGTACGTCACTGCCATCAACGAGCTGGGTGGCAAGGCCGACAATGGCGAGGAAGGTGGTGCTGGTGGTGACGTGCCCGCCGGCGCCGCTCCCAAGCCGGCCATCATCTACGAGTCGGTCGTCGACAAAGGACGCACCTGGGAAGTAGCCTTCGCCGTCTCGGATGGTGAGTTCCGTCAAGTCTCGTTCGTCAATAATATCGCTACTATCAAGGGTGGTAAGCACGTCGACCACGTGGCTGACCAGGTCATCACGCGCCTCATCGACCACGTCAAGAAGGACAAGAAGACAGGAAAGGTCATGCCCAATCAGGTCCGACAGCAGCTCTGGGTCTTTGTCAACTGTCAGATTGTCAACCCCACCTTCGACGGTCAGACCAAGGAGACCCTCACGCTCAAGCAGAGCGCGTTTGGCAGCAAATGGACCCTGACCGACGAGTTCGCCAAGAAGGTCATCAAGTCCGGTGTCGTCGACAACATCGTCAGCTTTGCGCGCTTCAAGCAGGACCAGGCGCTCAAGAAGACCGACGGCCACAAGCGTACCCGCATCACCAACATCCCCAAACTCGAGGACGCCAACAACGCCGGTGGAAGGAAAGCGCGAGACTGCACCCTCATCCTCACTGAAGGTGACTCCGCCAAATCGTTGGCTGTCGCCGGTATCGTCGAGGTCGGAAGGGACAACTACGGCGTTTTCCCGCTTCGTGGTAAGCTCTTGAACGTCCGTGAAGCCTCGCACGACCAGATCATGAAAAATGCCGAGATCAAGGCCATCAAGGAGATCCTGGGTCTGCAGCACGGCAAGCAGTACCTCGACGTCAACAGTCTTCGATACGGCAGCATCATGATCATGACCGATCAGGATCACGATGGTTCGCACATCAAAGGTCTCATCATCAACTTCCTCGATCACTTTTACCCGTCGCTGCTCAAGATCCCCGGCTTCCTTGTCGAATTCGTCACTCCAATCGTCAGGTGCAAAAAGGGCAACCAGGACCTGTCCTTCTTCACGATTCCGGAATACGAGCAATGGAGGGAGTCTCACAACGGTGGTAAGGGCTGGCACGTCAAGTACTACAAGGGTCTCGGTACTTCGGATAGCAAGGATGCCAAGAAGTATTTCCGAGACCTCCCCAAGCACAGGCTGCCCTTCGACGTCACCAAGGACGGCGATCGCGAGCTCATCGACCTCGCTTTCAACAAGAAGAAGGCCGATGATCGTAAAGAGTGGCTCCGACAGTTCCGACCTGGCACCTACCTGGACCACAACGCTCACCTCATTCCGTACGCCGACTTTGTCAACAAGGAGCTCATCCTCTTCTCCATGGCGGACAACATGCGTTCCATTCCTTCAGTCGTCGACGGTCTCAAGCCTGGTCAGCGCAAGGTCATGTACATTATGCTCAACAGGAAGACCCAGGGTGAGTTGAAGGTTCAGACCCTCGTGGGCACGGTCTTGGGTCAGGCAGCTTATCATCACGGTGATGCTGCGCTGACCATGACCATCGTTGGTCTCGCGCAGAACTTTGTGGGTAGCAACAACGTCAACATGCTCGAGCCCAGGGGTCAATTCGGTACTCGTCTCCTCGGCGGTAAGGACGCCGCTTCCGGACGATACATCTTCACCGCTTTGCCCAAGATCTCACGGGCTCTGTTCCCTCAGTCGGATGACGCTCTGCTCGATTACCTGGAGGATGATGGAACCAAGGTCGAGCCTCACTGGTATATCCCTGTGGCCCCCCAGGTCCTCATGAACGGTGCTGACGGTATCGGTACCGGATGGTCGACTTCGGTGCCCACCTACAACCCACACGAGATTGTTGCCAATTTGCGACGACGCATGGCCGGCGAAGACGTTATTCCTCTGAAGCCATGGTTCCGTGGCTTCACCGGTACCGTCGAGGAGTTCGCTCCTGGTCGTTTCAAGGTGAGCGGTCGTGTCAACCAGATTGACGAGAAGACCTGGGAGATCACCGAGCTGCCCATCCGAACCTGGACTTCGAATTACAAAGAGTCGCTCGAAGAGCGCGTCCTGTCGTCGGAGAAGCAGCCTGCAACCATCAAGGACTACAAGGAGTATCACACCGAGTCGACCGTCAACTTTATCGTCGAGCTGACCACCAAAGGTCAGGCTGAGATCGCCGAAAAGGGGCCGGATGCTTTCTTCAAGCTCTCGTGCCAGATCTCCACCACCAACATGGTGCTGTTCGACCAGGATGGCAAGATCAAGAAATACTCTTCGCCCGAGGAGATCTTGGAGGAGTTCTACCTCCTTCGTCTCTCGTACTACCAGAAGAGGAAGGAACACCTGGTGGATCAGCTCAAGCTCATGTACGACAAGCTGTCCAACCAGGCTCGCTTCGTGCAGATGATCATCACTCGTCAGCTCGTCGTGTCCAACCGCAAACGCGCCGACATTGTCAAAGACCTGCGCGAGAAGGACTTCCGACCCTTCCCCAAGCAGGGCAAGGCGGCGATCGCTGCCAACCCCGAGGACGATGAGCCGGTGGATGAGGAAGATATCTCAGCCGACTCGGACTTCGACTACCTGCTCAACATGGCCATCTACAACCTGACCAAGGAGAAGGTCGAGAAGCTTCTGAAGGAGCGCGACGGCAAGGAGGAAGAGCTCAAGATCCTCATCGGCCGCTCGCCCCAGAACCTGTGGGACGAGGACCTGGGCAAGTTCATTGAGCTTTGGGAAGAGATGCTCGAAGAAGATGAACGCCGCCTTAAGGATGTCGTCACCAAGGTCAAGAAAGGCAAGCAGACGAAGAAGGCTTCGGCCAAGACTGGTGCTGCAGCCCGCCGCGTTCTCAAGAAGGCGATCAACTCGGACGGCGAAGAGGAAGATGACGGCATGGACGACATCGACGGCGATGACTCTGAGGACGACTTCAAGCCGTCCGCCGCTGCGGGTAAGAAGAAGGCAGCCGCTCCTGCTCGTGTCAGCCCAGCCAAGAAGCGTGCCGCCGCTGACGCCTTGGATGACGACGACATGAAGCTGCTGCTTGGCACCACCTCCAACGGCGCCGCCGCCAAGAAGCCGCGTGCAAACGCATCTGTCTCGAGGTCGGCCACTGCTTCGCGAGCAACCACTCCTCAGGTCGTCGAGCTGGACGATGGCGACGACTCGAAGCTCGCTCCGCTGTTCCGAGCCGCTGGCACAAGCAGCAAACCCGCTGCTGCCACGAAGAAGGCCGCCGCTCCCAAGAAAGCGGCCGCGAGCAAGCCGGTGGAAGCCCCCAAGTCTTTCAACTTGTCTGACTCGGAGGACGACACCATCGCAGCTCCCAAGGCCAAAAAGGCTGCCGCCGCCAAGCCTGCTGCTGGCAAGAAGACAGCCACCGGTCTGGGACGCAAGAAGGCCGCCGCACCGGCCTCGGACACCGAAGACTCGTTCATGATCGACAGCCCCGCTTCGGCTGCTCCTGCTCGCGCCTCGGGTCGCTCGGCACGAGGCGCTTCGGGCAAGATGAGCTACAAGATCGATGATTCGGAGGACGAGGACTTCTAATTGCTGCTCCGTCGTCGTCTTACTCAAGCGTCCCGTTTTATGTATTTGTGTTGTTCGTGGCTATGGTAATCGTTTCCTGTTTTAGACTTGGGAAGTGCCGTGTGTCTGTGTTGAGCGGGTGGATCGGCTGTCATCTGTCTCGTGTCAGGCCCTGGCGGTCACCACAACCATGCACGAGGTCATTTGGCCGCCTTGCATCTACGCTGGATATCTTCCCTTGTCTCTCGTCCGTCCCTTACAGGAAGTGTGTGTCTGCATGCGAAGGAAGTCCTCTCGTCATACTCGATGCATGCAGTCGGCGACACACGCTGGGCTTTGTGTGCAAAATGGGGATCGTCATTCGCGCTCTCCTACACGCTTCCACTGCCGGCGCTATCGCGCAGCGCAGCCTCCTGAGCCCTCGCCAAGCCTCTGGCGCTGCTCCGATTGTTGCCGCTCTCCTGTTCGGCGCTCAACACCGCCTCGGCATACATCATTTTGTACCTCACCAGCTCCTCTGCCATCTCCTCTTTGGCGATCTTGGCCATGACGACGTCCTTGACCATCTCGACGTGTTCGGCGTTGACGCTGTTGAGTTGGTCCTCGAGGGCTTTGACGCGGGCGGCGAGGTTGCGGTTGACCAAACGCAATGCTTCCGTTTCCCTCCGATGCGCGTTGGCCGCCCGAACTTGGGTATCGAACTCGCTTGCGTAGGTGTCGAGTTGAAACGGCGTGATGGAGATGTTGAATGCGTCGCGAACAAAGGCGTTTGTGTGATAGACCGAGCTGATGGTCGACGACGCTCCCACCGGTCCACTCGCAACCACATTCTCGGCAGAGGGAGAAGAACGACGATAACACTCGAACAACTCCATCTTGAGAAACGTCACCACCCGATCAAACGGCATCTCCAACAACACCTCCTCGTTCCGTTTCATCAACGCCACCGCAAACCGAAACAACGCCTCCACCCCCTCGGCGAACACCGAATCCAAAATCCGATAGACGAAATCCAGAGGGAAGCGGTACGAGAAGAGCGTCATAAACCACTGACTCGCATACATGCTGCTTTTGACGCCCTGTCGCACCAAATGCCTATGCAGCAACGGTAAGAAGTCCTCGAGCAACCGATCGAATTGGAACAGCCGCAATTGCAACGCTGGCATGTTCGGCGTGAAATGCCCCCGAAGATCGTAGCTCTTCATCAACCTGACAAAGGTGGAAAACGCCTCTTCGTCCGGCATATTCAACAACAGTGGTCCAACAACAAACTGCATCCCCTGACAATACCCCACCTCGGGATCATAGAGACTATACGCCTTGATGACATTGTACAGGTTTTCCTGTCCGACACCCTTTCCGTCTTGAAAATAGTCCTGTTCGGGAAAGGTGCGGTTGAGATCGCGACGAATGGCCTTCTCGTGCGGCGAGGACTGTTTGAGGTAGTAGGCGTAGATGATTTCCATCTCTTCGTTTTTGCTGCTGCTCATGAGCTGCCACATCATCCCCCTTAGGGCGGGGGGGATGCCAGCTTGAATGGCGCGACTGAGCTGACGAGGCGAGGTGCGAGCGACGGATTGGTAGTTGGACATGACATCGCCCCAGAATTCCCAGTCGATCTGGTCTTCCGCCGTATCCGACGCGGGAGGGCCCGTGTAGGCGGTATCCGTCGACGTCGGCTCCACTTCGTCCCTTGCAGCGACCACAGAGGTGGGTTGGGGAGGATCGACTTGTTCTGTGTGGGACAACCGCTGTCCATCGCGAAGCTTGTCGAAATGCTCCTTGAGCTTGATCGCACCATCCAAGCTGGCGCGCATCTGCTTGGGATCGCCACTGAGTCGCTTGTGCTGCGTCTCGAGACGTGCGAGGAGGAAGTCGTAGTTGCCGGCACCATTGCGGACGGGTTCCGAGTCGACGGAGCGGTTGGTGGTGGTGGTGATGGTGTCTCGCCGCGAGTCGCGGCGGTTGGAGGAGGTCCAGCCGGCTCCGTCCCCGCCAACGGCAGGAGAGGCGCCGCCCAGACTGACGTTGGAGAAGTGCGTCGAGCTCACGCCTGGTGTGTCCGGAGCGTGGGCTGCGACAGGCTTGGAGGTGTCGGTCTGCGAGTAGCGCACGGGCTGCGATGCGGATTCATCGGTGGAGGCAAAGGGGTTCGAGATGGTTTCGTCCGGCTCGAGGAGGGAGGTTGCACCGACGGAAGGTGGGACCTTCTCGACATGGTCTGGCAGCGTCAACTTGGCTTTCTCTTCATCCAAGATGAGCGAGTCGGATGCTGATTGACTGTCGCGGATCTCGGCTGAGCTGAGAGGGACATCGTTGCTGAAGGAGTTGTCGTTCGAGGATGTAGCATTCAGGGTGGCAACGGAAGAGCTGGCTGGGATGCCATCGTCGGCGTTCTCTTTCAGTGCCGACGTCGGGTCAGACAGCCCGGGGAAGCCATCCTCGGTGGGTTTGGGTGTGAGCACTTGGGCCTCTCGTGTATCGGCAGCTAACGAGGGACGTCTCGCCGCTGGGTCGTCTGCTGTGGTCTCGATTGATGGGTCCTTTGCTGCAGCGTCACTCGTCTTTGCGTCGTCCTGCTTGTCCAGAGTCGCGTCGTCTGTAGGGTCTGCACTCGAGGACGGCGTGATGCCATCAGCGGGCGATCCATCGGCAGCGTCCTCGAAGTCGTCGTTGTCGGTGTGTGTGCTCGACTCGTATCCGTCGTGCGGCGCATCGAGGTGGGTCGCAGAGAGCTCGTCGGCGAGCGAAGCCTGCGTTGCTGAAGCTGCCTTGTCTGACTTCTTGTCGCCCTTGGAGTTGCGGTTGGCGAGCGCCGACGGCGGTGCCTTTCTCGCGCGCTTGGGCGGCATCCTGGGATGCGATCTGCCTCGTGGGATGGAAGAAACGCTGTTGCCGCTCTCTATGCAGTCTGACCTGCTCGCGCTGGGGTACTCTTGTCGGATAGGCGGTCGTTGAAGTCAAGAAGGTAGCAGCGCGTAGATACGGTTCGAGGAGCTCTGCAAAAGCCAGCGTGCACACGACTGAGCTGAGCAGAAGTGACGTGTGTGATGATAGTGAAGATGGGCGTCGCAGCAATGTGCTGGATAGTGAGAGGATGCAAAGTGCCAAAGGAGGTTGACACGCGACTATTTGAAGGATGGTCGAAGCGGCGGCATCTGCAGGAGAAGAAGCAGCCGTACCACGCCGCCATGCTGTCTTGGGCCCTTCTGCATCGGCACAGGCCAACCACGCGCTTGAAAGCCACCTTGAAAAAGGCTAAATAATTTGGCGGCGGAGCGCGAAGAAGAGTCTTGACAAGACCCTGAAAACTGTCAATTGAGTGCCGGGCGATCTTCTTTGCACTCATCCTCCAGGGATGTGCGGCATTGGCGTCTTGATCACGCCTGCCTCGACGCAGCAAGATGGTCACACGGTATCAGAGGATGGCATCAAGCGCTTGCGGGAAGCCTGGCCGTCCGTGCTTGAGAACATCAGCAATCGAGGCCCAGATTCGCTAGAGACGATCCAACACGACTTTCAAGTCACCACCGACGACATCGCCTCGCCATGGAACCTCTCACTGACAGCGAGCGTGCTCTGTCTGCGCGGCGAAGGTATCACTACGCAGCCGCTGGTCAGCGAGGACGACCGGCTCGTGCTAGCATGGAACGGTCAGATCTTCCATTGGGACGACCAAGTCACACGCTCCGATCAAGCGACCTCCTCCAAAGTGCGGCTCGACTCTGGACACAACGACGCCGTCATCCTGCTCGATAGGATTCAGCACCTGCTCGGTCAGCCAGATCAAGATGATGGCAAGACGACTTGCGAGCTGGCCCTTAACCTGACCCTGTCCGAGGTGGAAGGCCCCTACGCATTCGTCCTGCTCGACCGCACCGAATCCAAGCTCTACTATGGTCGCGACCCATTGGGCAGACGATCGCTTCTTCTGCATCGCTCCTCTACCGAGTCCGCCATCGCCATTGTCTCTGTCGCCAGTGAAGCTCTTGCATGCCTCGACCATGGATTGACCACCCTAACAGAAATTGACTGCTCCTCGCTATGGACTCTCGACCTGCGCACCCATCCCATCGTCCCTGCACCGCTCCCACGCCTCCCATCGCGCTTCACCTCCCCGCTCCTACTCCGTGAACTCCGCCCCTCTCCATCCACAACCGATCCCCCCGATCCACTCGCCACCTCACGGATCCGGGCGGACTTCCTCGCCGTCCTCTCCGACAGCGTCCGACGCCGCGTCACGCAGATCACCACCTCTCAACCGGCCAATTCGGCGCACGTGGCCATCCTCTTCTCCGGCGGACTCGACTGTACTACCCTTGCGCTCCTCGCCGATCGACATGTGCCGCGTGAGCAGCCGATCGATCTGCTCAATGTGGCGTTTGAGAATGTGCGTGCGATCGCGGCGGCTCGGGCTGACCGCGAGAGGCGTCGGTTGGTCGCGGGTAAGGCTGGAAGGAAGGCGAAGGGCAAGCACAAAAACGACGTCGTCGAGATGGACACAGAAGCAATGGGCGAGGAAGAGGAGAAGGTGGTGGACATCTATGCGGTACCTGATCGAGTGACGGGGTTGGCTTCGTACGAAGAGCTTCGTGCACTCGCCCCAAAGAGGCGGTGGAACTTTGTCTCGATCAACATCCCATACATCACCTACACAGCGCACCGATATACCGTAGCAGCGCTGATGTCACCCACCTCCTCAGTCATGGACCTCTCCATCGGTGCCGCGCTGTACTTCGCCTCTCGCGCATTTGGCCATCTGTGCTCTTCCACACCGTACACTTCGCCTGCCAAAGTGCTGATCTCCGGTTTGGGAGCGGACGAAGTGCTCGGCGGCTACTCGCGCCATCGAGCTGCGGCCAACCAGTCGCTTCAATCGTTGGTGGACGAGCTGCAGATGGACCTGGATCGACTACCCACCCGCAACCTGGGTCGGGATGATCGGGTGCTGTCCGACGCCGGAAAGGAAGCTCGCTACCCGTTTCTGGACCGGACCGTGCTCGAGTTTCTCACAAACATACCCGTCCATCAGAAGGTCGATCTCGATAGAATCGGAACAGACGGTGCCGGGGGCGATAAGAGGTTGTTGAGAGACGTGGCAAAGGCGTTAGGTCTGGAGGGCGCGAGCGAGCTCAAAAAGCGCGCCATGCAGTTCGGCACCCGCGCCGCCAAGATCGATGTCGAAAGCCGTCATGTCAAAGGTCATCACAAGATCACATAGATATGGAATCCAAAAGAATGAAATGTCCTACGAATTGCAAGAGAGACGAATGGTGGCTAGTGCGAGTAGTTGCCGAGGGGCGGGTAACCCATAGCGCTCTTGGCCGGGGTGGGAGCCAACCTGTTTGGGCTACTACCTCTCCAATCGTTGCCACTGACGCTGAGGGTTCCGTCGCCCTCGCTGCTGCCCGTACCCGCAAAGAGCGGATCTTTAACCTCCCACACAGCCTGCTTGGAGCCGACACTAAACTCGAGGTCCTCCTTGGTAATGCTGTCCCAGTACTTGTACACCATCATCACGGCGAGGAGCATGCAGAGGGAGCCGAAGAAGGTGCCGTCGATGTAGTGCTTGACTGCGCGGCAGACCTCCTGGCCGAAGCCGTACATGAGGATCAACCCAGCGGCGAAGAAGAAAAGGCCGAAAGTGATGTCACCCAACGGCCAACGGTCGTCGAGCGTGCGCAGAACGAGGAGGACCTGGGAGACGACGTAGATGATGACGCAAGCGAGGGGGAAGATGAGTTCGACGATCCACAGGCCGGTCTGTTTGGTCGGCGACATGCCTGCGAAGCCCTTGAACGTGGCGATGGACACAAAGAGGCCGACGGCGAAGAGGACGACGGAAGAAAGACGCAGGAACCAGAGCGACTTGGGCGTTCCATCCTCGGCAAACTGGAATCCCACAAACCCGTTGATCAACAGACACCAAAAGATCGCCGTCTTCAATCCCACATATACCGCCGTGAGATACGTATACGCCGCCGAGTACGTCGGAACGATCGCCGAGTCGAGGAAAATAACCAGCACCTCCGAAAGCGCATAGAGGTAGAAGAAGAGCACGATCTCCTTGCGCCCGACCGCCGTGTACTTAGAGCGAATGTGGTAGACCATGATGGCGGTCATGACGAGCGCGGCGATGTGGATGAAGCAGGTGGCGGGCTGAAAGATGATCGTCTTGTTGATCTCGACGTTGCGAGAGTAGCAGACGGGTTCGAGCCCCAGGCCGGAACTGCCCAGGAGCGGACAGACGACCATGGCGATCTCATCGCAGATGAATGAGTACGAGCCGAACGCGAAGCCTGGCATTTTGAAGATTGGTAAGCAAGCCAGTGGTCACTGATGTAAGGCGAAAAGTCGATGGGTGCCTAGGATGATGACGAACGTGTTGATGCTTTGGAATGCCTCGTCGCGACTGTTGTGAAAAGAGTGTGGAGTGGCTAAGCCGAGTCGCGGTCACGATCGTGTCGCCAAGAGAGTGAGTGATCGTAGCGAGTCTGCGCGGCGTGAGCGTGTGTCGATTTGATGTGCAGAGAGATGCTGGTGAAGGACGAAGCAGCGATGAGGGATGAAGAGAGGGAAGAAGCATGCAGACACACCAAGTCGCGATCGATGAGAGATGTTTCTCAAAATTCACCGTTGAGCAAAGCAACAAGCCAACAGGCGCAGGCAGTGCTTCGCTTCGCCGAGGCCGTGTTAGCGAGTCTGCCTGGCTCACTCGCTCACTCACTCACGCTTGGCTGGCTGGGACAAACACGCGCTGCAGTCGCTGATTTTCTTGCTGCAGCTCTGCCTGCAGGGGATTTTCGAATTGCTAGTTCGCGATCTTGACCCTTTTGTAATTGCTACAACACTTGAATTCCAGCTCGCAAAAGGGGTTCGATTTCTAGCCAAAATAAAAAATAAAATAAAAAAACGACGTCGCGAAGAGGGTCTTTGCTGGCCCAGGAGTCCTTCCCCTGTTCTCCCGACAAAGCCTCATCAGGAGCTTCTGTCTCAGTCGCACAATGCGAAGGCTTCGTCGTCATGCTTCCTTTGACTGATGATGGCTGGCGACTACAGATACGGTACAAATGACACAGATGTGCAGACCTGTACATGCCCTTACAGCGCCCAGATCTTGACCACGCTGTCCTTGCCACCCGAGACAGCGTATCGGTCCATGTAACGCAGCCTCTCCACCGGCGAAGTGTGTCCGTTGAGCGTCAACGATCCATGCTGCAGCGTGGTGCGGTTAAAGATCTTGACTTCGTTCTCGCCCGTTGCTGCGAGGATCTTGCGCGAATCGAATTGCAATGCCGTGACGGGGTGATCGTACCGGATGGTGTCCGAGATGCTGCCCATGCGCAGGTCCCAGATGCGGATCGACTTGTCCAAGCTGCCCGAGATGATGTGGTGCTCGTCGAACTGCAGGCACGTCACGGGGGCTGTGTGGCCCAGCAAAGTGCGGTGCGCTTGACCCGTTCGCATGTCCCACATGCGCACACCGCCGTCGCCGGATCCGCTCGCCAGCGCGTAGCCCCAGAACTGCACACCGCCTACAAAGTCCTGGTACATCTCCCAGCTGCCGTCGGCGTACGGTGGCGTCGGATAGGCGAAGGCGCCCGCGAGGCTGTCCAACACCGAGAATGAGTCGCGCGAGCTCAAACCGGGCCTGTTCGAGCCCAGGATGGACGAGGAGGATGCTTTGCGCGAGGGCGAGTCAGGGAAGCCAAACTCGGACTGCGATAGTGCTTGGGAAGAAGTCGGGTTGGAGATGGCCCACAGGATGTCCATCGTCAGCACGCACTGGCCCGTGTTGAGATCCCATTGGCGCAATGTCTTGTCGGAAGCACCAGTCACGAGGCAGTTGTCGTCAAAGTACAATGCGGTGACTGACTTGCTGTGCCCCTCCAAGCTCTTGACGCATGGGTCGAATTCGTCCCGCACATCCTCGTCGTCCTCTTCTGCGAACGTCGTGTCGCCATTGCGGATCTTGATACTGCTTGTGCTCTCGTCTCCGGCGAGTTGAGGACTGCGATTCAAGTCGGGCGACCTCCTCCTCGCTGGAAGCTCTCCGGAAGCCGTCATGGTGAGTCTCGCTTCGAAGTTCTGCACTTTGGTCAGGTCCCAGATGCGGACGGAATGGTCCGAGCCACCGGTGATGCACACCTCGTCTTCCACCTGCAGACATTTGACGGTCCCCGAGTGACCGCGCAACCTGCCGACCTCGTCTCCCGAGGCTAGATCCCACACGCGCACGGTCTCGTCCAGCGACGCTGAGACCAGCGTTCCGTAAGGCTCGGTGAAATCGAGCGAGGTGATGGGTGCCGAGTGATCTGCAAGCGTCATGAAGGCGACGCCAGATGGCAGCTCGTCGTGTTCTGAGGGCATGAAGAGCGGTCCCTTTCGACGACGGCTGCTACCCTGACTGGTCGTAGCTCCGGTAGCAGCCGCATTGGCAGCCGCTGCAGGACCACCGGGCATTGCACGCAGATGCTTCTGGACGGCCAGTAACTCTCCCACACCCTCGTGCTCATCGTTGAGCTCCAATTCCTCTTCGCGAAGACCGAGCAGCTTCTTGTTGAGACCCGCCTTGATCTTCTCCAGCACCTTGATCTTGGCATCTACAGCAGACAGCTCCGAGTCGATGAGCGAGCGTCTGACACCGACGTCGTCCTGTTCGCGTTCAATCTCTCGCAGCTGCCTCTCGAGCTCCTCCAGTTCAATGACCGAGGCGCGTGTCCCATCCTTGCCTCTGGAGAGTATGCGACTGGCCTGATTCCGGCGTGCGTGACGCTGCTCGCGTGCTTGAAATGCCGAAACTGGCTCGGTGTCGACGCCCTCGACCATCAGACCTCGCGCCTTGTCGCCCATCGCTTTGAGTCCCAGCTTGGTGGGGCCTTCCGGTCCATCCTCGAATCCACTGGCAATGGCTCGTACTCGCCTGCGCCGTTGACGTCCCTCGGTCGAGCTAGGTATTGTTGCTTGAAATCCTCGAAGAAGAGAGACCGATGGTTCCGACTTGTGCTTGGCGGCTTCGATGGCAGCTCTGGAGCCCGACTGTGCATCGCCGTTGGCGTTGAGATCGAGATCCTGCGCTGCTGTGGCGAGAATGCGGTCGCTTTCTTCCAAGACGAAGAGCTCATGAGAAGTGATGCCGTTCATGGGCCCACGACCGATCCCAGATTGAATCAAAGACCCGCCAATGCGGACCAGCGATCGAGCAGGGCTGCTGATGGAAAAGCCCGGAGTCAACAGCAGGCGGGCTCGCCGTTGACCGTCAGGTGTGAGCCCGAGTGCGGTGTTGGAATTGGACACGGCTGCCATCATGCGAGTGGTCATAAGCTGTGGCGCAACGTCTGAAAGCAGACGACCTGCCTCGTTCTGGCCATGGACGCCATTGGAGCCCAGATAGGGAGAGCCAGGTGTAAAGGGCTGCAAGTAGGCTTTTGTGGAGCTGATGGCTCCTGTGAGCGTGTCGCGGATCGAGGCGGATGTTGGAAGGCTGGAGCCAAAGTCGGCGTTGCGCCAGTCGGCGCCAAGCAGAGGGCTTTGGCTCATGCTGAGCCTGGATGGTCAAGTGCGGGACACCTGTTCGCTCTCGTCTTCAACGTCCTTCGAAGTTTCGGACCGGTGGGTCAGGATCGCCGGGAATCGCACTGGTGATCTCTTGAAGATCGGGCGCACAAGATCGTAGTCGCAGGGCGATGTGTTTCAGCGTTCGATGAAGATGCTGCGTATGGTTGACGTTGCGTCGGTGATGCGTCGTAGCCGAAATGCGATGATGAAATGGAGCCTTGCGCTCCGTGCGCAGCAAGAAAGCGTATCAAAGGAAAGAAGCGACGTCGGTTTGGAAAGCTTATGTGCTCGGCCATGAAATGAAGTGAAGTGAGATCGGTCGATCCTTTGTTGGTTTGGTCCGCCGCGCAAAGGCAGGAAGGGGAAGAGGTGGATGAGAGCTGCGAAGGAAGGCAACCTCGAGGTGTCGGCCCCTTGACAGGATTGGGCTCCGCTCTTTTTCTCGCGGCCGGAAAAAGAGGAGACCGGGAATAGAAGCAATTGGGCCTCGCCTCGCTCAGCCTCGTGCACGCGCTCAGTCATATTCGGCCTCTTTATCGCACTCGATTTCTTCTCGCACAGACTGATTGCGAGGTAGACTAGTCGGGCTGCCTCAGAAAGCTCATTCAACGAGCTAGCAAATGACTCTGCAGCTCCGGCTCTCATTGCGATGCAAAGCGCTGCGCCGACGCTCTGCTTCATGAGCCTGCAGGGTCGGTCTCGGTCGCACAAAGGAACAACAAGACAACCTTGATTAAGCTCTAGACTCTCTCGACCTTCGATAGCGCCAACCTCTGAAAGCCTTTCCTCTCGAATCACTTTCTTCCCTTTCTTCTTGAACGCACAGGCTGCGCCAACAGCCAAAGTGTCTCCATGCTCTCTGCTCTCTCGAGCGCCGATCATCGTCGAAGAAAGGAGGAGCGAGG
The DNA here is from genome assembly GCF_000497045.1 of Kalmanozyma brasiliensis GHG001. NCBI lineage: Eukaryota > Fungi > Basidiomycota > Ustilaginomycetes > Ustilaginales > Kalmanozyma > Kalmanozyma brasiliensis. The sequence goes on along the minus strand of NW_015961949.1, from coordinate 222,948 downwards.
AGCTTGTTTGCTGCTCAGCAAATCTTATGTCGCCCCTTTCATGCAGTGAGAACCTTTCGCACGGTTGACGCGTGAATTGTGCGACACGCTGCCGCTCTTTCTGAAAATATGGCGTTGCGAAAGGCGCTTTTCGCGTAAATGGACGGGCCACAAGGCGAGGGTGAGCGAGAGAGCTCCAAGACCCTGGCGAGAGAACAAGAAAGAGTCTTGTCAAGGCGCAGAGAGTACGAGCAAGGGCACGAGAGGAGCGCTGAGAAGATTCCACGAGCCAGGGTCACTCGGTTAGGAGAGCCAGTGGGTCAGCCAGGGTTCAGTGCGAGCCTTTCTTCTCGCTCTCTTGCTCTTGACCCATACCGCTCTTGCTCGCCTTGCACTCCTCTCTCTGCCATTCAACCTGTCTATCAAGCGCAGCATAGCATCACCTTCTTGCTGCTCCATCGCTCACGTCCGTCTCCGCACCAACTAGGCAGCCTGAACAGCACTGCCCGGAGCGATCGAGATCCAGCAAACGGACTCGTGCTGATAATCTACCGATAGCATCCGTCAGCCAGTATCACACCGCCAAACTCTCACTATGCCCCTCACAAGAGCCATCTCAGCCCGTCTACGTACAGGTCCGCAGCGACAGCCCGCGCCAGCACCCCTCGACGCCGAGAACGAGGATATCGTCATGATCAAGGCACGCGCCAAGACGACCTCTGCTTCTGTGCTGGGAGCCACCCGCGCTCTCGTCGCTGGTGCCCTTTCGCAGCTAAACGTGCAGAGCTTGTCCTCGAACAAGGCTTCCTCGTCTTGCTCGACCGGCTCAGCGCCCCCAACCACTTCGTCATCATCCAGACCGCGATACGTGCGAGCTGGCAGCAGCCGCTTCTCCTCTCGATCCTCCACTGGCTCCCGGCGCTCTGTCTTGGGCAGCTCCGAATTTGGCGACTCTTCGGACGACGAGAACGGCAGTCAAGGCCACTCGCGCAGGCTAGGAGGATGCTCCTACTTGTCCTCCGCTGCTCATCGACCCGACGACTGCAACAAGGAGAACGTGGCCCCCTTCCGCTGCGCTTCTCAAGACGTGCTCGAGACCGAAGCTCGAAATGCGCAGGAGGAAGATGCCGTTCGCCGCATCACCAGCCAGTCCCGTCAAGGCAGTCTCGTAGAGCGACAGAGCTTCTCAGGACCCTCTGCTTCCTTGCGTCGCCTCAGTCGAAGCTCCACCACCTCCGACCTTTCCACCACTTCAGGTAAGTTTCTCATCCGTGATGTTTCTTGCTCCGCTTCGATTTGGGTCCATGCTCTGCTGTGACGTTCTGCTACTATGTCAGTGCATGCTTGACCAGGACCTGAGGAGCATCTGAGGGTCCCGCGGGCTGCTGTCTCGCCTGGTCAAGCTGGCTCGAGCTGGTGGCAGCTTGACTGCTGCCTGCAGGCCTAGAAACTGCTCGAGCTGCAGCCTGGATTTCAGAAGGAAAACTCCACTCTCTCCCACACAGTCACAATTTCCTCTGTCTCGGCTGCAGCGTCACTGTTGGAAAAAGTGGCACACAGCCAGGCCCACGACGCGCCAATTTACGCGTTGAACGCTGCAGTCCGCGTTGATGACTGCCCAACTGCCCAGATCCAAATTTCAGGGCAGCAGAACGGCACATGCAGGACAGGTTTCAGAACTGCGAAGAATCGAACAAAAGGGACTGACCATCATCCTCCTCATCATTCCTCTCATCACACTCTCATATCATCGTCTTCTCTTCTCGATCGACTTTGCACTTGCTCCATCTCTCGTTCTCGCTCGTTTCCTTCGCTCATCGCATTCGTTGCCCGCGCACTCTTTCTCGCATACCCTGCATTCCTTCCTCGCCGTATTCTGCCATCGCATTTCACCGACAACCTCTGCTCCTTGATACCCCTTCCTACCACCGCTCCACGACTATTGCCCACCATGTCAGCTCTCAACATGCCAAGAACACCCTCAAGACGACACGCTCGATCCTCGTCCAGCATTCACCACCCCGTCGAGGCCACACCCACACGCCGACCCTCGACCCTCTCAGCTTCAGGCAGGAAACGATCTCGCAACGATGTCGACCTCGACCACGACGCTCTCCCAGCCAGCCCCCTCTCGCGCCTGCGAATCGAGACGCCAAGCATTAGATCCACACTCGACACGCCCAGCTCATCTCGCCTTATCCCGGACGAGGACTCCAGCTCCTACTTCCCCCTTTCCTCGCAAGACTCGACGCAGAGCTCTTTGTTCGACACACGCAGCGTCTCTGAGGGTTCTTCTGCGGCGACCTCCTCGTGCTCCTCCGATCGCGACGTCTCGCCGCCCATCGTCGCTCTTCTCGAGTCGGGCAAGGAGAAGTACTCTTCCGTCTACGCACACGCGCGTGCCTTGCTCCGATACGCAGCGGGCGTCGATCCAGCCGAGACCGAGGCGGGGCTCACCATCCCCTCCTCCGCAGGTGGGCATCACGTCAAGGTCGTCGGACGCGAATCCGAGCGTGTCGCCATCCAGCTGTTCCTCCACTCGACCTTCTCTCTCGACCCCTCTGCCCCTGCCCAAGCGCGCACCCTCAACGTCGAGCTGGACGGCGACTCGGACGCCTCCTGTCTCTACGTCTGTGGTCTTCCCGGTACCGGGAAAACCGCACTCGTTCGCTCGGTCCTCAACAGTCTCCCTCCCACCTCTTCACCTCGCGTCGCATTCGTCAATTGCATGACCCTTTCCCATCCACGTCACATCTTCTCCTCCATCCTCACCGCTCTAGGCTCCAACGTCGCCGAAAATCAGTCCGACGCCTTCGCCGAATCCGCCCTCTCCAACCTCATCCACAGTGGGCAGCAACGCATCCTCATCGTGCTCGATGAGATGGACCATCTGCTGCAATCCCGTGCGCACCAGAACATTCTGTACAAGATCTTCTCGTGGACTGCCGGAGCAGGCAAGTGCGGGCTGGTGGGGATTGCCAATTCGCTCGATCTGACGGAACGTTTTGTGCCACTCCTCGCTAGCAAAGGGGCGAGTCCGGCGCTGTTGCACTTCCGACCGTTCGAGGCAGGGGAGATCGTCAGTGTCATCCGCGACAGGTTGTCGGGTCTGCAGTCGAGATACGATGATGCTCCGCAAGAGGAGGTAGTGGAAGATTTGCCGCTGTTTACGCCGACGGCGGTGGAATTGTTGGCCAAGAAGATTGCGGGGGCGACGGGCGACTTGCGCAAAGCGCTGGATGCGGCGCGCTTGGCGGTGGAGCTGGTGGAGGGCGAACAGCGCAAAAAGGCCCTTTCGGAGGCGGAGCGAGTTAAGGTCTCTTCTCCCACCGAAGGCGTCGAACAGGAGGTGGCAAGTCGCGCGAATCTGCTGCGTCACCTCACACCGTCGAGCGCACCCAAAGTGACGCCAACGCAGATACTCAAGGTGCTTACGTCGGTGTTGGGCTCGCCGAACCTGTCCAAGGTGCGCTCGTTGGGGGTGCATCCGAAACTCGTGCTGCTGGCGATCCTCATTGCGCAGGCACGTGCCGCGGAGGGACTGTCCGTGCTCGGATCCACTTCCACTTCCACCACCACCTCTGGTGGAACACGCATCGCGGATGTCGAGTCGACCTACCATGCGCTCTTGCGTCAAGAACAGGGGCTTTTCTCCCCCCTCGAGGGGTCGGAGTTGCTAGGCGTGTTCGACATGCTCGAAGTCAACAGCGTGGTGCGCATCACTTCCGAGATCGACTCGCACACGTCCTCATCCTCTGCAGGCGGGGTGGTGAGTAGCAGTGTGAGTCCCAGTGGCAAGCGGGCGGCGAAGAAGCAGCTGCTGGCGAGCAGTCGTTTGGTCTACCTCGCCATGAGCGCGGACGATGTTCAGCGCGGGATTTGCACCAGTGGGCCCGCGACGGGTGGTGCGGCGAGCGGGGGCAATGTCGCTGTGGCAGAAACCATCGCCAGGGTCTACGCTAGGGAGAAGGACCGCGCCGTGAAGGCCAAGGTCTACCACAGCATCGCCCAGGAGAACGCCAGGATTAGACAGGACGAGCTCGGCGGTGGACGCATGGGCGTCCCCGTCGGTGAATTCTAGACTACCAGCATCACAGTAAAAGCATCCCAAAAGCATCACACCCGTCGTTCAATCGCATTCGTTCATCTTCATCTCCCCTTGCCTATGTGTCCGTGTCTGTATTGATGGTCGGAAAAGCTGGACATTGCATTGCGATCATCTCTAAGCCCTCTGCCTCTGTCTAGCACCGATAGTCTTGAGATTAGCATACACTTTGCCGGGGGGGCTTCCCCTGATCAACGCCACCACGGCATCCCTAGCGATCTTGATATTACCAAAGTTGCCCAGGATATGAATCTTCGTGTCGGCCACGACCAATCTCGTCCTACTCGCATTTTCAATTGCGAACCTTGTCCTTCCGTCCTTACCCGCAATGCGTCCGATGGCTCTGGACAAGTTGTCCCCCTGCAACGTCTTGACGTCCTTGATCTCGAACGTGTCGATGAACAGGTCATCCATGCGCAACAGTGCGATTGCGTCGTCAGCGTCGAATCCGAGCGCGAAGGCTTTGACGAAATCGGCGCCCTTCTGGAGCATCCCCTGCTCCTGGGTATAACGGGAGGATTTGAGTTCGACGCACTTCTTGGCGACATTCATTCGAACTTGAAGCGAAGCCATTTCGACCAGAGGGGTGTAGATCTTGTGCCACTCGTTTTTGAGCGGGGTGAGACGGTGGGGTGGGATGGGGATCTTTCGCAATTGACCCTTGGCGACCGCGGTGAGGGACGAGGCGGCTGATGCTGAGATCGGCGCGAAGGAAGGCTTCGAACCCGACGCCTCGGCGGGAGTGGCAGCAGAGGCGGAGGGAGCAGCAGGAGAGGACGTGCCAATCATCAGATCGTCGTCATCCTCCATGGGGGCGGTGGCAAAGGTCGAATCGGCAATATCGACGTCTTCGTCATCCGATCCTTCTTGGCCAAACGGCTTGCTGTGCTTCAGCACCACGTCGCCATCGTCCTCCACAGCGGAAGCCTTCTTGGGCGTACCGACCGCAGATGACTTGGACGAAGGCTTCTTCATCTTGCTCGCGCTGCTAGAGGACGAGGCGGCTGCGGCCTGCTTGCTGGATGAACTTGCGACCATGGTAAAAGCGTGTGTGTAAGATTCAATCGTTGATCGAGTTCAAAGTTTCCGTAATAGATGGTAGAACGCTATGCTCGAGAGTGGAAGATGTCCGTCGCGGCGTGTGAGCAATGTACCGAGTGGGAGTGGAAGAGCGGCTTTCGATATCAGTGGCGGTGATGGAGGTGATAAGTGGATGATGGAGAAGAAGCGTGCTGCCGGCCAAACTCAAATTTGGGCAAGAAGCCATGTCAAAAAGAAAAATTCGCCCTGCATCATCCCAAGCCGAGACCAAAATTTTGCAGGCAGCAGAGCACTCTCTCGACGCGGCTCAAACTTGCTCATCCCTGGTGCGTTTTCGGCGTTTGTTAGGCCGGTAAAACAAGTTTGTTGTCAGCCGCTGAATCCGCTCTCAAGCTCCTCTCACGGACGGTCGACAAGATGTGTGAGGAAGGCAATATGGATTGCGGATGGCCAGTCGCAACATGACCGCAGTCCGTCGCTGCTTTCAGACTTGCTCATGCTGGCTAAAGCACAAGCGGTGCAAGATTGAGCCGCAAGAGACAATTGCACGTAGCAACGGACAACGAAGCCGACCGAATGAGACTATAATACAACGCATCACGAGCAAGAGCGGGAAGAGAAGTCAGTTAAGCCTTCCCTTCGAGCTTCTAGAATGACGCATGGGGTGTGTAGACAGCTGAATTGCCTACTGACCGTCCGCTGAGCGTGCGACGAACGAGTCATCGGCACGCGGGACAAGATCTTTTGGGGTGGTGGATAGGTGAAGGTGATGATGGAAAGGGTCGCCTCGAACAGAGAGCGGATGGCCTTCAGATTGGCGGAAGACGTTTGGAAACCAAGGTGGGTATCGAGCAGAAACGCTTAGGCCTCGGTCTTGGGGGCCTCGGCCTCAGTCTCGGGCTCGTTCTGCTGGTACTCCTTGAGAACCTCGAGGGCCTCGTTAACCTTGGCGTCCAGAGCCTCGCTCTCCTCAAGGAGGTGGAGGAGCTCCGTGACGGGCAGCTCGAGGATCATACCGGTGAGCTTACCGGCGAGCTCGGGCTGGCTGGCGGCGACCTTGGGGTAGATGGCCTCACCGAGCATCTGCTTCTGCTCATCGGGGCCGGCCTTGGCAAGGGCGGCAGCGGTCAGGGTACCGGGCTGACCAGCGTCAGGACGGCCGGCGGGACGAGCGGCAGGGCCACGGGGCATGGGCTGACCGGGAACGGGCTGGCCAGCAGGGCGAGGAGCACCGTTGACGCCGGTGGGAGGGCGAGCACCAGCGGGAGGGACAGGGCCGCCGGCAGCGTTGGGGGCACCGCGAGGGGGGCGGGCAGGGCGGTAGCCCTGGGGCATCATGCCAGCGGGGAACTGGCCAGGCTGACCGTAAGGGGCCATGGGCATGCCCTGGGGCATCATGCCAGCAGGAGCGTAGCGGGGGCGGGGCATCATACCGCCGGGCTGGCCAGGGAAGGCACCAGGCTGGGGGTAGTACATGCCGGGGCCGGGGTAGCCCATGCCCTGAGCGGCGGCTTGCTGCTGGAGACGCAGCTGGTTGCGCTGCATGATCTGAGCCTCGAGCTGCTGGCGACGGTCGTCCTTGCGCTGGGCGAGAGCGACGTAGAGGGGTCGGTTGTCGAGCATCTTGCCGTTCATCTCCGAGACAGCCTTGTTGGCCTCCTCAGGGGCATTGTAGCAGACGAAACCGAAGCCACGCGAGACACCCGAGGTAGCGCGCATGATCTTGCACGAGGTGATGGTGCCGAAGGGGGCGAACTCCTCACGCAGACGCTCGTCGTCGTACGACTCGGGGATGTTCTTGAGGTAGAGGTTGACGCCCTGGAACTTGGCGAGCTTCTCGTTCTTGGCTGCCTCGTACGAGCGGCGGAGCTCCTCCTCACGCTCGCTCTTCTTCTGAGCACGAGCGACGAAGAGCTTCTGGCCCTTGAACTCAAAGTCGTGAAGCTCGTCGACGGCCTTCTGGGCCTCGTTGTGGTCCTCGAAGTTGACGAAACCGAAGCCCTTGGACTTGCCGTCCTCGTCGCGCTGGAGAACGCACGAGGTGATCTTGCCGTACTTGGTGAAGAGCTTCTCGAACTCGTCGTCGGTGACCTCGGGGTCGACGTTCTTGGCGTAGATGTTGGTGAAGTTGGCACGCGACTCCTCGATCTTGGCTTGACGCTCCTTGCGGGGAATGTGATGGCCGACATAGACCTTCTTGTCGTTCAAGAGCATTCCGTTGACGTGCTTGATGGCGGCATCAGCAGCCTCGGCGGTCTCGTAGTGAACGAAACCGTAACCGAGCGAGCCAGTCTCGTTGGTGGCAACCTTGCACGAGAGGATGTTGCCAAAGGCCGCAAAGGTGTCGTGAAGGGCCTTGTTGTCGATGGCGGCGTCGAGGTTCTTGATGAAGATGTTGCCCTGACCGGTGCGTCGGAGGGCGGGGTCACGCTGCGACCACATGATACGGCAGGGGCGGTTGCGGATGAGCGAGTAGTTGAGCTGCTCCATGGCGCGCTCACCGTCAGCAGCGTTGAGAAAGTTGACGTAGGCGTAGCCGAGCGAGCGACGGGTGACGGCGTCACGGCAGACACGGATGCTGGCGACGGGGCCGATCATGCTGAAGATCTCGAAGAGCATGGCCTCGGTGACCGAGGGGTCGAGCTCACCCACGTAGAGCGAGATGTTGTTGGCAGCATCGGCGTTGTTGCGCTGCTCGTTGTTGCCGGCAGCCTGCTGCTCGGCGGCGGGAGCGGCGTTGGAGGCAGGGACGGCCTCGGCGGGGGCGGTAGCGGGAGACTCGGTGGACGACATCGTTGCGAGGAAGGGGGGGAGTTGATGAGATTTCCTTAAAGAGAATAAGAAAGAAAGAGAGGAGGAAGAAGAAAAGGAAAGAAAGGGCACTAAGAGACTCTTTCTGTATGTGGAGAAAGGAACAAGGGAAGGATAGGATAGATGTCAGCGAGGATGTCTTTGAATGGTGTCAACGAGCTGATCGAAAGAGTGTTGCGGGACAGGGAAAAGGATCGTGTAGGCAACGAGCTGCGCGTCTCCCAGTAGAGCAAACGTTCGTTGCGCACCAGCGTGAAGCATCGTATGGAGCTGAACAGCTCATCGATGTCGTCGCCGCGGTTGCTACGGTCACTGCACTGTATTCTTTTGGCGGTCATGCTCGAGCTTCGCGATCACGGCAGCGCGTCTTCTCGTCCGATCCTCTTCCACAGTTCCGCAACTTGCTCCTCGACCTGGACGGCATGCTTACCTTTGAGATGTATGGGGTTTTTTGGTTTTCTTTGGGCTTTGTACGAGGAGCAACAACTAGCAAAGAGTCGATAGCAACCTCGGGCTTTTTTCGAGATGGTGTTTTTGGGTTTTAAGAGAAGTTTTTTGGAGGTAGGAAGGGAAGGATGGCGAGCACGAGTGGATCATATGCCACCAAGCAGCAGCAGCCCACGCAGCACTGCACACTCAGTCACGCTCCAGAGAACTTTTTTTTCACTTCGTGAGGAGCGAGGTCGACCCTTTGCACTTTTTTCTGCAATCGCGACGCTCAAAGGGCCAAACAGCAAGAAGAAAGCGCAGCAAAACTTTCTCGAGCAATTTTTGTCGCCTGTAAGATTGCAAGCTAGCCACGCGAAGCAAACCGAGACGTCTAACTTGTATTCACAGGCTGGCACTCTTTGAATTCATGGGTCTCCTCTTGTCTAATCATCGACACATTGGTTTATATTCAAGCAGTCGATACGAGCCTTGCCTCGACGTTGTGTCCCACTGTCGCTGCTCGTCTTGACAGGCAGCAACAGGCCCTCTTATGTCATGTGTCGGCAGGTGTCACAGCTCGGAACGTGCGAGACAGTGGGGTGATGGCTGACGGAAAAGTGGTGGGGCTTGGCATTGTTGATAGAAGCAGGAACTAGTACAGGTATAGAGCGGGCGAGAATAGGGCGACCGACAGAAGGGAAATGCAGTGTGTTGCGAGTCCTGTGGGAGTCAGACGAAGCCAAGACGGCATCCTTAGAGGTGAAGAATGGTTAAGATTGGCAAGCTGTGAAAGACGAGCTCCCCGACAGACCAGCACATGCCGCTGCTACGGCATCTGGCTCCCTTGGCCATCACAATGGAGAGTCGATCTGCTGGTGCGTCCTTCGGCGACTTGCGATCCTGTCGGCCGGCCTCACTGCTTGATGAGACATTGCGCCGAAAGAAAAGAACCCGCCGAGTGCTGAATTGCCTTAGGCAGACTGCACGACACCCACCTCGGCCGCACGGAGCAGACGGTCCTTGATCCTGTAGCCGACCTTGCTGCAATCAAGAACGCTGCCGGGCTCCTTGCCAGGAACGGGGGCCTGGTACAATGCCTCGTGCTCCTTGGGGTCGAACTTCTCGCCAGTGGGGTCAAACTGGACGATGCCGTGTGTTCGGAGCATGTCGAGCAATGACTTGGAGGTGAGGTCGACACCCGAGTACAAGTCGGCGAGCACACGGCGGGGATCCTTGGAGTCGAGGTCCTTAGGCGCGTTGCGCATCTCCTCGGGCACCGACTTGAGCGCCAGACCGAGAATGTCGATCGAGCTGGTGAGGTCCTTGGCGAGCTTGGTGATGGCCACGTCACCCGCTAGCAGCTTCTCGTCCTTGGATCGTCGCTGCAGATTCTGATAGTCAGCCTTGCCGTACAGGATGGCTTCTTGCAGCTCCTTGATCTTGGCATCCTTCTCCTTGATCTGCGATTGCAATGCATCGTTGCCGTTGCCAGCACCCGCATCCTTGTCGGTGGCGCCCATGGCCTCGCCGGAAGCCTTGGTCTCCTCTTCCTTCTTCTTTTCGGCAGAGTTGAATGCGGTGCGTGCTGTCGAGAAGGGCATGGCTCGCGATGCGGGTGCGACGGCGTAAGCGCGAGGTGCGACCGAGGCGAGGCCCTGCTTGGAGGAGCCGGCGACAGCAGATCTTGAGACGGATCGCAGGGCGAAGCCGAGCTGACGAGACATGGAGCTCGACATTGTGTTGTGGTATGCGGGTGAAAGTAAGGTGGGCGGAGGTCAGGTGAGGAGAGGGTGATGACTTGGTTGACTTAAAGACGAGGACGGAGGCTGCTAGGCACCGGCTATTTGGCATGAGCCATCATCGGACGAGTCGACCTTTCTTCTCGTTCTCGCTCTCGTTCTTCCAAATTTCGGCTGAGCTTAGAGCGAATGCCGTCAGACGCTGAGCGAATGGCACGGAACACTGCGGGACGCCTTCGCCACACTGAGGCTGTCGGCCTTTCTTCTTTAGCATTGATAGCAATTTGTTAGACCTTGGTCCTGACTCGCGAAAAAAAAAGAACGCGCAACGCAATCCTGAGATTGCGCTTGACTCAGGCTCGTGACTGTGCTCGCCGCAAAAGGGCGGCTGAGCCTACCCGTTCTGGCTGAGCAAGCCGACCCTTTTTTATCAAGCATGTTGGACCCTGAGAGCATGCAGATGCGCAGCGCGCCTATCTCTCTCTCTCTTGCACTCCGACACTGCTCAACTGCCTGCTCCACACCGCAGAGGTGTGATTCACACTTCAGCCAGCCAGCGCGATTGTGATAGTGTGACTGAGGCCGCTCAAGGTGACTATCACTCCCACCATCGCACCATCCACAACCATCATTGGAGGCTTCGGTGAGCCTCGCGTTCCTATCATTCGCTCATCAAGCATTCCTGACGCGCGCTCCTCCGCCGACGACATCGGTCCTTGGCGGACACGTTGGCTCTCTTCGCTCCACCTCTCGACTCTTTTCACCATACAAAGGACCCTAATCTCGTCCGCGGCCTTAGCAGACCAGCGTTTCAGCCACCCTCTTCATACGACATCCATCTCCGCCGCATCGCCGCATCTCACCATCTGGCTGCTCAACAACTCGGACCAATTCGGCAAGCGTGTAGCGGCCCAGCACTCAGAGTGCGGATCGACGCTGATCGGTGACACAACCCAGCTTGAGGGTCAAACGCAGCCATGACGTCCCTTTCTCAGTATGCGTCCCGCTTTCTCTCCTCAGGGCTTGCTACTCCAACACGGCCTGGTACGGGCGCTGATCAAGACGTCGACGACCCGGGCGATCCGCTCTTCTATAGTCACGCCTCCATCTCTGGCGCCCCTTTCTCGCACCCCGCGAGTCGTCACCATCCTTATGGCCCAGAATACAGCCTATCCAGCTCCGATGGGCTTCCCACTCCTCCAACGAATTGCAGAGCCGGCACTCAGAGTGGCATCCTACACAGTCTCAGAGGCGCCAGTCGGTTCGGTCCCTCTTCCTTCATCGCATCGGGCCGGGGCAGACCGACAGGCGGCGCTGCGTACTCTGTCCATGACTCTATGATTCGCGAGATCGACGACGAGGACGATGTCGATCTCTGGCAAGATGACCGACATGTGCCACGCTCGGCTGCTCTTCCCGCCGAAAATGTTGCAGATAGTCTAGGCGGGTCCGCACATGCCTCAGCCTCGACGCAGCAAAGAACAGCCCACCTCCTAAATGCATCCGCCCCATCTGCCGCAATCGCTGGTCAGTCGTCATTCAGAGTACCAGTCACGTCGCGTAGAGCTCCGGCAAACGACACGCAAGATCCTTTCCTCGCCGAGGGAGACTTCGACGATGGCGCGAGCCACCACAGCCTTGCCAGCACCAAGGACCATCGCACATCGGATGAACATTCCGTCCAGCTCGAACGACCTGCTGAGAGCTCGCGTTCGCAGACAGTAGCACATCATCAGCGTCGTGAGGCTGCCAAGACAAGAGGATGGCTCGCGCATGGGTCCGTCCTCGACACTGCCACAAACTCGACACGCACTCCAACGCGCAGAGAGCCTCGCTACGATCCATCTTCGTCGAGCATCTATTCTCACTCAGGACGCAGGACAGACGCGAGCCAGCTGGGGGACTCTTCCATCTATGCTCAGCCCAACAGGACCAACAAGGCGCGCAGCAAGGTCAGTCGCCCACATCAAAGTCGCGGCGAAGGTCTCTTCAGCATCTACGATGAAAGGGAAGAGGAAGACGACGAGGACCGCTCCGACATGTCACGGTCCAGATCCGGGTCCGTCTCAGCTTCCTCAGTCACAGAATCAGAATATGACACGGAGGGAGAGAGTCGTCGTGCGCAGCCAAGTCGCCGCATGTCGCGCAACCGGGCTCGCCAGATGACCTCGACCCTGCGCGAGCCTCTGCTGCCCTCGGGTTCTGGCAACGCACGTCCGTTGAAGATAGCCATCAGGCACAACTCGGACGAGACCGAGGAGGAGGGCGACTCCGATCTCGACGGGCATCAACGGTCACGTCGTAGCGGCGGCAAACCCGGTGCTCGCAAGCGCGAAGAGGACATCATTGACGAGATCCATCTGTACCCTGCTCCACCCGCACGAGCGGGCTGGGGTCCTTGGGCGAATCGTCTCGCATTCGGCAAGTACCGAGACAAGACCGCCATTGCCAGCTTCGCTGCCGCTGTCTGCGCCACTGTCCTCATTGGCGCTTACCTCAGCTGGGGAGCTCGAACCCCTGCCCAGCCCAAGACTCCAAAGACGCGACCATCTTCGTACTACACCATCACCCGCTCTCTGCCCATCTTGATCTTGCTTACCCTGCTGTCGTTCGGCGCGGGGGTCGGCAACTTGCTATTGCTCCGCAACCTCAATCGCTTCGGCGGCGCCAAAGTGCTGCGGACCGGCTTGATGGGCGTGCCCATTGTGCTGGGCCTAGGATGGGCTTGGGCATTTGCTGGAAGCTTCATCTACGACGACGAGGCCTGGTCTGGCGGCGGTTGGAGCACAACTGGACTGCGCGTCATCTCCATCGTCCCACTGGCGCTTGCCGTCATCTTTGCTCGCATGGTGTGGCAGCGTCGCAAGGCACTCTCCCGGTCGATCGCCGTACTGGAGCTCTCTTGCAACGTGGTCCTCCAGCATCCCGCCCTGCTCGTGTTGGCGCTGGCCTCTCTGGGTGCGTTCGCGCTCATCACCGTGCCGTTCCTCTTCCTCTTCACCAGGCTATTCCTCGTCGGCCATTTTGGTCGACAGGTCGGAGACACGATGGAGTGGGAGACCGACACCAAGGCAGCTTGGCTCGCCTGGGCTACGCTGTGTGCCTGGCTGTGGACCTGGGCCGTCTTGCGAGGTGTGCAGCGCGTTACGGTGGCAGGCGTGGTCAGCCATTGGTACTTTCATCGCATCGGTGACGAGGCTATCGATACCGACGCTCAAGCCGGCGCAGGATCTTCAGCTAGAGTGCCATCTGGCACAAGCGCTGGCGGCGCTGGACGTCCTCGTTCCCTCGACAAGCGACGCGCAGATGAAAGCCAGGCGAACAACATCCTCTTCGACGGTGACTCGATCTATGATGAACAGCCTGGCGCTCCAGGCTCGTATCCGCAGCAGAGCTCGAACAGTTCAGCACGTCGACACGCAGCACCAGATCCGACAGAAGTGGTTCGAGTCTCTTTTGCCAGAGCAACTGGACCTGCGCTGGGCACGATCTGTATGTCGGCATTGATCCTGTCTATTGTCAAGACACTGACGGTAGTGGCAGAGACAGCGCGTCGCATCTCGGACGCTGCTACCCAGCGTAGGGTACCAAAGTTCCTACAGCCTCTGACCCACGTCGTCGTGCTGCTTGCCGGTCTAGGTGCGGTCCTGCAGGGCTACAGTAACCTGGCTCTCGTCTACGTCGGGGTCACAGGCGATGGCTTCTGGACTGCAGCCAAGAAGAGTGCGCAGCTGGTCAGCAGAAGAGGAGTGCAAGGCGTGATGGAAGGTCTGGTCGTCAATTTGGTGCTGGACTTGACCGCCATCGCGCTGTCCTTCCTCGCCGGCCTCGTAGGCTTCCTGTTCTCAGCACATCAGCTGCATGTGCCTGCAGATGCTCCGCTGGTGGGTCTGCTGTGCGCCCTGCTCCCATACTGGACCTTGCGGCTGTGTGCCGACGTGCTGAGCAACGCCTCGGACACTCTCTACCTCTGCTATGCGATTGATCATGCTTCCAACGACGAGCACTGCCCCAAAGCCGCGGAGGCTTTCACGGCCAAGTCGACGGCCGTCTCGGATTCCATCCTTCCCTTTTGATCACCGATAGGCATTCAATGAGCTCGGGACCGCTCTTCACATCGCATCCTTCACCTCTCTGTTCATGTACGATACCTTCATGATTGAATGAAAGGCTGGAAGCTGTCAATTAAGTGCGTGACATCAGTGAAAAGCTCTTGTCAGTGAGGATACTTGAGCAATAGCTGCGGTTAAGCTCTTGACCTCTTACTGCCCCTGCCACCTGCCACCGCCGCCGACTTCCTTGCAGCCGTCCTTGGATGGTCGTCATCGACCTCCATTGCGTTGGCCACCCCCTTCCCCTTTCTCTGCTGCTGCTGTTGTTGCTGCGCTTCCAACTGCTGCTGTGCCTCGACCAGATTCTGGAGTAGGGCTTGGTGGTGCTGTTGACGTTGCTGCTCTCCAGCTGCCGAACTGGAGCGCGTCGCCTCCATCTGCTGCTGTAGGCTTTCGAGCACGGACACGGTAGTTGACTGCCAGGCTTGAAGTGAGGAGAAGATCGAGTCGAGCTGGGAGGTGCCTGTGCTTGACGCTAGGGAGGGCAATGCGATGAGCGCGGGTTGAGAGAGCAACGATGGATGAGGCACGTCGCGACCTTGAACGTAATGCACTTCGAATCTGGCTTGCAGCTCGTTCAGCTTCCCCGAGATCAGACCGGCGTAGATGGACTCGATGATGAGATCTTCCAGCTCCCTCTTGTTGCTTGGTGGGATGCCGAGTGCTTCGTGAAGTGTCGTGTATGCCAGAGCCTTGTTCTGACGTGCTAGCGATAGAAGTGTGAGCTGACGCAGCTTGTACACTTGGTCTCTGGACAGATCTGTGACAGCTCCAGATTGCGCCAGCTGGACATAGTCGCTGTAGACGCCGTATGCGAACAGACACAGGAGCTGATATGCGATGTGAAGCTGTGAAGACGAGTCTGCGCCGCTTGAGGTGGCCAGCTCAGCCACGCCTGGTACGTCGAAGAGCTCGCCAAAGAAGAACACGCCGGGTGCGGAGATGGCTTGATGGATGAGATTGGCGGCCGCTGCGCCGCGCGGCTTGGTAGATGCAGCTACGAGCAGCAGCGGCTCGAGGCGAGTTGTAGAGGATGAGGGCCCCGCGGTCGGCGCGAGGGAGGACGTTGAAGCGACTGCGGCCATACTTATCGTCTGCTTGAATGGACGAACGAGAGCTCGATGAGATCGTCACACGGCGAGCTTGAAGAGTGGGTGGGTTGGAGGTGGGAAGGTCAAGTGGAGTATGGAAGGCTCAGTCGGCGCATGGTCCGCGCGGGTGCTCTCAAATTTTGGGATGTTAGAGCGCCACTCAAAGGCTGAGTCGAGCTGCACTTTACTCGACGCGTCCATCGCGACAGCTGCTGCGCCGCCACTCTCAGCTCGAGAACAACACTCCAAATTTTGCCAGTCGTCAAGGACAGCGCAAACGGATGACTGCTTGCCCATCATACTCCACCTTGTCTCGGCCATCCTCTCCACTCTCCTCTCCCGAACACACAAAAGCTTCCGCCTATCAGTCCGCACTCGCCCCCTTAGGAAGGAGCGGCAGCAGCCATCGCCCCCATTGCTGCAGCGTAGACATGCCGATTCCCACCTCCTCAACAGGGCAGTCGTATCCGCCCGTGTTGGACTACCGCATCGTCCAGCTCATCGGCGGAGGCGGCTTCAGCAAAGTCTTTCGCGCTGTGAATCCATCATCCAAGTCGAATGCCGTGGCTGCCATCAAGGTCATATCGTACGCACCAAACCGTTCCAACAAGTATCCCATCGACCGTCGGGCGCTGCAGAAGGAAGTCCAGGTGCACTCCATCCTCAAACACCCAAACGTCCTCGAATTTCTGGGCGCTGTCGAGCGTGGTGTCGACAAGAATGGAAATGCCGGAAAGGAGAAGGGCATTTTGATGGGAGAAGCTATCGCCACCACACAGGAATCCATCAAGGCTCGCGACAAGGAGCGGCAAAAGATGCTCAGCACTCCTTCGCATGACGACAACTACGTACCTGGCCTCTACATGGTGCTTGAACTCGGAGCTGGCGGCGATCTCTTCGACAAGATTGCGCCAGACTATGGTGTCGAGGAGGACTTGGCGCATTTCTACTTTCAGCAGCTGCTCGCGGGGTTGGAGTACATTCACTCTCAGGGTGTCACACATCGCGATATCAAGCCAGAGAACATGCTGCTCGATGCGGAAGGCAACCTCAAAATCGCCGACTTTGGCCTCTGCTCGGTGTACAAGTACAAGGGCAAGGAGCGAGAGCTGACCGGCGCTTGTGGGTCTTTGCCGTACATTGCACCGGAGATGAACGGCAGACCTTACCGCGGCGAGCCTGTTGATGTTTGGAGCTCAGGCGTGGTGCTCTTCGCCTTGCTCGTCGGAAGCACTCCTTGGGACGAACCTACTTCAAGATCACCCGAGTACAACGCATATCGCACCGGCGAGCTCTTTGCCTACGACCCGTGGACCACGATTCCAAGCGATGCGCTATCGTTGCTCAAGAAGATGATGCACCCGAACCCAGAGAAGCGCATCACATTCGAAGGGATTCGACGCCATCGCTGGTTCAAGCGGGCCAACGAGCTCATGACACAGAAGGGCAAGTGCAACGATCCCGTCAACCTGGCCGAAAAGCTGCTGCAGGGTCTCGCCGTCTCGGGCGACATCAACTTGGAAGTCAACAGTGCTGCAGCAGCAGCGCGTCGCCTCGATCTTCACACAGATGGTCAGCGAGCGCAGGTGCCCGAAAACGTATCCCTCACGCAACCTGAGGCGATCCAGAACAGCTCGTTCGGCTTAGCAGCGGGAAGATCGGTGGCGCGCGGATGGCAGCAGGAGGCAGGGCCTGTCGGTGGTCTGGCTCTTCCATCATCGACAGCAATGCCTGCCATTGCAGCCAGCAGCGACGACATGTCACGCCGCCTGGCCATGAGCCAGCACATTTCGACCCGTCGACTCGAGTACTCGAGCTCGGGCAGCGGCCTGGGCTCCGAGATGGCCATGCCTGGCGCCTCGCAATTCACACAGGCCCTCAATCACTTTACGCAGTTCGAAGCGCTCACCCACATGGCTGGCGCTGGGAGCTCGCACTTGCGCTTCTCGCCGCATCTCACACGATTCTTTTCCTCAGCGACAGCAGTCACCATGCTAAGCCTGATCACGAACATCCTCGACAGTCTTGCGATTCCGAACGGCACCGAAGCCATCGGTGACCAGGAAGAGCTTGAGGAGGCGTACAATTTCATGGTCGACGGGGAGCCCGAGAATGACGATGCTTCTCGCACTGCGGGCAAGAAGCTGGTGATCGGCAACAGAGGCGCTCGTGTGCGTCTGACTACGATGGACAAGCGCAAGTGCCCACTGCGAGGAGGCATCCGCATTGAGAACCTGATCGCGCCAGACGCAACGTCAGATTCAGCATCGGCTGCTTCGATGCCAGACGATTCCGCCAAGTGCCTGGTGGTGATGCAGAAGAGCAAAGGTGACCCGCTCGAATGGCGAAGGCTCTTCCGAGAGATTTGTCGCCGATCAGAGATCCGAGCTACCATCATCTCGACCTGATCGCATCGCTTTCAATGCCCGCTGCGTGTCTTGTTGCATCGCTGCTTGTCGCTTCGTCCGCATAGCGCCCTGTCCATCCTTGGATTGCCCCCATCTGTACATCAAGTTCAATGTACTCTAGCCTCTCTGTTCTCTCTCGCCTTTCGTACCGCGCAATTGCAATGCATCGATTCGTCCACTCTACATTGAGACCTCAGCGGCCTGCGTTGCCAGCCGCATTCAGCATCAAATGAGAGACGACTTCGATGGAGGGGGCGCTGACGGGCAGTGGGCAGCCGAAAAGTATCGCAGCCGATCTTGTCTCTGTCTGAGAGCTTGCTTTGTGTGTGCACGAGCCCTGGGACGGCTCGTCAGCAGCACAGCACAGCACAGCACAGCGAAAAGGCAGCAAAATGGGACATTTTTGAAATCGCCCGCCCAGACATGCTCACAGCGGCGCAGTGCACGAGCTCCTGGCCGAAATTACTCCACAACGTCACGGATCACGCCCCTGGCCCAGGCAGGCAGCACAAACAGGCACAGACACACACACGTTTTTGAGCCTGAGACGATCGCGATTCCGCTCAACCATAAGCCCGTCCACCATCGTCACTTCTGGTCACCATCCGCAGCACTCGAGGCGACACGATCAGCGATCATTCTCGGCACTCGACGACCAAACATAGACGCTAACACCGCTCGACACCACCTCGGTCAACATGGGTGAAGAAGAGGTCGGAGGTGCCGTCCCCAAGGAGCAGCGACAGGGCTGGGGACAGTTCCTCAAGTCGATCGCCAGCTTCTCCGGTGATCTGTCTTCGCTGACAGCGCCCTCATTCATCCTCTCTCCAGTATCTCTGGTCGAGTTCCCAGCCTACTGGGGTGAGCACCCCGACGAGTTCGCAAAGATCTCCACGGGCAAGGACGAGGTGGAGCGCATGAACCTCGTCCTCAAGTGGTTCATCAGCACGCTCAAGGGCCAATTCACCGCCCGTAACATTTCGTCCGGCTCCGAGAAGAAGCCGCTCAACCCCATCCTTGGCGAGATCTTCCTTGGCAAGTGGCCGGACCAGAACGGTCGGGGCGAGACCGTCCTTACTGCCGAGCAGGTCTCGCACCACCCTCCCATCACCGCCTACCACATCGAGAATAAGAAGGCTGGCGTCACGCTCGAGGGTCACAATGCGCAGAAGACCTCCTTCTCCGGACGCACCATCCAGGTTAAGCAGGTTGGTCACGCCATCCTTCGCATCAAGCTCCCTAGCAGCGACAAGGAGGAGCTCTACCTCATCACGCTTCCCAACCTGCTCATCGAGGGTCTCTGGTACGGCTCACCGTACGTAGAGCTCACTAGCAGCTCGTACATCCAGTCCACCACCGGACTGCTCACCACACTCAACTATGCCGGCAAGGGCTACTTCTCGGGCAAAGCACACTCGTTCAAGGCGACCATCGGCGCCGGCGGCAACACGCTCTACTCGATCGAAGGCGAGTGGGCCGGTGTGAGCAAGTACAAAGGCAAGTCCATCTCCGGTGGCAGCAACGACGTCTTCTGGGACGCATCGACCGAGCGAGAAGAGGTCTCCGTGGAGGACGTCGAGAAGCAGGGTGACATGGAGAGCCGCAAGGTGTGGAAGACGGTGGCCAACGGTATTCGCACCGGCGACTTTGACACCGCATCCAAGGACAAGGCTAGGATCGAGAATGCGCAGAGGCAGAAGCGCAAGGACGAGGCAGCGGCAAACACCCCACACCAGCTCGAGCACTTTGTCCACATCGAGAACGACCAGGAGTACTCGCAGCTGGCGTCCATGTTCAAGGGTCAGCCGGCGACCGAGGATGGCTACCGCAAGAAGCCTCGCGTGCACTAGGCGGCCGACGAGCGGCTCGATGAGGGTGCTTGCAGAGCTTGTCCTGAGCTCGACGTAAGTGGCTCGTTGTAATCTGGGTATTTGCCGCACAGAGATCCATGGACAGACCTGCCTTTTTCGGTCCAGACAGTAAATATAGCAGCAATTGAGAACATGTGACAGTGTGCAAGCGAGCCTGTGCGTTCCACCTGGTCACGGCGGCCAAGCAGCGTCGGCGTCGGTCAACTAGTGCAGAGCGATTGGTGGCCATATGGGCGTCAAGAGGTCTGAGTGGTGGTGAGAGCGGCTATTTCCTCCACCTTCGGTGCGTGGCTCAGCCGCGGAATTTCGATTGAGGGAAAAGTGTTGTTCTTGAGGTGCATCTTCCTTGCCTTCTGATCACCACAACGACGACAACAACGAGCGCTACGAATAACAACCTCACGATGAAACGCTGATCCTCGCAAAGCCTCGTTGAACCCTCTCATCTGCACGAAGGCGCCTGCATCTCCTCGCCTTGCCCGCCAGCCGCAGATCACCATGAGCGTCCTTCTCGAAACGTCTCTGGGCGACATTGTGATCGACCTTCACACGGACCTTGCGCCGCGCTCTTGCACCAACTTCCTCAAGCTATGCTCGAAGCATTTCTACAAGCTCAACGCGTTCTTCCGAGTCGAGAAGGACTTTCTGGCGCAAACGGGTGATCCTTCCAACACAGGCAAAGGCGGAGCAAGCATCTGGTCGCAGCTGCCATCCAACTCACAGGACCGGTCGACGAACACATACTTTCATCCAGAGACGATAGGCGATCAGTTGCAACATACCAAGAAGGGCACAGTGTCGTTTGCGTGCTTCCGCAAGCAGGTAAAGCGCTCGGATGCGGATGGAGAGGATGAGACGGCAGAACTAGTTGCAGGATCACAATTCTTCATCACGCTCAAGGACGAGATTGACTACCTCGATGGCAAGCACGCGCCGTTCGGCATCGTTGTAGAAGGCCAAGAGCCAGGTGGAACACTGGACAAGATCAACGAGGCGTTCACTGACGACCAAAAGCGACCGCTCAAGGACATCCGCATCCGCCATGTCGTGGTGCTCGAAGACCCCTTCAGGGACCCGGATGCCTTTGTCCCACCCTCACGCTCCCCCTCGCCAACCCCGTCACAGATCCGCGCGCTCCGGCTGGCCGACGACGAAGACCTCATCGATGACCGTGACGACACCACCAAGGAAGAATCTCGCCGCAACGCCGACACCAACGCAGCCGCGCTAACACTCGAAATGGTCGGCGATCTGCCCTTCGCCGAAATCCGTCCACCCGAAAACATCCTCTTCGTGTGCAAGCTCAACCCGGTCACCCGCAGCGACGACTTGGAACTCATCTTTTCGCGCTTCGGCAAGATCCTCTCGTGCGAAGTGATCAAGGACAAGAAGACGGGCGATTCGCTGCAGTATGCGTTTATCGAGTTTGATCAGAAGGACGATGCCGAGCGGGCGTATTTCAAGATGCAGAACGTGCTGGTGGACGATCGACGGATTTGGGTGGATTTCTCGCAGAGCGTGAGTCGACTGCATGGGGATTGGGTGAAGAAGAGGAATGGCGGGAGGGACGCGCCGAAGGGTCATTATGGATGGGGCGGGGAGAGGTCGAATGGTGCGGGCGGTACAGGGAGCGTGGATTCGTATCGACCAAGGGAGGATACGTATCGGAATGGAGGGAGTAGCAGTCGCGACAGAGATCGCAGGGACAATGGCAATACCTCACGGCACGGTGATAGTCGAAGGGGAGACCGTCACACTGACGAACGTGATGGAAGGCATCGCGGCTCAGAAGACGATCACAGAGAAAGGGCGCACAAGAGGTCGCGGCGAGAGGACGACGACAGACCCAGACACGCTCCCTCACGGTCGGATGGTCATCGCAGCAGCCATGCGGATCGACATTCGGATGGTTACGATCGTGCTCAAGGGGAGGAGCGCGAACAGCGTCGCGAATCGGACAGACCGGCAAGTGATTCGAGAAGTCACAATGACGGACGCTCGCAAAGGAGACGCCACGAAGAGGACAGACGGCATCGAGAGTCATCTTCTCGCCGGCACGAGTCAGGTCGCGCCGACAAAGATCCTCGCGACCGCGATAATCGGAAGGAGCGCGACCGGGATCGCTACCATCACAGGAACGGAGAGAGACAAAGGGACGACGATCACCGACGGCACCGTGATGATTCTCGTCGTTGAGGTATGCGCTCCCTCCTGTAATGCATCTGCCAGATCGCTTCGTCGCATCATACAAGGCCGTAGCATCGCTGCGGATTCTCGTGCCTCCTATCAACGTGCGTGTGCTTGCGATCCATATCGCAGGTCGGTCCTGCAGGGATGCGTGCTGGCTCGTAGCAACATGCCATTGTCGGAGAGTTTCTTCCCGTCTGAGACCCTTTGATGCCTCGCGTCGGGCTTCAGGGACGGGACTGTGCAGAGCCAAAGGCACAATTTAAGAATGTCAGGCTCACAAGCCTCGGCAAATTATCAAAAGTCACACACAAGTGTTGGACTTCCTGACGCTCTCTAGCCATCGTCGCGACCACCTTATCCTACGTCTCTCTTTCTCTCTTCTAATCTCCGCAGCGCTCCTTCACATCGAAGAAGGAGTGTGGCAGGCAATGCGATCACAATGAACGCCTCGCCCCATTCCAAACCGAGCGCTTTGGCGCCTCCACCATCACCGGGTGCAGGCGGCCCTGGCCCATCGCGTCGCAACAGTACCTACACAGCCAATGCCGGTGCAGAGGACGACGAGGCGCTCGACGAGATCCGCAGATACGAGTCCTTCTCCACCGTCGATTGGGTCGTCGACAACACGCGCGAGCGCAACAGGATAGCCCGCGAACGACAAGCTGCATCCGCCCACTTCGTCTTGTCTTCTTCCAGCAACGCGCATCTCGCCAATGGATCGACACACGCAAACTCGGACGCTGCTTGGGGTCGCTCCGGTTTCGGCAGGGGTGGAGTGCCGCCTCGTTGGTGGCCCAAAGGCCCGTGGGGGAGAAGAGCCTGGCTCGTATGGGGCATCCTCAAGACCGCTCTCTCGGCATTCGCGGATAGCGGTCTGATCGTGCTCGTCGGCATCCTCATCGGCATCAACATGGGCGTCATCAGCTTGGCGACCGAATGGGCATCGGATCTCAAGCAGGGCTACTGCAGCTCTGGTTGGTGGCTGAACCAGAAGTTCTGCTGCTGGGAGATGATGGACCAAGCAGGTCCTGGCGGTGCTCCTCTGCCAGCTGCAGCAAAGGCGTTGGCAACGGCGACTGTGACCGTGACTGCTTCGTTGAGTGGTCCCACCCCAACCGACGCTGCAGAAGCTGCAGCGAGTGTCACTGCCGCCGTAAGGAGGGCCGTCTTCGATTCACACTCGTACGGGGCGGTTGCGGACACGGCCTACAACCTCTCAATACGCGCCATCCCAGATCATACTCTGTGGGCACGGTCCGCTCACGAAGTCCTTCACGACGGCTTCGGGACTGGCTTGCGGCTACTAGCTCGGGCTGAGGGCGCTGCTGACGGTGCAGCGGACCTCAGCGAAACATGTACAGACTGGGTGCCATGGTCGAAATGGGCAGTGCCAGCCTACATCATCTACATCCTCTTTGCCGGCATCCTCTCGTTCCTCTGCGCACATCTCGTCAAGGCGTTCGCACCCTACGCAGCAGGCAGTGGTATCTCAGAGATCAAGTGCATTCTCGCTGGCTTCGTCATCAACGGCTATCTCGGCTTTTGGACGCTAGCGATCAAGAGTCTCACGCTGCCATTAGCGATCGCATCTGGCCTCAGCGTCGGGAAGGAAGGTCCTGCGGTCCACGTGGCGTGCTGCATCGGCAATGTGGTAGCAAGCTTCTTCCGCTCGTTCAACCGCAGTCAGGCCAAGATGCGCGAACTGCTCACGGCCTCTTCGGCGGCAGGCGTCGCCGTCGCCTTCGGCTCTCCCATCGGTGGAGTGCTCTTCTCGCTCGAAGAGATGGCGTACAACTTTCCCGCTTCCACCATGTGGCGCTCCTTCCTCTGTGCGCTGGCAGCCACCGTGACGCTCTCGTTCATGAACCCCTTTCGCACGGGCAAGCTCGTTCTGTTCCAGGTCTCATACGATCGAGACTGGCACTACTTTGAGATCATCTTTTACATTCTCATCGGCATCTTTGGCGGTCTGTACGGCGCTTTTGTCATCAAGTACAATCTGCAGGTGCAGTCGTTCCGACGTAGCTACCTGGCCAAGCACGGCGTCAGCGAAGCGGTGGTGCTTGCGGTGCTGACGGCGGTGATTGGGTATACGAACAAGTTTCTGCGCATCGACATGACGGAATCGCTCGAGATTCTCTTCAGAGAATGCGAGGGCGGGGGCGATTACGACAACCTGTGCAAGACGTGGGCGCAATGGCGCATGGTCAACTCGCTTCTGCTCGCTACGGTGCTCCGAACGGCCCTCGTCATCGTCTCCTACGGCTGCAAGGTTCCTGCGGGCATCTTTGTCCCCTCGATGGCCATCGGTGCCACCTTTGGCCGTATGTTCGGCATCCTCGTCAAGGCGCTGCACAACGCCTATCCGCACTGGTCGCTCTTCTCAGCCTGCCAGCCGGACGTGCCCTGCATCACCCCGGGCACGTACGCCTTCCTCGGCGCCGCAGCCGCCCTCGCCGGCGTCACCCGCATCACCGTCTCCGTCGTCGTCATCATGTTCGAACTCACCGGCGCACTCACCTACATCTTGCCCACCATGATCGTCGTCGGCATCACCAAGGGCATCGCCGACTGGTTTTCGCGCGGAGGCATTGCCGAGCAGATGATCAAGTTCTCCGGCTATCCATTCCTCGATAAGGACGACCACAACTTTGGGGTGCCCGTGGCGGATGTGATGCATGCGAATCCGACGGTGCTGTATGCAGACGGGATGAAGCTCGGCGAGCTGGAGGCGAGGATGAGCGAGGGCTCGTATAAGGGATTCCCGGTGGTGCAGGGGAAGGAGGATGCGATGCTGCTCGGGTACGTCGGGAAGGTGGAGTTGCGGTATGCGATTGGCAAGGCGAGGCGGGCGCGTGCGCTGGGTGCGGATACGACGTGCGTGTTCAGTGTCGGGCCGAACGCCACTCAAGGGCCCGGCAGTGTGGGCGGAAGAGGTGCGCCGCAGCAGGACCTTCTCAACGTGTCATCGATCCCTACGACCGCAGCTGCAGACCGTGCCGTACGGGAAGACATGCTCAATCGCTTTAGCAGCGCCACCACTCTTGGCGTCAGCAGCACAACCACCTCCGGCGGCGCGGGCGCCCGACGCTCCTCCCTCCGTCGACACGAAGCCGAATCCCTCATGACCACTCTCGACGACGACGCGAGCGACGCAGAGGACGACCCGGACGCCGACCCGATCCTCGGCCCCGCCGGTGGCGGCATCGACGGAGAAGGCGAATCCGACCTCCTCGAGCTCGCGGGCTGGATCGACCCCACCCCACTCCTCGTTCAACCAGGCATGGCGCTCGAGACCGTCATGGACATGTTCAAGAACCTCGGACCGCGCGTCATCCTCGTGGTCGAATACGGCAAGCTGTCGGGGTTGGTGACGGTGAAAGATGTGTTGAAGCGGATCGCGCTGGAGGAGAGGTCGGAGGCTGTTGCGCGATCGGCTGCTGCTGGATTGCCGAGTGGAGCAACCAGCGAGCCGAGTGCGAGTGGCGAACTGGAGCTGCTGTTGAAGGAGGCGTACGAGTGGGTGGCGGATCGATGGGCGACCGTGGCGCCTCATGTGGAACGACTAGGGGATAGGTTCGGGCGACGACAGAGGGCGAGCGGACAACAGCAAGCGGGAGAGGGGAGGTACGGTAGAGTGAGACAGGATGCGGGAGAGATGTACGACGAGTCGGGACCCGCACTGAGTCCGACGGATGATCTGCCGTTGCGCGCGTCGCTGAGCCGCAACGGCTCGCAGCAGAGACTCAAGAAGACGGGGCGCGAACAGGAGCAGTTTGTGCTCGGGGAGGAGGACGAGTGAATGCAGACGCTTTTGCCACGAAATGTCAGCTCCGTCGGGAAGCTCTCCTGGTCCTGTGTGATGTTCGAGCAGTCGCTTGGCACGGAGCGCCGCTTTGTGGGGGATGATGTGAATTGCAGTGGTATGATGGCGCCTTCAACGCAACTTCTTATCCTCGAAGAACCCTCTAAGATGCCTGAGCTGCCACACGCACGCTCCCAACAGCGTAACCAGCTGCAGCGTACTCCACCACATGGCTCTGCTGTTCGTCAATTCGGACAGATCTCTGAACTGGGCCTCGCGTTCCCTCTGGTACTGCTGTTCCTTCCTGATATCCCTCAGCTTTGCGTTGAGATCCCGCACCCTCTGGGCTAGATCGTTCACGTGGCTCTTATCCTTGTGGGTGTTATCCGGCTTCGCGTCGCCGATCACGATATCCAGATGCATCCTCACCTGGACCGCTGTCCTACCGTCGAACTTAGCCGCCATACAGATCCGATGATCGCCCGCTTCATGGGATGTAAACGCAAACTTCCCCTCGGGTGGCCCACGGGAGGACGTTACGATGTGATTGTCCTTGACTTCGCGGACCGAGATGTGGATGCCCATGTCGTCTTTGACGACGTAGCGTTGGAGTGTTGTGTCCCACTCTTCCGTCATGTAGTGGCCGACCACGACCGTGTCGTTCGGCAGCTCCTCGAGGAAGCATTTGGGCGTATCCGGTTCGAGGTAGAAGTAGAGCGCGCTGGTCGAGCGCGCGACCAGCAGGGCGAGGAGCGCCAGCAGCAACGGTGACCTGCCGAACATGACTGGACTAGACGGGCAGGCTGTCGTGTGCGGGAACCTCGTGTGCGGGAGCGTGTGGAGTGATGAGGTGTCGCGCGACCTGCGGGCGATTGGGGATGTCTGGGAGACCGACGCTTTCGCTTTCGTCGCCTGGTTTGCTGTGCGCGACTAGTACTCCCCGCTGTTGCGCCAAGGTGTTCTCGAAAGGGCTGATATCGTGGGTGATGAGGACGATGAAAGTGGTGCTACGTGGAGCCGAACCGTGCCTGCACCGCGAGTCTGGAAGAAGAACACCGCTTCGAAAAGGGCTTGCAGCTGAGACATGCTGGCGCGTCACGTGCGAGTGGCATTTCCTTTTTCTCATTCTTACTTGGTCTTAACACCTGATGGCTTAAAAATCGCTGTGCACCGCTGGATGTCGTCCGAGCGTCCTGAACTGGGCCATAGACTCCTAGATGCACGCGCAGCTGCTGCTGTGGTCTCAAGAGGGGCCTTCGTCCAGAAATACGTGATCCGTCGTGCCTCTTGGATTAGTGAGAGTAGGTGAAAGACATCACAGTTCGGCAAGTCCACCTGCAAAGTCTCTGGCAAAATAGAGGTCTCGAAAAGGAGGCCATCTGAACGAGATCGGGCGCGATCAATCCAAGATAAGCCCTGCCGGATGTTAGACCTTCGAGCATAAAGTCTTCTCTGGAGGTGACATCATCGCTGGGGCTCCGTGTGCGCTCCCAGCGGAGGCACGACTGCCGAGGCGAACTCGACCTCGATGCGCGCGTTGCACACGCTGCCTTTGATACGCACTCGAGCCGAGCTACCGCGCGCCTCAGGAAACCCGACCCGGTCGTGTGAGCCTTCGTCAGCGCACCGCCCTACCGCATGGTCAGCTCCGTCCAATGCATGCAGTGCACCATCATGGACCACATTGTGCGGCGTCTGTCGGTATGCAAGCCACGTTTGGCCCTTGCAGCGTTCTCACCACGCCATCGTTCGGTGAAGAAGAGGCTGATCTTTGACAGAAGAATCAGGGGCCCGTCCAAGAGTCTTGGCCACCGAACAAGTTCGATTTGCGACACCGCCTCGTTGACAAGGAAGGGCTTTATCGATGGTGCCAAGTCTCCGGTGTCGTGCCGGCAGAAATTTGATTTGTGAAAATAGAGCGGTCTGACATACGACTTTACGATTCTTAGCGCCGATGGACGAGCCTGCATCGAATGGGCGCATCACTAGACGGACGATGACACGGTCGACTCCAACCGAAATGAGGCGAGGCTAAGTCACAGGCTGATTTGAGCTTCAGCCGTCGTCGGTGGCTCGGTGCCGGTGCCCCGTCGTGGTGCTAAAAGAGCGGGACGCATGAGACAGGCTAGCCTAGTCCGGCGAATGACTGTTCCAGCAGAAGGGACCCGCCGGCAGAGCCGTTCTTCGTCAAGAAGCTCAGCAGCCATCCTTTCTGACCTACTGTAGCGGCAGCGGAAACGATCCGAGACGTCAAGCGAGGCTCGTCAGTGTGATCGATACGAGGAAGTGCGGGGACGAGGCGGGTTGGCGAGGTTCGCCGGTCAGACACAGCGTGTTCCCCCACCTGACCGTCCTCAAGACAGGATCCTCGACAGCTCCGTCTTCGTCACAACCCCGCGTGCTCGAAGGCGTGACTGTCAGCCTCGAGAAGGAGGCTTGCCCAGCACCTTTTCCCACGATAGAACGAGCATGAACAAGGAACAGAGAGAACAATGAAAACACAATATCGGAGCCCGCGCCGCCCGCCAGACGGTTCCGGCGGCATCTCCAATTGCGAGCAAAAAACAAACATCGCATCGCGACCCATCCGACGAAAAGTAACATGCCGGCGAATCTTGTTCTAGCCAGTTCCCACGCTCGTAGACATTGGATCGGCAAAACCGAAAACGATGCTAGTCGCAGATCCCGAAAGGAAAGTGGAAGAGAGAAGTGCCGGAACTGCAGGGCGAGTCCCGTGTTAGAGCAGAAATCGCTGCGGTAAGGCCGGATCCAACTCCGCTCACCAGGTAGGCGTGCCGACAGGATCTGAACAAGATTTGGGATCAGGGCAAGAGGGGGAGGCGTGACGTCGCGCTGCCAGCTGAGTTTGAAAGGCGTGCCGATCTATGGAAAGCACGATGTCGCATGTGGGCAGAGGAGGGACAGCGGGAAATTTTGCGCCGTGTCGCGATTTGAATTTCCACCCAATCTGCCACCTTTCTTTGGAGAAAAGTTCTGTGCTAAAAGCGACGATCAGCCACGTTCGCTTCGAGGCTAGTTGGCCAGCTCTCATCATACTGTGGACCGTGTTTTGGTCGTAGAAGGGAAGTCTGAGAAGTGGAGCTACTAGTACCATGTAGTCCACAATGCGGTCACGAGTTGGGGAAGACAGCGATTGCGATCGAAAGAAAAGGCTGGTTGCGGGGAAGAGGGAGAGAGAGATCGACAAGCCCTTAGCGAAAAGACACCAAGCCCACACGAGCACGTCAAAAGGGTCTCGAGAGCCAAGCGGAGCCCCTGACCTATTTTCGTTCCCTGTCGCCTGAAAGGCAGCTGATCTAGCCTTCGTTCCCCAGCAGAGTCACTGCAGCTCAGATCGCGAACACCTCAATGCAGAAGGTAGTTGGGCACCCGAGTTTGCTTGTGCGGAGGCCTCGATGGCCATTGTGCAAGATGCTAGAGTGCCATGTGTGCCGCAGAACAAGACGTAATCATCGCGCACTGAAACAGCGAATCAAACAATCTAGAAACACGCCAAGCCACGTCCCCAGCCTCTTTCACGCTGTTGAGCCGATCCTTAATGACGCCAAGCTATGACAAGACGGAGCGGCGGGACCGAAGAGTGTGAGCCCTGATCCACATAGACCGTCCTTGCTGCTCATGGTCATGATGATGGTGATAGCAAGTGGCTTTTCGGAGGGCACAGCCTTGCGATCCACGCGCGGCGCATCTCTTCCGATAGGCGAGTGGAAAAGTTGACGCGGTTGTCTTGCGATGCAAACCACGCTGCTCGCTCACTTTTATTTAAATATTTTTAAAACTAAAAATGAGATCGCCTCCCAGGCTGCCCGTCCCTCGTTTGACACAGCAAGGGTCGATTTGGATGATTTTGTCGATCTTCGCTCTCCATCTCTTGCAGCTCGGCTTGCAGTTCCAGGGTCAATTTGTTCCTATCGTTCTTTCTGCTAAACTATTTATTTTTTTGCGACGATCAAAACATCGCTGATTCCGACCAGACTGGTGCTAGCGTTCAGCTGTCAAAGACATCGGCGACGGTTCCGATTATGTTACTCGAGGCAACAGGCGAGGGCGAAACGGAGGCAGTGTCGTCGGAAGAGAGCAACTTCGATACTCAAGCGAGCTGCTCAAAGCACAGGAAATTTTACTCTCGTTTCATTCGGGGTTTTTTGTTTCGTGGGCTTGCATTCGACTGCAGCAAGCCCCTCTGGTGCTCTGGTCGAGAAAGCCGCATCGAAACTGCGCAACCGACTCGTGAGTCAACCTGGCAATCTCGTCATGACGGCCCGCCCGCCCGACCTTGCCTTGCTCGTGTCTCTCAACCCAAGACGGTGGACTGCTTTGCTTGCTGCTTGCCCATTGCTGTGTTGTCGATTCGGGTTCGAAACCTAAATGGATGGATAGCCCTGGCTCGATGGATTGTAGCGCGCAAGGAAAAAGTCACCGTACCTCCTCCTCATGCGTCTATTGTTCTCACACCGTCGGCTCGAGCCGCCTCTCTTCTTGAATCGTCACGCTGCAGACCCACTTGACTCGTAGGCTTTGCGCTTCCCTTCCCTCTTGCGTTGTTTCCTCCTTGCTTGACAACGCTTTCATCACACTTTTCTCACGCTCCCTCCTCGGCCCTGCCCCCCCTTGCGCGTCCAGATCGCCGCCCACTTTGACGTTTTTGCTGCGGACCGTCTTCATCTTGCGTCCTTGCTTCCATACCCATCACCCTCACTCTCTCTTTCGACTTCAGTTCCGTTCGTTCCTTCAAGAAGCTCTACCACATCCTTCGGCGACTTCGATTCGATCTTGCATTCCACCACAACCTTCCTTCTTGGAGCGGCTCACCCTTAAACCTTCTCGACGAGCTTAGAATCGCCCAAGTCCCAGCCATAGACGGTTTATAGCTGAGCATCGCTTCTTAGCTACCTTGCGTTGCAACCATCCCAGCAACCGAACCATTCACCACGATCATAGACGGTCATTGGCTACAATCGCTTGCTCCATCCTGCCCGCAAGCATCGCCTGATTCGCTTTGTATAGCTGCATCTCGGTCACCGCATACACGGCTCCCCATCCCGCATCGCAGAGTGTCCTAAGGTCCCGCACCACCAAGTCGGCGACATTCGCTGCGAAGATCTAGGTTCATCGTTAGTAACCTTCCTGCCAGCTTCAGCTTTGCCGCCGTTGCAGAAAACGTCGATCTCCGTTCTTGGCTCCCCACCAAATCCAGCAGCATCTTGTTTCTTGGCCTTGCAGTCGAGGCTTTCTCATTGTCCACT
This sequence comes from Kalmanozyma brasiliensis GHG001, assembly GCF_000497045.1. Lineage (NCBI taxonomy): Eukaryota > Fungi > Basidiomycota > Ustilaginomycetes > Ustilaginales > Kalmanozyma > Kalmanozyma brasiliensis. Next base: position 192,100 of record NW_015961949.1, on the reverse strand, counting down.
CCCGCCACTCGCCCAATCTCGCTCAGTCTTGGCCAGCACACCCGTCTCGAACCTCGGTGCATCTGAAACAAGGTTCAAGGACACTTCGACCGGTCGTTTCCGCGCTGCGCAGAGTGACTTCATTTCGGCGTCCACGCACGGCACTCCGATCTAGACTTTCGCCCACCTTGCCGCACCGCTTTCAGGCCAGGTCAGCATTGTGCGCCCTCTCCACCTTCGCACAGCCGGTTCATCTGTAAGCCTCCAACGAGGACATCTCACTAAGACAACAGTTCAAGACCCCACCACCACCACCTCCACCACCACCACCATCAGAGGGTACATGCTCGCCGATCTATAGACAGCTTGTCTCCCGGTCTCACTCGACGGACGAATCTTCGGACTCGCTCCAATAAAGGTCAACTCGTTTCTGCCACTCACTTGGTCGCGAGATCCTTCCAATGTCTTCGTCAAGACGCAGCATCGTGATGACATCGTCACAAACTGCCCGCGCGGGCTTCTCGATACTGGTCTTTGCCTTGTGTGCCTCGGCACTTCCTGTGCGAGATGGCCCGTCCGTATTTGCACCAGACGCAGCAGGCTCATTGCAAAAGCGCGCCATCATGAAAAGCGACAACTACGTCCCGCTCGGCAACACCACAGTACCGCTCACACCGCTCCTGCTCATCTTTGCAGGCTTGGGCGCGGCTGCTGTCGGACTCGTTATCGCGCTGCTGCGCATCTTTGTTCCCTCGTGCATGTCGAGATCGTCCCGCATCGTGCTCGAAGAGCGCGAACGAGCGCGGCAAGATCTGCGAGTGCGAGGCGCCATCAGCCCACGGGGCAGTCCTGGCGGAAGCCCCTCACCAGGATCCAGTTCGCCGACCCTCGCACATTCAAAACGCTTCCCACCCAACAAACCTCTTCGTCCCGTCGGACGCAACTCGCGCGGCAGCTCGACCCTCGGTGGCTCGACGCCTGGCGAATCCTCCACCTCGTCGCTCGCCAGCAAGCGACCGCAACACGGTTACCGCGGCACATCGTTCTCGCTCACCGAAGCGCAAAAGTACACCGCCAAGTCGTATCGCTCGAGCGCCAGTGGGCTGCGATCGCCGTTGCTTCGCTCGAATGACTCGAGCAGCGGGTCTTCGACTCTGCACGGCAACGGTGCGCGCGATTCGGCCATGTCGGAGCGGGCAAAGACGCCGCTTTTCAGCAACAACGAGCCGCCGCTGCTGCGCAATGCGCCCGTCCATCGGCTGAGTTTCGGACCTAGGCCGCTCTCGCGCACCAGCTCGACGGGTAAAGGTGCCGATCTGCAGCGGACTCGCAGTGGTCGACAAGCTCCCGAAATTGCGCTGCACCCTTCCGCAGTCGACCCGGCCTATCCGCAGCACAAGTGGGGGCGTCAGGAATCGAGCAGTCGCCATCCGCTGCAGTCGGCCGCGACCCGTCGCGATTCGACGCTGTCGGGCTACGAGGTGAGCAGCAGCAGCGCAGAGCACAGTTATCTCGAGAGCAACGCCACGAGTCGCATCGGCTCGTTCAGTATGCCTGGCAACCCGCTGCAGCCGTTGAGCGCGGCGGGTCTGGGTGGTGGGCAGCCGTGGGCCAGCCCGCGGACGGGCTCGAGCGAGTTCGTCCCCGATACAGCCAGATTGGGCGTTGCAGCACCGAGCAGGAACTCGTCGGCTAGCGGGCTGTTGGACTCGGATGGCAGCGATCATGGCGCGGCGCCTGTGCTCGTGCCTAGTCGCGCAACGTCCAAGCTCAGCTTCAGGGGCGGAGAGGCGTTCTAGACGCAACACACGGACATTCTATCTTGGCGCAAAAGACGTGCTAGGCGTCTCGCACTGTCGCTCGCATTCACGTGTATCAGTATCTTCCTCGCAATCACTTCACTGGTCGTTACTGCACAGACCTTCGTTCGCATTCGGGTGAAAGGGTATCGTTCCATTGAGAGAGTGGCATGTCACGAGGAACCGGCGCTGTTCGCTGATCCCGCCTTATGTTGCTCCGCGAGCTCGCGAATCTGATCCGTGATCTCCTGAAAGATGGGGAAGGTCAAACTGTCCTTGTACCTCTGAATGGTTGTTCTCGACAACACGGTCCCTGCTGGGGTATCATCCTTCTCCCCCGCCGTCAGCTCGCCATTCTCGGTCAGAGGCTTGTGTATCGCGCCATCCTCGAGACTTGTCTCGCCGAGCTGGCTGACGATCTGTTGTGCATCCTCCTTTGCATCGTCCAACACACGCACCAGGCCAGGATCGATGGGTATCCTACCCAAGAAGTGCAAACCTTCGCGTTTGGCGAGCGCTTCGCCGCCACCTTTGCCCCAGACGTTGGTACAGTCCTTGCAATGCGGGCAGATGTAGCCGGACATGTTCTCCACCAGCCCTAGCAGAGGTAGGCTTGTTTTCCTGCAAAAGTCGAGACTCCTCAGGTTGTCCGCGAGGGAGACGGCTTGAGGGGTGGTGACCATCACGGCTGCGGGGTTGAACGTTCGGAGATACTCGAGGATGCTAATGTGCTCGTCGCTGGTCCCTGGTGGCGTGTCGATGATCAAGTAGTCGAGTTGACCCCATCGGACGTCGCCAAGGAACTGCTTGATCATGGCATTCTTCTTGGGCCCCCTCCAGACGACACTATCGTTGCGAGAGCGGAGCAGGAAGCCGACCGACATGACCGCGAGGGATTGCGTGGTGTCGGTGTACACGGGCACCCAGCCGTCCGTGCTTTGTTTCACCGTAGCGCCGTCCAACCCGAGCATGCGGGGGATCGACGGTCCGGTAAGGTCGATATCCAGGATCCCCACGCGGATCGGACGCCCGGAAGAGTGCGTGGACGAGGAAAGTGAGAGCGCCAGCTGTGCAGATACGGAAGACTTGCCCACCCCGCCCTTGCCAGAGAGGACCAAGATGATGTTCGAGACCGAGGAGAGGCGACGCACGATCTTGGGGTCCGCACCGAGGTGCGACGCCGACGGAGAGACGGTAGAGGGGCCGGCTGCACTCATCGTATCGCTCTGACCTCTTCAGACGTCCAGGTGTGACTGTATGAGGACGTGTAGCGTTGGGGATGTTCAGATGATGTGGTCGTGTGAGAAGATCGTGGCTGAGTTCCTTGTCGTCGGTTACTCAGAAGGTGTCCCGATTTCGGTTATCTGATTTCTTCTCGCTGTGCAGATCGGGCAAGCTTAAACTCCGGTGCCCTCCGTACCACCCTCCTCAGCCCGGCCTTACTCGCACAAACCTTCCGAGCTTCTTGCACATCATCGTCATGGTCATGTTGGGAAAGAGAGACCCGCCAATTCGAAACCGTCGCTTCTCAAACCATGACATCGTCTCCAAGCGTTCTCGTACGTGATGGCGTTGACTCTTGCAGGCCATAGGAAATGACTCGTGCGTTGTGAAGCGAAAATTAAGACTCGTGGTCGTGCATCATGACGCAAATGCGTGCTCTGCCGTGTTTTCCAGGCAATCCAGCAATCCGGAGACGCTCTTCTGTACGAGCCTACGGTGCTCGTAAGGCAGCCGTTTGAACGTGGGTGATCCCGCGGCAGAACGGGTAGAATTCTCCGATTGTTTGCTGACGTCCAATAGCCGGTAATGAAAGCTTCATGCGTTGCCGTGCAGCGGAGCGACGAATGATGATCTTCCGCGGCTAAGAATGGACGTTTGATCGCTTAGCGGTGGTAAGACGGTGTAGCGAAGCAATCTCTGCAGTGCACGCTAGAGCTCGGTTTCGCTGAGCCTCCTTAGATGGGTCTGTCTGAGCTGTGCTCGAAGGGATATATACCCCCGTCCTTCCTGCTCCTTGGTCCATCCACTCACAAGAACCATCGTCACCTCGCTCGACAGCAGCCACTCTCCCCTACGCTCAGCTCCGACCAACACCCCACGCACACTCAAGCACACCTTGCACGCGAACCACAATGCTTTGGCCGCGAGACGACGCCTCGGTCCGCCGCGCCTTCGAGCAGGACATTGAAAACCTCCATCTGCTCTACGATTACGATGCCGAGAATCCCGAAACGGGCGCCCCCGAGAAGTGGCGCTACGAGATGTGGTTTCGCTCTGACAACCGCATCGTATACGCCATCCACGGCGGCCCCATGGCGGGGCGCTTGAACTACCAGACGGCAGACTACCAGTGCATCCGCCCTGGCGAGCTCTGGCAGTGCAACTGGCTCGAGGAGACTGGCACCACCTGCTCCCTCGTCTACGATATCCGAGAGCAGAAGATTAGCACGATGTTGAACTTCAGCAAGGGTCATTGGGAGGAAGCCGAAAAGGCACACGGCGACAAGCGCAACCCAGAAGACTTCCAGCGTTGGAGAGACCTCGCCAAGATCGGCATCCAGACCGATAGGCATATTCTCAACGACCAGGCCAACATCTTGGAGACGTTCAGGGGCGCTGGTGATCTGCAGGACATCGATCTCAACGCTCCAACGCTTTGAGTAGGAGGAGAGGATGTATGTTAGCCTATTGAGGAAGGAATTGTATACCATTGCTTTGCTTGTCAGGTTCTATGTGTGTGTGGCTGCATGACGAATTGCCCGACATTCGACCACCTCTTTCGTCCAGCTCAGAACAGCCAGACTCTCGCTCTCACACACTTGCCAACCGAAGAAGGAGTACGACGATGTGATTTTCGAACATGATGCGAAGTGTAACGAGTGTTTCTACGCCGAGAACGGCGCCAGCCTAGCAGACGGCTTCTCGCTCTGGGTACGCAGATCGTACTCTCCGTGCTGCGTGATGTACCTCACCCACGGCAGAGCCTGATAACCCGACTTCTCGACAATCTTCAGGTACCTCACCTGGATCCCCGACACGGTAAAGTAAGGAATCTCGAACTTGATGCTGATGGGAGCGCGTCGGTCGACCACCTCCTCGCTCTTGACGCTGGGCAAACCGAAGTGGGCGCGCATCAAAAACTCCTTTCCGCCGCCGAGCTGTTTGATCTTCCAGACCATGGCGGACTTTTCGGGCGCGTACACTACCGAGCCGGTGGCGGCACGGAACTTGGGCGTGTCGGCGTCGTCCGGGACGGGGATGTGGATTTCGACGTTGTTGGCGGTGGATCTGCGTTTGAACTGCGCCTTGACCTTGACCATGAACTCTATCCTGCTGCCCTCGTGGCGCTCGACGATGGCTTCGGCCCAGATGAGCGGCTTGACCTGCGTGCTGAGGCGGTAGCTCATCAGCTCGAACTCGCCGTCCGGAGGGATGAAGCTGATGGTTCGATCGTTCTCGAACCGAGACAGCCGCACGCATTGGTGGAACTTGACATCCTCCATCTCGATCGCTTTGCCCCTCGCCGCCCGTCCCGTCGACTCGAACATCACCTTGTCGTTCAACCCCAACCGCAATTCCGGCATGCCCGAAAGGTAACACTTCATCTTGACCGCGCCCAGGATCTCGCTTCGCACCACATTGCCATTCGCGCTCACCAGCAGGTTGACGCTCTCCACCACATCCAGAAACACCTCGTTCTTGCGGTATCGAATCCCCTCGCTTCGCCACGATACGGCATTGGTCACAGCCATCGGCGGTCGAACCTGAACCTCCAGCTTGTGCGACTCTTGGGTGATGTACTCCTGCAGAATCTTGCTCTCCGTCGTCTGCGGATACCCGAAATCCATCATCTCATCCAAGAGCTCGTAGATGATGACAAAGTTGTCGCGGATCGACTCCTCCTCGAGCTCCTTGAAGTACTCTTCCAGCACCGAAGCGAGTTTGTGGAGGAAGATGAGCACTTCGGCTGCGTTCGAGTTGCGCCGCGACAGGGCGAGGAGGTAGAGGTTGTTGTGCCGGATGAACATGTAGTTGACGCCTTCGGAGGAGAAGCATGGACTGACGGACGAGCCACCAGCTTCCTCTTCGAGGTCAAGCAGGAGGGGCAGGAACTTTTCGACTGCAGTGGCAGAGATGTCATCGCGGTAGCTGCGCTGGATCAGCGGCTTGCCCTTGAGATCGACGATAGCGATGAGCGAGGTCATGGCGGCGGAGGGCGGAAGAGCTCTGCTCGCCTATCGATCCTTGTGACGGTAGGTGTGGTGCCGAGTGAGAGCCCGCTGAAAGGAGATCTGGGCGCGCCGAGTCTTGACGATCAGAATGACCTTACGCTTGAGTGGTTGACTGAAAGAATTGTGAGCGACGGCGGAGAAAGATGCTGGAGGTGAGATCAGAATTGGACGATGGTCTGTGTTGGACTTTTGGTCGCGGGTCTTCTTGTGCGGGCTCGGCCAGCAAGCTGCAAGCGCGGGTCGTGCGTGTTCGCAATCTCACAGTCTCAATACGTTGATTGGGGTACATATTTGGTCTATGCTTCTGCCCTGACATCTGCGGCCATAGAACCTTGAAAGCACCGCATCCCGTCCGATCTGCGAAGTTAAGCAAGGTATCGCCTAGTCAGTACTGCGGTGGGGGACCACGCGGGAATCCTAGGTGCTGCAGTTCTTTTTGTTCTTTTTGGGAACGATTTTCCGCTGGTTGTTAGAGCAGCTGTCGAGCCTCCACTCCTTTGTCGCTTACGATGACCATCAGCGGTGTCATCGATGTAGAGACCACCGCAGGTCTCTTTGATTCAGCCTCCTCATCGCTATTGTTAGCAGGGCAAAGCACCAAGCTATCCGAGCCGAAGAGAGGCGTGGCTACTATCATGGTCGAAGCAGGCCGCACCTGTGCCTGCACTCCACGCTCGTTGCTGGTGCCTGCCGGCGGAGTGACCACGCTCGATCCCAGTCAGCGAGTGAGCGCAAAAGATCTCGATGCAAGGGACCGAGAATGGAGACGGCAGAGTCAGCAGGCACAACATGCTGGCGGCTCAAGACTCGAGTCGAAAGACACCTCCAGCGAGGTCACTCTTCGTGACGACGCTGCTTCCACGCAGACTGAAGCAAAGGTCAGGAAGAGCTTGATCACGAGAGTCTTTGGTGGCAAGGACGACAAGTCGGACAGCACGAAAAGATGACAAATGGCTCTTCGTAATCCGAGATGGCCACTGGCGATCCATCATGGTGGCATAGAACAATCAGGGACCACCTGGACATGCTCTCTCGAAGGCGGGGGAGCTCACAAGCCGACGTGCTCATGGGAGGAGACACTCGGCCCTCGACAAGCTTGGCCACGATCCAACCCATGCAGGGTCCTTGATGAGCACGCCAAAGGCTGCGTCCACGAACCTTCCGAGACTCGACAAGCCCGATGAACTTCCGTATCGGATTGCATCGTCCGATACACGAGCAGCACAAAGCATGGCCGGCGGTCTCATTCTATCGGCTTCTGGATTTGGTCACGATCCATCTGCCGGACATCCTCGTGTCAATCCAGATCTCCAAATGGAAAGAAGTGCGTCTGGATGCCAAGATGGAGGGGAGGGATGCTGGCAGGAGAAATCACGTCCTCGAGGGAAGCCGGATCAGCCAGCCGGAATGGCACGGAATATTTTTTCCCAGCGCTCCCTGACGCGAAATCAATTCGCCCTCGCACGCCGTTTTTGACCCTGGTCCCACCGCAACTGGTCATCCGCGATCCAAATGTCATCGAGCATTCCGAGTCACCGTCATGGGTGTGACGATGATCAACTCTGGCTTGAAGCAGGCTGGAACGTAGAAGCTGGCACGGAGCAGGTGCCATAGGACTGGACGGAAGGATAGAGAGCGATGCTGTAGCAGACGAGAGAACGTCTTGTTTGCTCGAGCGGACTTCCTCCCGCATTGTCGATTGGAAGCAGGGCCGCCTGCCAAGCGCACGCCTTTTTCGAGTGGTCTCTCTGGTGGGACGCGAGCGATGCCGTCAACCTGGGTGGTGGACCCTTTGGACGTTGCCGAGGTGGAGATACACGCCTCGCCGACGAGCCCACAAACCGCGCCAGAGCTCCCTCTTCGTCGACTTCTTACTTCTGCTGAGGAGGTTCTATCGCATCATATGCCTCATCAGTACAAAGTTGAACAGCTCAGCTCTCGATCTATGATCTCAAATCACCGTATCATGAGTGGCGATCAGGGAGAAAAGGAGGTCCAAAGCGATAAAGGACAATCTCAAAAGGTTGCTCAGCGCGATTTTGACAAGCTGCACGTATCTGCGCATAAATCGGCATCCAGAATCTGGCGGAGCGCGACCCCCTTTCGTGCTCTTGCGAAGCCATGCTGTGTGCAAGCGGCAGGAGAGTATCTCAAAGGCTCTTTAATCTGCAGCCCGCCTGGGCAGATAAACGCAGGCCGACAGACCGGCTGGTACTGTACGATGAAGTATGCAGACTATGCGTGGCAAGCATGGGCGAAGGTGCAGGTCAATCAAAGGCTTGCAGTGAGGCATTCGAGGACAAGAGGGAAAGGTAAGCTTGTCGGCGAGCTACAGGAACGACCAGCCAACACGGCCAAGGAAGGTGCAGATCCAGAAAGAGGATGACGAGCTTGAGCAGGGCAAAGCGATGGTGGGACCAAAAACCACGAGCGGCCAGCCTCTGATCTCGGCGGGACGGTGTTCTATGCACGAGCAGGTCCGACTCTCGACTCACTCGAGCCCCAAATGAAGCAATGCGAATGAGAGCAGCTGAGCTTCAGCAGCAGTCACACCCTCAGCTTTCTTGTTGGAGCTCGAAAGAACATGTAAGGAGGCTCTAGGTGGCTCTTTGGCAATACGAAGCGGGATGATGAGAACGCTGGCATGGTGGGATGTAGCATGCACGGTGGACATCTCTACATTCATGATGACACGCAGATGCTCAGGCTCGAGAGAGAGGCAGAACACTGACTGGCAATGCACGAATGTAGGAACAAGCTCATGAGGGGTAGCATGTTCATCACGGTCATAGCTGTTGCTGGCGCTCACGGCGACGCGTCACCTGAAGCCTCGAGGAGCAGTCACAGACAGACAGGAACAACACGTCACGAAAGATGAGCAAGAGCGTTAAGAGAGTTTCCACGATGCGAGCATGTCTCAAGCGATCAGGAAACGAATGACCACGTCAGCAGAAAGCAGTCAAAGGCATACAGTCGTAAGGCG